>NW_004955455.1:9683870-9756430 GCF_000276665.1 Chinchilla lanigera
GTACTGGGAACCGAACTCACGACCTTGCGCTTGCCAGGCAGGCGCTTTTGCCGCTGAGCTAAATCCCCAGCCCCAGTAGCTGGCATTTCTGATTCCCTCACAGGGAATACAAGACAGATTCCAGCAGGGATCTCTATCATGGGAATCTTCTGTGAGGCCGCTGCAGTCGTCCACACACAGGACCCGAGTAGCACCACGAGATGGAAAAGTAGGCTGTCAGCGAAGACGCTGCTAAGCTGCGGTGTGCCAGCACCAAGTGGGTGCTAGTTATCCCCCTCCCTGTGGAGGCTGGCCTCCCAGCTTGATATGCAGAGAACAGGCAGGGCTGCCTTGTGAATTTCCAAGCTCCCTCTAAAGTGGGAAGCCCCAGCACCTGGGCACCTCATTTTCCTGAGCCTCCATTCCCTCAGCTGTACAGTGGGGAAGGTAACACCCACCTTAGCTTTCCACATTGATTATTGCTGTTCTAGTCACTATCAGTGTTGTAGGGAACCTTTGGTGTAATACATTTCACAACACTCACTTTTTATTACTTTGTAAAAGTTTGTTGAGCACCTACTGTGTGCCAAGAAGTAGGGTTATCTGAATAAATAAGACCGCAAGTCTCAGATCTTGTAGCGTTAAAGGCCTGGAGACAGGACGGAGGATTGGACAAATGGGATTCTGGATGTGCGCAGGGATGAGGGAGCCCCTGGAGACATCAGGAAAGACTTCCTTCCTGAATCAACTTCAGCCAGGCCAAAAGGGGGATGGCATTCCTGGCAAAGGGACACCCCAGCATATGCAAAAGCCTGGAGGTGACAGCAGGCCAAGCTATTGGACAAAGTGAAATTCGCTCTGCTTGCCTGAACAGAGGTTGGGATAAGGGTGCAGAGGGTACAAGAACTGAGCTTGAGGGCTCAGGAGGCACCAGATCACAGAGAGCCGTGGGGAACTTTATCAGAAGTTTGGGATTTAGCCAGGGCCACAGAAGGGAAGAGACAAAGGAGAGACAGGTTTGTGTTCTGGGTCCGGCTGCAGGGTGGGGTGCAGACTGCAGGAAAGGAGTGGAACCAGCGGAAAGAGTAAAATGTGATAAGCGAAGAGCGGGTCTGGCACGCAGGGTTTGATCCCTTCCCTGGCAGCCAGATGGGGGACAATCAAGTTCATCCCATAATGGTTTTCATAAACTCAGGCATGTATGATGGGAAGCAGCATTTGGGGCTCTGGCCTTATATCTGTCCTCTTGCAAACCGCCCCTCAGCAGGACTCTCCAAGACTGGAGAGTGAACCACAGGGACAGGCTGGCCCAGGTCACCCAATGCTGGCTACATGGCTAGAAGATAATTACATTTTTTCATCAACCCCCTGAGACGAGGGGACCCGAGGCAGCTGCAACTAGAGGTGCCCCTGCGCTAATTGGTAACGTGTGTGAAGAGCCGCGTTCTTTTCATCCTGATGAATCTAATTAGAGAAGCAGTGATTGCACTAATGGACTGGCCCGGGCAGAACAAGGTCACAGCCGTGTGCCCAGAGCCCCAGCACAAAGCAGAGCAGTCTAATTGTCTGGGTTAAGAGACCCAGGGAGGAGTGCAGTGGGGCCCTGTTGGACGCTGTAACCTGGACAGATCAGATTCCTGGGGACACACACATGATGTTGCATCAAGATTCCGCAGGATCCACTGAGTACTTCAGGAGCTCCTGTTTATTAGATTCCAGGCACAGCGCTGGGTGCTGTGACTCAGCTGTGAAGAGATAGGCTTTTCCTGCCCTCTGGAGACTATCATCTGGTGAAGGGGACCAATTCTAGCCAAATGGTCACACAGGAGAGGAAATCATCATAGCTGGGCGGCAGGAGGGAAGTCCAGAGTGGTGAGAAGTGGTAAGAGCTGACACTGACTGAGCCTTTATCTCATCCATGTATTAACTCATTTCAGAATTACAGCAACCCCATGAAGCAGGTTTTCTTATTGTCTGTCCCATTTTGCAGATGAGGAAACTGAGGTTCAGAAAGGGGAAGTGACTTTCCCAAAGCCACCCAGCCAGGAAGTGGCAGAGGTGGGATTTGAAGCAAGTGCTGCAGGTCCAACATCCAGGTACCGAACTGCCAGGCAGAGGGCTACACAAAGGCCGTGTGAAGGGAAGGGCTTTAGCGGTGGTGGAGCTGTCAGCTGACAGGGGAGCTGCAGGACAAAGATGTAGAGGAGGTACAGGTGCCAGCAAATGTTCCCATTAGGGACATGGGTCTTTATTTGGAGAGCAATAGGGAGCCATGGGGGAGTTTCAAGCAGGGAAAGGAAGTGATCAGTTTTGATTCTTATTCCTCACTCCCCACGCAGGCAGCGGGTCAGGAATGGAACATGCACTCGACAGATGAAATTTCCAAGGCCAATCAAGGACACGGGGGACCCCAATGACGACCAGGCGATCCCAAGACAGAATGGGCACATGATGGCCGCTCTCCATAGGGCACTCCTGCCCCAGGATTCTCCAGAGGGCAAAGGCTTAGAAATCAACCAAGAGCCCCCCAACTGGGAGACCTTGGCCCCTCTGGAATTCCATTCCCTTTCTGTAAAACGGAGACACAGGATGATGATGAAAAACTATCCTGACTCCAACATGCTTCTGTTCTGTCTTTCCTTCCACCTGATGTGTATCAAGTTCCTCCAAGCGCGGGCATGGTGCTGGTGCCAACCATGCCACAAGAGGATTGTGGACCACCATGGTGAAGGTTGTAGACAGGGTGAGTGCCAGCACCTGCCACACTCCCTCCGGACATCTGCCTCATGCCCCCATCCCATGCCGCCGGCTCCATCCGCCGTGGCCCCAGCTGCCTTCCATCTCTGCATGAGCATTTTCCCCTCTTGTGAAAACAGATGGAGCCACTTGGAAGGAAGCACAGCCCAGGCCCTGCCCCGGAACTCACAGCTCCGGGATGGGAAGAGGGCCAGATCTAATTCAACACCAGCTGCCTCTCCAGGGCTCCAGCCTCTGAGGCCAGCTGCCCCGGAGCCTTTAGCTGCCTCTCCACAGGCTGTGGGGAGCTCAGATTTAATTTCCTTCGGCTCCAATCATTCCAAGCCTGGCTCCTCCTTCTGCTTGCACAGACCCATCTTCCTAGCAGACACATGGAGCAGCCTCACCAAGCTCTCCCTCTATGAACCTCAAGACCCCCCAGACGTCTATGAACCCCAGGACACGAGAACCCAAGGGCTCCACCTTCCACAGCCAACCCAGCCTAGAACGAGCACTGATCAGAGCACAATTTGGAATAGGATTTGAAGAGCAATTATTAAACACTTTAAAATGAGCAGATTCCACAACATAGTCACATTCTTTCTAGAAATCTATCTTACAGAAACCTTTCCCCAAATACATAGTCACGCACATATCTGTAACTTAAAAATCCAAGAGCCTTTGGAAACTGAATGTGTTTCCATCATAAATATGGAGCCTATACTAGCTTGGGAACAACACCCACCCTGCTCCGATGCTGGGCTATTTATAGTGCACACCCCCTTGGGCAGGAATGTAGCGGTCTCCCCAAAGACTATCAGTTCATCTGACTGGAGGACGCTGCCCCAGGTCCCCACCTAGTGTGATCACATCGTATGCGGTACAGGTACCCTGTCACCTGTCTAAAAGCCAAAATTGGGTTTGAATAAAGGACTGTGGACTATACTAGCACAAAGTGGAGAGAACCTAGAAATCTACCTATGGGGTCTAGTGAAGCAATAAGGGTGTGCCATCCAGTGTCACAGCAGCAGCAATGGCAGGGCCACGTAGCCCCTCCCAGGTGCTTTCAGTCATCACCCCAGTGTATAGATGAGGACACTGAGGCCTGGGGCACCAGAAGTTACTTTCCCAAGGCAAATCACACTAATGCAAAAGGAATAAAGTAATGCTGAAGAGAAAAAAATTTGGAGAAACAGACAAAATGCACTGCTGATTTTTTAAAAAGAAAATAAACAGGTACAAACTCATATTATATATATATATATATATATATATATATTTTAGCATAGATATCATATACATGTTAACTGCAGTAACTTACTCTGAATCACCATAAGGAGCTAAAGACTTGGCAGGACCATTCCTGAGACCAAGGAGAGGTGAGCTAGGCAGGAACAGAGGACATAGGACCCTGGACAGAAGGAAAAGAGTGAAGGAAGAGAAAAAACATGACACTGTTTGTCTGATCTATGAGACCATTTCCTTTGAAAATCAGCTCCGGGGCTGGGGTATGGCTCAGTGGTAGAGCCACTGGCATGCCCAAGGCCTTGGCGTGCACAAGACCCTGGGCCCAACCCCTGGCACTGCAAAAAGCAAAAACAAACAATAACCAAAAACCCAACTAGGATGTTTAGAACGGTGATGGGTAGAACTCATCTGATCTTTGCTATCATCCCTGGGGTAGATGTCATGAGCCCACGAGCAGCCCGAAAGCCACAGAGGTTAAAGAACCCACCCAAAGCACCCAGTTAGCCGGTAGTAGACACAGGAGTCAACCCAGCATCAAAGTAAGGGTCCCCCTGCCTAATCCACAATTTGTGTGCCCAAAGGGAGGGAGGGAGAGGAACTTAGGTTCTAAAAGTAAATGATTAAACACTGCATAACACAAAGACTAGTCAGTGATATGGGAGAGGCAGGTAAAAGGATCAGGGATGTGAAGTGTAAATGACCTGAGGCTGAGAACATAGCACTGACACAAAGACAGGAAAAAGGGGAGGGAATCAGCCAGTGACCGTCTAGAGGATGGATGCAGTAGGTGGAAGGAGCAGCTAGTGCAAAGGCCCAGAGGTCAGAGTGATCTGGCATGGCATTTTGGGTTTTGGTTGTGTGTGTGTGTGTGTGTGTAGTTTTAATTTTGAGGTTTGTGTGTGTGTGTGTGTGTGTGTGTGTGTGTGTGTGTGTGTGTGTGCAGTGCTGGGATACAATTTTGTGTGTGTGTGTGTGTGTGTGTGTGTGTGCAGTACTGGGAAATGAACCCGAGGCCTTCACAGTGAGCTACGTCCCCAGCTCTTTTTATTTTTATTTTTATTTTTATTTTTATTTTGAAACAGGACCTCACTAAGTTGCCCAGGCAGGACTTGAATTTGTGATCTTTCTGCCTCAGTCCCCCAGAGAGTTGGCATTTTTGAGGAACATGGAGAAGCCAGTGTGGCTGGAGCCCCAGGAGTTGGAGGGAATGTGACAGGAGTCAGAGTGACCCAGAACAGCCGGGTGTGTGGATGTACTTGGCTCTTGCAAGCCACTGCTGCTAGGGTGCTGTTTATTATAAAGAGTTACTGATAAGTTTAGAAAGGCAATAAAGACCTAGTTAACATCAACACAGACTTTGCCTCTGGTTCTCAGCACCTACAGAGGCCAAGATCTTTGCCACTACCTAGCTGAAAGAACCCTTCTTCTAGGCAGTCTTGTTGGGCCCTGTATTTTCAAAATTTCCACTATCCTCCCACAGCCATCATGATTACTGCTGTGTCCTGTACTGTAATTTACTTTTCTTAATGGCCCATTTTTACTTCAGTTTTATTTTTAAATTAACTTTCTATCCCTACTGCCAATGAAAAATGCAAACATCTTTAGCAAAACCTGATCTCCAAATGAAATACACCCAGTGACATCAAAATGGCCTCGATGATCTCCAGCCTGTGTCCCTGGGGCATGTGATGCGCTGACATGAGGTCTGTTTGCTCCTTGGTGTAAAGGACCAACAGTGAGTGAGCTTTGGAAGAGTGGTAAAGCCATGGTGACACCAACTGAGACCTTCTCCTTGGGTGACCAGAAGGGTTGCAGGGGGCAATCAAAAGTAAATACCGCTCTTCTGTGACTCACTGTAGTTTGATTTCTCATCGCTCTGTGTGATTGATGGTCAGCTCTGTGTATCACCTTTGCTGGGTTATTGTCCCCCATTAATCATACACAAATCTAGGTGGTATTGTGAAAATATCTTCTGTTTTCACCTTTCTTGATTTTAATTCAGTTACAAAATAAGAGGGCTCGGGGGACAATTTCTATCTTTATTTAGTGGTGGAACTCTTGTTTTCTTATTGATCCAGAGTAAATCTTAGGTGGAAGCTGGCACTGGAGTTTGTTTTTAAGGACTGATTCTATTCTGAGCACTTCAATGAGCTTAGTCAAGATACCTTGCCTATGCTTGGTCTGGGGGTTCAGGTGTCCCAAACAGGGCTCATCGCTGTGTGAAGACTTCCTAGATGTCACTAGGGTCACTAATCAGTTGATCCTGGGTGAAGGAGATTAACCTATCTCCTCTGGGCAGGCCCAATCAGTCAGCTGAAAGGTCTTAAGAGGAGAACCGAAGTTTCAGGGAAGAAGAAGCCCACCTGTACATGTACTTCCAGCCCCTTCCCAAGAGTTCCACTGTGTCCTTTGGACAACACTAGGAGGGATGAATGCCCACCCTCAGGCCATATGTGACTGCTGCTGGGCGGGCACTTGGATGCTGGATGCTGTACCAAAGATTGTCTCAGTCAGTGCTAACAGCCACCCTTGAGGTGTGTGCTACGGTTAATGGGACAGACAAGGAAGCTGAGCCTCTGAGAGGTTGAGCAATTTTCCGAAGGAACCGCTAGCTCGCTGGAAAGATCTCCCTGCGATGGAAAAGTGGGGCAGTTTAATTGTCCCCTCCAACCTGACAGCCTTAGGACAAACCGAGGACAATGCATAGTACATGACCATGACGTATTTTAAGGCAGGGGCAGCAGCCTCTTCATCAGTTAGTTTTGTCTCCTGCTCCCCTACCCCTCAGTCCCCAAAGAGGGCCAAGTAGGTGCCGTCTGTTCAGACCCCTAAAAGCAACCCCTCTCTGCAATAGTCAGAAGCAGCAGAAAGTAAACAAATTGGCAATGCTTGTAACACCAGCCTCCAGGTGGATTAACGACAGGCCAGGTGTCCTTGTAGCTGGATGAGGACCTAGGATGCCTGGCTTCTAGCCCAGTTCCACCACAATAGAGCTGTCTGAACTTGGGCAGGTCATGGAAGCCCTCAGAGGCCAAGACTGGGAAAAATTAACAACCATTCACTTTCCCACTAACTGCCAAAGTTCTCTGGTCACTACCCCATGGGTGGGGAAATGGCCTTGGAAGTCAAATGACATGCTCTCGTCACCCAGCCAGCAATTAGCAAACTTGCAGTGCAAACTTAATTCCACCTGTCTCCAGCGCCTAAGGTTTGAGGGACCCCTTAACAATTCCACAGCCCTGGGAAGAACATGGATGCAGCGGAAATACCAGGCATATGGGAGCCAACCTGGTTCGTTGCCCTCTGAGTGGAGGATTTATGGATCTCCTCACAGCTACAGAGCGGCCCACAGTTGGAGAATTACTAAACAAGGAAGCACAGCAGCCGCTGATTTATGAGATGCATGGAACCATGCCAGGCAAGCCAATCAACTGGCGTGCATTTGCATATTAATGAATGCTCATAAATAATGCAGAGATGACAAACAGTTGACGGTTGCCATCAGGCACCAAGCACCAGCCATCTAAAGCAGGGGGTCTTGAACAAGAGTGAGCATCAGAATGGCCCACCAGGTTTGTTGCCACACAGGGGCTGATCCTATCCTCAGCCCATCCCTGTCGGAGGCCAGGTGATGCTTCCAAAGGCCCCTTTTTAACCAGCTTCCGGGTAGCACTGAGGCTGCTGCTGCTGCCCCAGAGACCACACTCTGAGAATCACTCCTCTAACTTATTCTAGCTCCCCCAGCCCCTGACCCCATACCCACCAGGAAGGACAGGGCCAACAGGGCTGCCAGCAGGAAGCCTGGATCTGCCATCCACTAGCCAATGACTCCCAGCAAGTTCCTTAAGCTCTCTGTCTTTCAACTGTAAGTGGGATAACGATGCCTACTTTGGAGGTTGTGAGGATCAAATGAGGGGACAGAGACCTACAGGTCCAGCTCCGGGAGTGTAACAAGATCCGGGAAATGAAAGTTTTGACCAAGGAAATATCTACTCATGATGGTGAATCTGGGTCCTCTTTCACAATCATATTATTGTTTTAAACTTTTTTTCTGAGATAATTACAGACTTACAAAACAATTATAAAAAAAAGTACCTAAAACTCCCCTATGATTCTTCTACTCAGATTCCCCAAAAGTTAACATTTTATCACTTTAACTTTATCCTTCTCTCTGCCTAAATACACATATACCAGTATGAATAAACACATTAACCTGCAGAATATTTGTTTCCTATGGCTGTCGTAACAAATTATTGCCAATGCCATGGCTTAAAATCACACATATTCTCTTACAGTCCGGGAGGTCAGAAGTATGAAATTGGACTTACAGGGGTTAAATCCAGGTGACAGGAGGGCTGGTCCCTTCTTCATACTCAAGACCAGCTGTGTTCCTTGTCTCCTGCATCTTCCCCAGTGTCAAGGCCATCTCTCTTGGCTCCCATCATCACTGACCCCTTCTTCCTCGGACCTGATTTCCTATTTCCCTCTCACCACTATCAGGACCCTTGTGACTGTGACCACCCAGATAGTCCAGGATAATTTCCCCACCTAAAATCTTTAACCATATCAGTAAGGTCCCTTTTCCCTTGCAACATGACATATTCACAAGTTCCAGGATTAGGATGGGGGCATTACTCAGATATATATAATTATGTAATATATATCCCATGAATAAAAGTACTTGGAAATAAATAAATAAATAAATAAAAGTACTTGGAAGTGTTTCAGAAATGCAAGATATGTGATCAAAATTTACAATAAATATTTAAATTTTAAAATTTCATTCCAGTAAAAGACACCTTGCCATTAACCCCCTAGCAAAAACAGACTATCCAAATGTATGGGAACAAAGTCCTGCCCGCTCCTGGTCCAGGGAGACCACCTAGTGTCCACCCTGGAGACCAAGTGCTCATAAAAACTTAGAAATAAGGAGGCCCTGCAACCAACTAAAACCAAAATGGTAAGGCCCCTTTTCAGCGATCTTTGCCACACCTACGGCAGCAAGGTGGCAGAGACAGATAACTGAATTCATCTCTCTACAACAAAGCCAGTTCTACTTGAACTATCTGAAGAAAAAGACCATCCAAAAGGAAAAAGCTATTCCTGCGAGCCTCTGGAAGACTTGAAGTTTCTCTTCAAATAGCAAGACTCCAATGCTGCTACAGATAAGTGAACGGAGCCTTGCTTGTAGCAGAAAAACCAATATCAATCCAAATAGAAGACCCTTTGCACTGAGGAGTTAAGAGGTAACTTTTATTACACTAGCAGGGTTGGGAACCCAGAGGTTCAAATCACCAGCCCAGAGTCAGGCTTGAGTTTAGTTTAAATAGGCTTTGTGAATAAGAAGTACAAAACTGAGAGCAGGTTATTACAAGATTGGTGACATGGAATACAAGAATTATGTCATATTTTGTCAGGCAGTTTACTTAAAAGGAATTGTTTAACATCCTGGGAAGGAGGGGAGGGGGCGTGAGCAGAGCAAGTGGAGTTAAATGGGTCCTTGACTGGGCCAGTCTGTCCCAGACAGGAAGTCCTTGAAGCAAATTGGAAACAATATATATTTTTCTAACTAAGGAAAACACAAGCTGGACACAGTCAAGTTGGCCCAGCGCATTATCCAAGAGAAGTTGATAGTCAAGGCTCACCATGGATGTGACAGGCAGCATGAGCAGAGGCACAGGCTGACTTGATCTCTAACTTTTGCTATAGTATGCCTACAAGTCTGCTATTCTATAAATGCGCCCTGACAGCTAAGGCCCTGGCACTCAGGCTCTCCAGAATTTATCTCACATTCCTATCTGAGATACACTGCCCTCCACAGGAAGTGTGGAAATCTGACCCGCTCCTCATATTTGGACTAATAATAAAGTTTCTTTCTCCCATCAGACAAGAAGCTCAATGGTCACTGATTTTTTTTCTCATTGTCTCCTAAGAGTTTTTCTCTTCAACCCAGCTGTAAGCCACCACTCGCTAAGCAGTTGGAGAGCACATAATCCTCAGTAGGGAGGGTCTGCAGCAACTTCCAGCCACAAGAAGCTACAGAAGACAGAGATATCCATGCCCTCAACACCCCCTGAAGAATTATGGGGATTTGTGTCTCGGTCAGGACAGAGGGATGAGACGGGAAGATAGGAAGGGGCTAAACTGGCTGGCAAAGGAGATGCGACAAAATCCCAGGACACGTGTACAGAACAGTTCCCAAAGCCCTGCATGTGGACTGCTCTCAAGAAATCAAGCAAGTTTTTGATAGGGTAGCCTCGACCTGAAGTCAGCCTAAGCAGTGAATGACACAGAAAAAATATTGAATTTTTGCCACTGTGTTCTCTCTTGCATGGTAGCCCGCCCTCATGCTGTAGGGTGTACTCCTTTTCCTACTTTTACTTGGCCCAAACTTGCTCTGCAGATCCTATTTCTTCTCCTACTTTTAATAAAACTTTGCTACCATTTAAAGAAAATCCCCCTCACTTTAAACATTCTTATCCCATCATTACTGCCACTTTCCAAAGCAGTTCTGCAAGTACTCTTTCATGAATATCTTTACCAGGTGTGTTTAAAAATATGGTGAACATGGTTGCTGAGTGCCATGCAGAGAGAAAGGCATGCTAATGGAAACATTATAGTATGATTTCATCCACCTTATCCACCAGGTCTGGCACCATGCAACTTCTGGCTCCTCCTCAAAGTGAAAATGACCATGAAAACTAAAACAATGTGAATCCATCCAGGACAACAAGACAGCCCCTACAGCACAGCTAAAGACCCTCAACGCAAGATAGAGAACTACCAAACTGATTCAGAAAGTGGCAAGAATAATGAAATAAAAATGTTTGAAGTAAGGGGAACACTTTCAGGGGAGTTATGGGCCATGTGTCTTTCACTGTAATAATTCTTCTTACTTTAAACATTCACTGTATTCTGCAATCACAATGCATATAGAAATATTGATAAATTGATATCAAGAGAGAAAGAGAGAAGCAGCAATTAAGAGCAACTTTTCAGAATATTTCCCCCTATTTCAGTGTGTATTTCCTTAAAACAAGGGTTTTCTCACACACAGCACAGTGAAATCAGGAAATTAACCTCAATACAATTCTATTATCTAATCTACAGGCCTTACTCAAATCCTGCTGATTATCTCAACAAAGACTTTTGTAGAAAAAGTAACCCTGGCCCAGATCCCACTTGTGTGTGACTGCCCTGTTAGGTCCCACCGCCCTTCAGTCTGGAACTGTGCCTCAGTGCTCCAGTGTATTTCCTGGCCTGGGCACTTTGATATATGGCCATTTGATGTGGATTGGTCCATGATGATTCCACTGTGATTATATTCAAGTTGTACAATTTGAGAGAGGGACTTCACAGAATAATAGCTGTCCTTCTCAGTGCCCTACATCCAGGGTACGTGGTGTTCCCTTGTTCCTGTGTTAATTTTGATCCCATGATGATATCCTCCAGGCTCCTCCTCTGTAGTTACTGGTTTTGGCTTAATAACTGTAGCAAGCTGAATAAGGGCCCCTAAAGATGTCAAGTCTAACCTCTGGAACCTGTAAATGTTATTTCCTATGTGGAAAAGTCTCTGCAGATATAATTATGTGTCTTGTCCTAGGGACTATCAGGGTGGGCCCTAAATGTCATCACTTGTGTCCTTATAAGAGGGAGACCAAGAGATAGTACAGACAGAGTAGTGAAAGCCAGCAGCAACCAGGAGCTACAGGAAAAGGAGGAACAGACTGTGCCCTAGACTCTCTAAAGTGAGGTGACCCTGCTGTCACCTTCATTTTGAAACTAATTTTTGGCTTCTGGCTTTCAAAGTTGTAAAAGAATAAATGTGTACTCTTTTAAGCCATCGAATTTGTGGTGGTGTGTTATAGCAACCGTGTGACACCAACACCGTCATTAACTAGTATTTGGTTCGGAGATACTTTGAGATTGCATCTGCTGTTCCCACTGAGATCTCTCACCCTTTTTATGGTCATATGTATTATAGTTAATATAGCTAGCACGTATTAAGTAGCTGTTCCAGGACCAAAGTGCAAACACAAAGATCTAACTGAATGGTCACCATAATCCTAAGAGGTTAATGTTCTTTGTATTCATTTCACCAATTAAGACATTGATGCTCAGAAAGAATCCTGGCCGATGCCACACAGCTAATAAGGGGTACACCTGGAATTTGAACCCAAGTGTCTGGCTGTAAGAATCCACCCTGAGCCCCTTCATACACTTTCTCTTTAGGAGCAAGCTTATCCCCTCACTAGAAAGACAGGGAAACTGTCCCCAGGAAGGGGAGCAACTTGCCTGGGTCTATCCCGTGATGTCTTCTGACTCTTGGCACCAGCGTCTCGCCAACATGGCTGCATAATCTCAGTCCAAGTGGGGAAATCCAGAACTTTCTCTCTGAATAATCTCCCTGTCATCTCACCAGAGAGCACTAGAATTGGTCACAGTGCACCTCTGGCAAGCGGCCATAGCCCTGAAGTGCCTACAGACTAAATGTCAGGATTGAGCAAAGCCAGAGCCATGGGAGCCCACAGGTGATGTACACTGTGATCCTTATTTCCCTGCAGCTGTTAAGCACGGCTTGTCTTCTCATGGTATCGTCGCCTCCACTACCAGCGACAATGTCTGTGCATATCAAAAGCCTCCAGGATATGGTACCTGCTCACTGGACTCAGCGCAATTACACTAGAATTTACTGAGCAGGTGTCTGGGGTGCAGGGGACACGACTGTGACTTGAGCAGATATTGCACCTGCCCTTCTGTAGCCCAGAGGCTACAGGGACCATTTATCAACTGACAACTTTGCCCTGATCGTTCCACTTAGGCCTCACTTGCTCCTGTGGCTGGCATATGGGAGGGTGGAATGTGTCACTGTCTTATAAGATTTAAACTCCGTTTGATGGGGGACACAGCACAATAACACTCTGATAAGTGAAAGGCAGAACTCTGCTCCTTACAGCTCCAAGCAAGAGGGAAGGGTGCCGCAGAGAGCCACACTGGGGGTGGGGGTGGGGCACCTGGGGACAGAGTCACCGTGAGCTGGACCTGCAGGGGACAGCTAGCTTGTATACAGCAAGCAAGTGGCATCGGGAGCAGCCAGGTCTTGAGGACTCCCTGTGGGTTGGCTAATTTGAACAGTTTCACGGTCTCAGGAACTAGGACCTGTCCTTAGCTGTCTGGTATCTGCTGCTGACGCAGTTGCAGCTGGTGCACAATGTCCCCGGAGTTACAGAGCCCTATAAAACGAGCGGCTAAGGTGGGGCACTTAATCGGCCTCTCAAGAAGAGGAACTGACCAGCCTTTTACCAGGACCCCAAAGCTAGATCAAGAAAGCATTTTTTAAAAACTATATGATAGTCATGGCCTCTCTGAGTCATATCCGTAAAATGTGACAACAGAAATCACGCCTACCTATCAGAATTGAAGGAGGATTAGAGAGAAGTGTACAAAGCACCCATCGGTACCAGCACGCGGGAAACCTGTGAGAGGAGCCGTCCCATGTTAGCACTCAGGCAAAATCATTCACAGCTGAAAAGGTCCTGCTGGAAATAGCTGGGCAAGGGGCGCGTCCCTCCCGACAGGGCCGCACAGCCAGCTCCCCACCCCGGGGTTGAAGCAGACGGGCAGGGAGCTGAAGGAGCAGCGGAGACTGTAGCGCGCCCCCTGCAGGTGCTGTCCTGGGGGAAAACAGGAGCATCTCCACGTGTTCATGGAGGAAAGAGCACGGAGCCTGGTGGAGTAGCTGCGGCCTTCACTTCCCTGTTGCTTAACATGGAGCGTTCACTCTCCACGGTCTCTCCCTCTATCCGTCTTTCCTCTCCCTTCTTTTCTCTCTCTCCCTTACTCCCTTCTCCACTCCACCTTCCCTTGGTCTCTCTTTCTTTTTCTCCTTCCCCTCTTCAACCTGCCCCATAGCGGACATCTGTCATCCAGGTATCCAGGCACCGTGCCTGTTTCAGGAACTATCAGGGTCTGTGAGTGACAAAGCCATGCCTCACACTACAAAAACCTGCCCACAGGAGGCAGGTCCTCTCCCATATGCCAGTGCACAAGGGCAGCAGGACCAAATAACTCTAAATCTTGCAGAGGGGCCCAGCTGTTCCAAGAGAGCTCTTTCTGGGCAGCTGAGTCGAGAGCCCACAGTTAACACTCCATGTCCATGAATGCTGGGCGAGGTGTGACTCTGCATAGCACCTCAGTGGCTAAGCCTGGGCCGGGCTTGACCGCCCCTCTCAACTGATTTCTGCCTTCTTCACCTGCTCAGGGAGCTCCCAATGCCCTTTCAGTACATGTATGGTCTGCTTCCAGCAACAACAGCCAGCGGAGGAGATCTCCACTTTGCCCAATTCTCTCTCACTGAGGCAGTAGTTCATGAGCTCCGTGAACCATCTACTTCCCAGTCCTTAATAATGATAAGAAACATTTATTATACCTTTACTGTATATCAAGTACTAAGCATGCTAGGTCCCCAGTATTCAAGGAATCCATCTTTTAGAATTCACCTACTCGCTAAAATGTATTTATAATCTCAAAATAAATATTTAGGCTGCCTTCATGGTCACTCAGAGATGTATACAGATGAGCAAACTGCTTGAGTCACCCAGCATATACATCCCAGCGGAAGTCACACAAGCTGACATTGCCCTTCTGTTTCCGCTCTCACACTACAAACAAGCGTCCTTCTCGTGGTCTGTTTAATATGGTATTTTTGCATTTTGTGCTTTTTTTTGGTAATTTCACTGCTTAAAATGGCCCCAAGTGTAGTGCTGAAGTGCTGTCTAGTGGACAAGAAAGGACAAGAAAGCTGTGATACGCCTTATGACAGTGTGATTAAAATATATGGGGAATGTTTAAATTTTAAAAGTGAATTACAGTAAAAGACGAATTGCCGTGAGTCCCCCTCAAAATACTCCCCTTTTCCTCCAACACATTGATCTCAGTACTCTTGCCACATTTTTTTTCTTGGTCTTTTTGAGACAAGATTTCACTATGCAGTGCAGGCTGGCCTTGAACTCACTTCGTAGCCCAGGCTGACCTCAGACTCTCAGTGATCCTCCTGCCTCAGCCTCCCAAGTGCTGGAACTATAGGCGTGCGCCACCATGCCTGGCCTCTTGACACTGTCTGAAGCAGTTCTGGAAGATCTCTTTTGTGAGCTTCTTTAGCTGTGCTGTCATGGGCTGCCTCAATGTCCTGAGTGGACTCAAAACATTTACCTCTCATGGTTATTTTGACTTTGGGGAAGAGTCAGAAGTTGCAGGGTGTCAGATCACAACACACAGTTTTTACGAGCTTGTTGTTTGCTGGCTGGCACTTGGCGGTGGCGTTCACCATATTTTTAATCACATCTCAAAAAGAATCCTAAAGGAGGACTTCTAGAACTGCTCCAGAACGTGGGATAAGTGTGTTCAAAACAATGTCTTTTACTGTAATCAATTATTCTAATTTAAACTTTCACCATATTTTTAATCATAGCTCATATATTAGATAAGTTTTGTTTATGCATGATCTGCAGTGCTGTTGGCCATAGGTTCAAAGTTAATGAGTCAACGAAATATACTAAATCAAGTATTTTTAAACAAACAGCAAAACATAAAACAAGCGTATGCTCGGACCAGTTGACAGATGTTTTGCATGCAGAAGTCTGCAGGAATCTAGCCCTGCATTTCTCCTGGGAGCAGTGACTCGGTGTTTATTAATTCAGTGTTCAGAGTATGTGATGGCTGGGATCTAGACTGTCCCCCCAAATCCTCACCTGTGTGGAAAGTGAGTCTGTCATGGGGATGCTGTTCTCAACAGTGGATTTACCCACTCCTGAGTTCATAGCTGAATGTGCTGCTAGGAAACGGGTCCTGGCCTGAACGGGTGGGGCCCTGGAAAGGTACCTCCCTCTCCCTCCCTGGCTCCTCCCTTCTCTCTGCTTCCCACCCACCACAGAATAAACAGCTTCCCTCCGCTCAGGTTCTTCCCCTCCGCTGTCTCTGTGTTTGAGGCTGCTAACCATGGACAGAAACTTCTGAAACTGAGTGAAAATAAATCTCTTCACCTGCGATATAGTGGCACAAGTGCCTGTGTGGCAAGCGCAAGGTCCTGAGTTCGATTCCTGGTACAAAAAAAATTTAAAAAGAAATAAGTAAATCTCTCCTCCTTGAAGTTGTGGATGTCATATATCTGTCCCACTGACAAGGAAGTGACTAAGACAGAGTGACTTACTGTGAAAAATAATGAGAACAGACTGCCCATCACAGAAATCAACCCACCTTAATTATGCTACAACCTTACTAACTAGGAAGAGAACATTATCTTATCTTACAGTAAAAGAGGAATCTGAGGCACGTGACTTTTCCAAGGCCACCTGGGCAGCTGGTGGTGAAGGGAGGGTCTGGTTTGGGGACATAAGCCCTCATGCTGACCACTATGCTGCCCTACCAACCTGCTTTTCTCTGTTTGTTTGTTTTTCTCCGGTACTGGGAATCGAACTCACGACCTTGCACTTGCCAGGCAGGCGCTGTGCCGCTGAGCTAAATCCCCAGCCCGCTGTTTTAACAGCTTTGGATCTTTGATAGCCTACCTGTCAGAACAAGCCTAAAGCTCTTTAGGGCCCCAACAGCCTCTCCTGGCACTATCCATGGTTTTGGATCTAGGTGTCCTGGAGTTCGGTGGGTTAGGAAGCATTTCCGGGCTTTGCCAGTTGCCCTGATATGTCTTCAGTTGCCACTGTATCAGCCAGGTGTCCATTTCCCACCTGTGTGTGTCCTTCACTCCAAAATCCCTGGGAATGTATTTTTCCTGGCAGCATCAACAGTCATTCTGACCTTCACCCAAACAGCACATCATCTCCCAGATCCTAGTTTGTCCCATCTATCATGGGTGACGCTAAGACTAGGTAGGATTAAGCATCTGGCTCTGTGACCTGGGATAAGGCATTTACCTTCTCTTGGCCTGCATTTCCATAAAATGAGGTGAGATCAGAGTAGATATTTTGTAAAGTTATTCACAAGCCAGCCCCACATCTATCTTCTCCACAGACTCTACTGTTCTCTACTTCTCCCAACCTCTATAGAAGCTATGCACATATCAACCCAGATGACCTGGCAAGAGGCCTTTACCTAGAAACGTAGGGTCTGGCTGGAGAGAGGAGATCACATGACTGCTAATATCTTCTCAGTATTTCTTCAGCTGATGGACTGGCCCCCTCCAGAGAATACTGAAAACCATAAACCTCACTCTACAGTTGACAGTTAGGATGTGGCATGCAAAGGAAGAGGGTGAGCATTTAGAACACTGAGGCATTCTAAACTTGGAAGGCAAGAGCTATGTTAGAGTTCTTTGGAATGATGAGCATGAGATTTAATTTTCAAATTCAATGGATTCTTAATGTCTACTCTTTATGGTGAGTAAGTCACTTACATCAAATAAAAAAATGAAGTAGATCTCCAACTCAAGGGTTTCAAGAGACACGGCTCACTCCCAGGATTGATTTCACCTCACGCTGGGTATTGTGACTCAAAAAATATTAAATCCTAATGATCCAAGACCAAGCAAAGATTGATGGGTGGAGGAGGTCGGTCTAGTTCCACCTTTGTGGCCAGACACCTCTTCCCTCTCTCTCTCCCTCTCTCTCTCCCTCTCTCTCTCTCCAAAGGCAGCAGCAGCTCGCAGCCTTCTCATTATAACTTTGATCTCTTGGTTTCCACCTCACTTCAGAGTAGCATGAAGCCCACCAGTTTCCATGGCAGCAGGGTGGAGGGACACAACACTGATTAACCTCTACAGCCGGATCGCTGATGAGTCTGGGCCCCTTCTCACCTTATTCATTTTCTATCCTCCTTAGACCTCAATTTCCTCATCTGTGAAGTCAGTATAAGAGAAGTACTTTCAGGTGAGTTAGGACAGTGCTTCTCAACTCTCCATGAATCATTTTAGGCTCCCGTTACAAAGAAAATTCTGACTCAGCAAGACTGGGCTCTATTTCTTATATGGCAAAGTAAGATCTTAACAGACTAATCGTACCAATATAAGAACTGTGAACTATGAACAATGAGCCATATACAAAATGCAAAAATCAGTTACCTTATATTCCTGAAGTGGGAACAGGAGGGAGCAGGGAGTCAAATCTTGGAGAAAGGACCACCATGGCATGAGCTCCTCATTTTTGCTGCTCTTGTTTGAGCCATGGTTGGGTTACAGTGCAAAGCATGTAAATCCTCATAGAAAGCCTTCCAACTTTCTGGCCTGCAAAATCATAGAATGGAGCCCAGGGCAACCATAGCCATAGTGAGGGACAATTAGAGAGAGGAGAGAGGAAAGAAGGCATACCCCAAACTTTGGATACAGACGGTATGTATGACTTGCATCATAGAAGATGACTATACATCATAGAAGAGCTCCAGAGAAAGTTACAGATAAGGCAACTACTGCCCACCAGATGCGACAGCATTTACAAATAACAAATTTAATTGCCTGCTAAAACAAAAACATCAACACCCTTCGGAGCAACATAACAGAATCCATAATCTCTACAACAAAACATCTGCAACATCCAAAAAAAAGTTAAAATTGGTTAATGTGTAAAGAACCAGGAAGATAGAACATATGTCCATTTTCCATTTCCAAGAGAAAAGACAATTAACAGGAGCAACGTCTGAGATGAGCCAGATGCCAAAATCATCAGACAAGGACTGAAAGCAATTACTGTAACTATACCCAATTACATGAAGAAAAATGTGCTCTCAATCAATGACAAGATAATCTCAGCAGATACATAGAAAATATGGGAGTCAAATGGAAAATCTTTAACTGAAAAATACACAAAGAAAAGTCAGCAAACTTGAAGAGAGATGGATACAAATGATTCTTAAGAAGAAAGAAAAAGATTGAAAAATAAAATGAACATACACTCAGGAACCTCTGGAACACTATCCAAAGGGTAGTTGGAGTTCCAAGAAAGAGTGAGACAGCAAGAATGAGAAAGAATGAGAGAAAGAGAATCTGGGACAGGAAAAAATGTATTTGAAGAAATAATGCCCATCCGCTTCCCAAATTGGTGATTCGGTAGGTTGGAGGAAGGGCCGAGATGCTTCCTTTCTGACAAACTTCTACCTAGTACAGATGGACCACACTGTGAACTGATCCGGTCTAGCTCTGTATTGTCCAATAGGAATTTCTGCAATGCGGAAATGTTTCATATCTTCACTGTCCAATACAGTAGCCACCAGATGCATGTGGCTAAGAAAACTTGAAATTTGATACTGAAGTTTAATTTTATTTATTTAAGATAATACTAAATTTGAAAAACCACGTGTGGCTAATGGCTGCTATATTGAGTGATACATGTCTAAACAGTTCGATGTAATGGTACTTGCCAAGGGCTCACATGATGCCCAGCTTGAAGTAGCTCTCAAGATGAGCTCACCACTATGAGCAGCAGCATCGTTATCACCAAGATCCACCTATATCATCATCTGGCTCAGGATCGTTCCTGCTTTTTGCCCCACAGCCTGGGGCAAGGCACCATTCCTCATACCTCCCAGTTCCTGCAACCACCTAATCATGATTGACTACATTTTTGTGCTGTTTTCATCTAGTGTGGGGAGATGGCTTCTTTCTCACTCCACTTCCCTTAATTTTCTTGTGAGTTAAATAATGTTAGCTCCCTTTGGTGAAAGCTGGGGCCACTCACTATACACAACCGGTCCCCAAATTGCAGTGTTTCCACTGACAGCTTGACTTTGCAATGGTGCAAAAGCAACATGAATTCAAGAGAAACTGTACTCTGAATTTTGAGTTTTGATCTTTCCCCAGGCTAATGATGTGTCCCACCAGGATAAACAACTGATGCTCTACGTGGACTGTATTTCTAGCACTGTTTTGGATACAGACATTCAATAAATGTGATATTCAATACTCTGTTATAAAATGGGCTTTGTGTTGGATGATTTTGTCCAACTATAAGCTAGCATAAGTATTCTGCACTTGCTTAAGGTATATTGGACTGAGCTATAAAGTTTGGTAGATTATGGGTGTGAAATGCATTTTCCAAGTATGATATTTTTGACTTACGATGGGTTTATCAGTATGTAGCACCATCACAAGTCAAGGAGTAGCTCTACTCTTTGTACTTTAAAAGATCCTTCACCCATTCGCAGAAATAGCCTGCGGTTCTTGTTCTTTCCTTGTAAGGCATGACATTGCCCAGGCACTGAGGAGCCTTCTGTCCCACCTCTGCTTGTTCTTGTCAAGTCCCATACACTCAGTAAATGCATTCATCTAGACTTCTCAGCTCTGTCCTGGGAATCAAATCCTAACCACAGGAAAGACAGATTAGAAGTAGGGGAAGCTGGTCCGCCCTCATCACCCAAGTTCTTTTCATTCCTAAAACATGTTGTCCAGCTACTCTTTGATTCCATGAGATATTCCCACCAACTCTTTTGCTCCAGTTAGCCAGGAGCTTGATGACCCAGTATTCTGTGTTTTCTAAGCCCAAGCTTTATGGAATAGCCAAAATGACCTGGCTTCCATCATCACAGGACTTAAGAGCTCACAGACTGTGAGAATGAGAGGAGGCTTAGCTGACCACCCCCTGGCCTGCTGGAAAAATCCCTGCAGTTCCTGTCAAGTCTGCCTGCCAGTGAACCTGCCTCCATGAGTTTTGACCAGCACAGCCACTTCCAAGTTGTGTAACCATGGGCAAATCTTGGAACTTCTCTGAGCCTAGGAGTATGTGTGTGTTTCCATTATGTGTTCTATATGATGATGTATGTAAAATGCTTGGCACGTGTATACTCTACTGTAAGTGCTCAGTCCATCATAAACAGTCACCAAAGTGTATATGGAAAGAAAATTGGTCAAACCCTGCCCCCTCGATTCATAGAACCCAAGGTCTTGGACAAGGGAGATCCCTCTGGGTCTTCATGTTCCTACAAAAACAGGCCCAGAGCACCTCAGTAAGTCATGCAGAGTAGCACCACTGACAGCCACAATTCAGGGCTTGAGCATCATCATCTCTTGTCAGCTGGCAGATCTTTGACCCCCACCTTCAATGCTGTCACCAGGGTCCAAAAGCAGAGTTGAAACCACAGAGATGCTCAACAGGAAAGAAAATTGTTTCTTGTGGCAAGAGAAAGAAAAGAAGAAATTATCTGGTCCAGTGCCCCCAGATCCCATCTTGAATGTGTCCATCACCCATCACCTCACTGGGTATTCGCACACATGGTTACTCAGATACGACTCAAATGAGATGCTGCAACCTACATTTGGAAAACAGAATAATTCACTCTGCTAAATTTGGTGTTGGAGTTCTACATTTATAAATCCCACCCAGCGTGGGATCTGGGGCAGATACAATACTATTCCCTGGACAGGTCCAGATGAGGTGTCCTTTCTTATTCCCACTCCAGTTAAAGCTTCCTGGAACCACAGACTAGGAAAGGGGTGATGAGGCAAGTCAGAGATGGCAAACGCAATTGTCACAGAGCTGGGAGATCATGTCACCGCGTGGAGAGGCACAGTGGGTACTGTGAGGAACTAAAGGACACAGACCCAGGCAGAAGGAGAAACCCCTGACTTATTATCAAATGGTAATTGCCACATGGGAGGTGGACCCAGGGCTGCCCATCCCAGGTCCATCAGTTACCAGGTGTGTGACTTTGATCAAGTCACTTAACTTCTCTGCCACTTGATTTCCTCCTCTGTAAAATGAAGATAATAATAATGCCTATAATGCAGGGTAGAGCACTGACTATCCCATAGTAAGAATTTAATAGCTGTTAGCTAATATTATTAAGTCAGCAGTTGGGAGGGGAAGATTCTTAAAGCAAAAAATAGGGGCAAAAGTATTCAAGTTATTCTCATAAAGAGTAGCTAATTGTGTGGGATAAGACCAGGTTAATCAAAAGTCTTTCTCTTTGCTAGAATGCTGGCAACCAGTAGACTTGGGATTCTTCTGAATATACCCAGATTTGACTTTGATTGTGTCTTTAATTTATTAAAGTTTGGGCAACTAATTAACTCTTATTTTATGCAGTAGGCTTAGTGAGCAAGGCATTTTCAATTAAGGAGTCCTGGGGATAGAATAATGGGGCTCTTAGTGAGAGAGAACTTGGGTGTCATTTTTCTAAAACCAGAACACAGAAGATCTGGGTTTAGCATCAAATGTGCTTAAGTCTCTGATTTCATTACAATCAATCATGGAGGATGCTGGTGAGACAACTGTTTCCTTTTATTTATAAGTTTTTATTTATGAGAGAAAACTCATAAATAAGAAGAAAGAAGCAAGCATTTATCTTGCTCTTCTTAAAGAACTGAGCCTCAGGCTAACCAAACAGTAGATAATACTTAGAAATATATTCCGGGCAAAAAATGAATACAGAGCTAGAGAATTAGAATGTCACCCTTTTGAACCACCTATGCAATTAATAGATTTATGCATTGAGCATCAATAGCTATGAATATTACAAAAACTATACTACCTGCATGACACAGTCTTACAAGGAGAAAGGAACGTAAGTCTGATAAAGACTCTAGATGCAAATTTGCAATGAAAGCCAAGAACAGAATATGTTAAAAGAACCTAAAGAATATAAAATACAGACTAGGGGACCCCTCTGGAGAAAACAACCCTGTCTTTTCCACAATACACTTCAAGGACAAAATGAGTTATAAGGGGAAGATCTATAGATTTTTTTAAAGACAACATTATCAGTCAAATGCAAGGTAGGGGCGTTATTCAGATGCTATGGTAGGCAGAAAAATGGCCTCCAAACTTGTCCATGTCCTAATCCTTAGGACATGTGAATGTGTTACCTATGGCAAAGGGGGCTTTGCATGCATGCTTAAAGTTAAGTATCCTGAGATGGGACATCATTGTGGATCATCCAGGTGGGGCCACACCAGTCTTTCAAAGTGTACAATCTTTCATGGCTGTAGCTAGGAAAAGCTACAACTACAAAAGAAAGGCCAGGGATGTGACAGGTTGCTGACCTGGGGAGGGGCAAAGGTGACAATGACCCAGTGAAGATGAACAGCCTTAAGAAGGAAAACACAAAGAAACAGATTCACCCAGACTCTCTACAAAGGAACTTCCTGGCTGACACCTTGATTTTCAGCTCACTGATACCCACATCCAACTTCTGACTTCCACAAGTAGAAGTTCATATTGTTTAAGCCACAGAATTTATGAATTCGTGATAGTTTGTTATAACAGTGATAGAAAACTAATATAGACCAAAACCTGCAAACTGTGTGTGTGTGTGTGTGTGTGTGTGTGTGTGTGTGTGTGTGTGTGTATTTTTAGGAGCATTCATAGAAGAAAGGGCAGTAAAGAGAGTAAAACTAAGCAAGGATATGGCTTCAGCTAGAGACTAGCTCTGGTCCACTCCTACAGGGATCTCAGGAGCCTGAACTGTACAGCAAAGAGGCACCACCTAAAAGCAAAGAATATGGAATTTATTCCCAGAATTATTCTGGCTCCCAGCAAAGAAGCTCTCATCCACAAAAGCAATTCAGTGGTGCAGGAGACAGCTCTAAGCACCAGCTCCAACAGTCACAGCGCACAACAAGGCGGGGTGGGGGGTCCTAAGCAAAGAAATGGGAAGAGTAGGCAGATAGTTTAGGCAGAATATAGTTTAAGCGTCACCTCCTCTAAGGACTATGTGGCTTTTTATTATTTAAAGATTATTTTCCACACCTATCACTGTGTCTGGGCCTCATGAAAATAAAACCTACAGAAGAGTCAGAAGAGGCATTATTATTTCACACAACAGCATGGCTGAACCTCAGTGTAATTACACTCCATCCAAGAAGGCAAATGAACCCAGCACATAGTATATTCTTCCATTTACACAAAATTCTTAGCAGTGAAAACAGGGGCAAAGAACACATCAGTGTGTCATCTGGAGGTGAGGGAAAGAGGCAGGAAAGACAATCAAAAAAAGCCCAAGGATGGATGAGTTCACTATTTCCATTGTGGTGATGGTTTCATGAGTCAAAATTCTTGAAATCTTAAGCTTTTGCATCAGCAATTTAATTACATGTCAATAAAGCTGTAAAACAAGTTTTATGTTTTTAATTTTATTTTAAAATAAGGGGAGGAAAACATTAACAGACAACCATTTACAAAATAGCAAAAGAACAATACAAACAATACAGAGTTACAAACCAAGTGGCAGGAAATTAACAATGCTTGTTGTATTACATATTGATATCTTCAAAGTGGTTTCTCATGAAAACAAATAGAGACATGCAATATTGATCAATCAAGGACTCATTAACTGCGTAAAACAAGTTTTAAAAAGAAGGCACATTTCACAAATATTATCTTATACAAGACTCAAAAAAAACTGCAAAAGAACCAAAATATACACTATTGTCACTATTACAAAAAGGGGAACTGAGTCAAAAAATGCCACTGGCTCCAAGATACACAGTTGGAAAACAGCAGAACCAGGACTCCAGTCCAGGGCCCTGTACCACGTTTAGTGCTGCAGCCAGAACCCAAGGTGGCCGACATGCTTAACTGGTCCCTCACCTCCTTCTTGCCCCAGCTGGTGGGGTGCAGAGAGCTCAGGGCCAGCTCTGAGGCCACAGCATACCTGAGAGTTAAGAACTGAGCTCAGGAATCAAATGGCCATGGGTTCAAATCCCAGCTCCATCACCCTTGGCTGTGCGCCTCAGTCACCTCCTCCACGAACTGAGAATTATTCCAGTGCACACTGCATAAGAATTTTGTGACCTATCATGGGCCTGAGCCTGGCTCTCAAGTGATGGGAGAACTGATTTATCATCATGGCACCACCCTTGTTGGGAGGATGTAGGGGGAAATCTTTCATCTCCCACAGGTGTCTTTGACTACAGCCCACCCTCCAGGAAAACCCCTCCCTTCCTCTCCACCAAAGCCAATGTAATGCCCACATCAACAGAACTCACCTGAGACTTATTCAAACCCGGGCAGCATCTCCTTGGGCCAAAGCACATGCTCTGGGGTAACGAAATTGAGATGAGCATGGTAAGTCTTATTAATAATCCCAAGTGAAACTGGGAGGTGGCCAAGGTCAAGTGAGCTGTATTTATGCTCTGTGATCAGCATCCCTGATGACTGGTCCTTGCCTTCTGCTATTTCCTTGAAGCTTCCTTGGTGGAGGCAGTCCCATATAGTTGCAGGAAGCCACTGGTTAAATCTGAGCTTTGGAATGATCACACTTGGCACCTGAAGGGACTCAGTGAAGACTGGCTGGTAATTGGTTGGTCCAGTGTCCTTCCTAGGGAAAGAGGCAAGACCCTATTCCTTCTCAGGTATGTAACCTCGTTTCTAGGACACAAGCTGGGAACCAAGAGACCCACATTCTCTCCCCGTCTCTTTAAAGATTCAAGACAGGAATTCCTAAGAGATTATGCTGGTCAGGGCCACTGGTTGCAAATAACAAAGCCAACATAGGTGGAAAGGAACTGGCTGGCTCACAGAAACCTACTGAACAAGAGTCAGGGTAGGGGTGGCCTCAGGAATACAGCAGAGAATCTGCAGTCCAGTTGCTATCCTTCTCTTCACCTTTCATCACTTATGCTCTCTGCATATTGGCTGCACGCTCTCAGACTGGCTGCCTCCTTGAGGATAGAGTAGGCTGCCAGCAGCACCTGGGCACACACCATTTAACTCTACAATCAGAGAGGAGTAGGGTTTTCCGGTTCTCCCTGACCCCCCTCCACTTGCCCAATACCCAAGGAAGAACTCTGATTGGCTGGTTTGAGTCATGTGTCCATTCCCAACCAATCACTGTTGAAGACTGAAGAATATGGCTGCCTTTCCATTTTGGTGGGGGGAATGAGACAGCAGACAGTGGAATGAAAGAGGAGAAGCAGAACAAAAAAGCTCTGTCTGAAAAGGAAAAGACTGGTCACATGAGACAATAAATGTCTATTAAAGAGGGTTCCAATGTCTGTTAGAGTGGGTTCAAACCCCATGCCCAAAGAAACAACGTCAACACACTTAGGGCCCAAATCCCCAATCCTGCCTATATCCCACCTGGTCCAGAGCTGCTGGTTGGCCACCCTACAGACCTCTCCATGGGCTGAGGTGGAACAGAAAGCCTTCAACATACAAGGGTTATAGAAGACTTCAGCATAAGCTTGGGTACCAAGGGACAAGTGTATGTCGAATGGCCAGGACCAGGGATCAGGGATAAAGAAGAAGAGTCAAGCAGAGGGTAGAAATGACCCAGGGTTAATGTATTGAGCATTTACTAGGTTCTAGGTTCCTGTCTAAGACTGTTACAGTATTCACATATTTAAGTCACTTGACAAGTTTCCAAGACAGGTAGCATTATTCTTTTTTATAAATAAACAAATTCTGACTGTATAAATAAGACTCAAGGTCACACCAACCCAATTCTGTCTCCGGAGTCCTGTCCCTAACTATGACCTTGTCCTGCCTTGCATGCCTATTTAGTAACTCTGTCCCAGGATCCCACGGTCCACAAGCCCACAGACACCAAAGGCATCTTGGTTTTCTTCCACTCATTTCTTGTGCTGCCTTGGAGTCAGATGACAAAGATGTGAGGACCCCTTGGGGCAGTTGTAAGGGAACGGCCCTCACCCACCTCCCAGCCTTCCCTGGCTCAGGTCTCTGGCCCAGATATAGCACCATCTTGACACTGCCTTCCCAGGTTGGCATGTTCTGACAACAAGCTGGTAATTGGAAGCCACTGACAAATCATTAGCCTCCTGCACGGCTGACACTCACAGCCTCATTTGGCTTGTGGCTGAGGAATGTCTGATGCATTTCGGCTCTGGCTGGAAATTTGATCCAATCCGGAAAGTCACTTGACCACAGCAGCAACCCAAAGGAGCGGCTGAACAACCCCTCCCCCAGTACAGGCTCTGGCTTTCTACCCTTCCCGCGGGCTTAGAAAGGATTCTGGGAACAGTGAAGTGGGCTCCAGCCTAGAGAAGCTTAACCTGAGAGGGACATGAAGAGGGGGAAAAGTGTAAAAGAATGCAGAGGGAATCTCAGTCCTGCTCCAGCTGCATCTCCACCCACCAGGCGACTTTGCACAAGTCATTTACTTCCCTTGAGCAATGTGCTTAGACAAGGTGCTCACATTAGAGTCAGACCAACCCAGGTGGGGATCCCAGCTCTGACCCTACCCGATGAATGAGCTCGGACCTAGCATCTGCCCTTGAGGAATTCTCTGTCTCAGTTTCTCCATCTGTCAAATGGGGACAGCTTCCCACATCACCTTGCAAACTTGCAGCACAGAAAAGTTGGGATAACTAACATCACAGAGATGCTGCCTCATTTATCTTTTTGGTAGCCCCATAGGGTAGGCACAACTTTCATCCCCATGGTACGGATATGGAAACTGAGGCTCAGAGAGGTACAGTGGCATTCCTGAGGTTGAACAACTGGCAAGAGAAAGAACATGACATCAAACTCAAGCATTCTGGCTCAGAGCCCTTGCACTTGGCCACTCCAAGCTGAAATTAACCACAAACAGAGGCCAATGCTCCCTCTTCCCGAATTTTCCAAACATCCTTCCAGCCTGACCCACCTGTTAAGTCAACAGGCAAGGAGACTCTGATGAGTCTTGGCTCCCAGGGTCTCCGAATACAGCTCGTTTCCTGGCCCAAAAGAGCCTGATTCTCAGAAGTATAGCCCTGGGCTTATTTTGCCACTGAATTTGATGCATTTGAACAACTCTTGGGGCTTCAGAAAGCATGCCCCAAAGAGCGCCTGCCCCTTGCGGCCTCAATAGTGGGATCTCAACGTCTCTTTGCATTTGCTGGTCCTCACTTCTTCCTGACAGAATCATAATTCCTAATCATTCCCCTCCTCCATCTTTGCTGCCTTCCCAACTCTGTGATTCCCAGGAGTGCCAAAGGGAGAGCGCTAGTAAAAAGGGAGGATACGGCTCACAGACATCCGCCCCAAAGGTGAGGGTCTCAGCTGCCAGGTGGTAGGGTCCATACCTGTACCTCTCCGGGGCACTGCCAAGTCCCCAGAACCAAACCCAGGACTTGGCTCCTGGAAGGCACTAGACTCACGATTGTTAAATGCATAAGTAAACACCAGACTAGTAGAAGCAGTAGTGCCCCTAATTATCATTGCTCAAGTTAACCAAGTCCTTATGATATGCTGGATGTTTCAAAACCATCTCATTGGATTATTTTGCCCCTCTACAGATGAGGACATTGATGAGCACCATTGTCCTTCCTCCTTCCTCCATATAGAACTGGGGGCAAGGAGAGAAACCAGTCCCTGATCACAACCTACCACAGCATCTGCAGCAGTTATCCTGTCAGCATCTCCACCATGCCAGGCTGTCTATAACCACACCACCTACATCAGCTCGGATCCAACTATAAGCACAGGATGAATATTAGTATCCCAATTCTGCAAATGAGGTTCCCGAGAGCATAAAGCTGAGGTGTCTTGCTTCTGTGTTGCAGTCAGGATTCAAACCCAGTCCAACCCAAGTCCAAAGTCCATGCGCTCAATCACAGTACCACATTGCCTCTGCCCTCGTTCCTGCAGCCAGTCCTAACCGGAAGTGCAGAAGACACTGCTTGTGCAGGGACTTACTTAGGGCACCGAGGCAAAGGATTCCAGTTTCAGGGGCTGGGGATTTAGCTCAGCTGCACAGCGCCAGCCTGGCAAGCGGGAGGTCGTGAGTTCGATTCCCGCTACTGGAAAAAAGACAAAAACAAAAACAAAAAAAAGGGATTCCAGTTTCAGGCCTGCTCATCGGCACCCAGCATCAGCGGAGAGAGGGCCTGGCTCCACCTTCACACCCTGATGCAACCCTCTCTCCTTGGCCCCTGAGTCAGCTGCTCAAACCCTTGGTGTTGAATGTCCACTGTCCAGGGGTCCCGGGGAAGGACAGGCAGGATGATGGGAAGAGAGGATGCTTACCATCCTCTCCAGAAAACTAAATCTTACCTGAGGGAGGGGGATAAATGGTCTCTAACAAAGAGATGGGAAAGGAAGACAAAGACACAATTGTCCTTGACAACCGGGTCAGAGAATGCACTGTTGCCAGGGCAACAGAAGAGGAAGTGGGGGTGTCTGAGAGCAGAAATCACTGACTGTAGCACCTATGCTGAGAAGCGCCGTTCTGCGGTGTAATGGAAGGGATTGTGCACTTTGCCGGTTATCAAAACAGAACTGTGGTCATAGCGTTTTAAGTGAGTATCCCAGAAGGAAAACGTGATGGACAGTCTATTAGTTAGGGCTCATGGAATAGCTAGGTTACCCCCCAAGTAGTGTTCTACCCTCCCCCTCCTTTATTCATAGGGCTCTGATTTCACTTTATTGAATAAACATGTTTAGCTCTGGAGAATGAATTAAGACTTGTCTAAACAAAGCATAATTCACTGGACTTCCGTCTTGTGTAGAAGTGGGGCATGTAACCCAGACCTGACCAAGAAGACACAAGGAAAATCTCAGAGATTTTTTTTTTTTTAAGGAGGTAGTTTTCCCACTTCCTCCAAAAAAGATACAGGAACACATAGACAAAATGCTTTTCCTCCTCTGGCTGTCTGCCTTTCCTCGAACACTAGCTTGTGAGGATGTGATATTTGGAGCTGCAGCAGCCATTTTGTTACCACAAGAGAAGTCATTGCCTACACAACAGAGAAGCCATGATAAAAAGACAGTAAATACCTACCCCATTGGTGACACTGAACTGTCTTAGAGCTACCTTCCACAACTCCCTTTTGCTACTCATCTTGGTAAACAAATAAATATGCAAATGTCTTTCTGGTTTACACTACTTTTGAGCTTTTTCTTCCCTGCCACTTGCTTTAGGACTTTTCACAGCAAATAACAGAAACCCTTTCAAGCTACAGATGATCCCTGGTTTATAACTATTCATCTTATGATTTTTGAACTTTACAGTGCAGCAAAAGGGAGACACATTCAGGGGAAACCCTACTTCACACGTTGAATTTCGGTCTTTCCTGCGGGCTAACAATGTGCCATCCAGTCCTCCCTCGTGATGCTGAGCAGCAGCAGTAAACCGGCATCCCCAGTCAGCCTCGAGGTCCCCGGGGGAAGCCGCGGACACTCTACCGGGTGCTGTGTTGCTCAGCTGGGATGTGCGATAGGCGAAGGGTATCAAATGCATTTCTGACTTATGATATTTTCAACTTGCAATGGGTCTCCTGGAGGGTTAGGGGCGCCACAAGGCAGCAGCAAGATGTCAAGGACCATCTGTAGTTGATTTGGAAAAGGGAGGTTTGTCTGGGAGCTATGCAGAGAACTCAGGGGTAAGACACGGCCAGATTACAAGGATCATCTCTGAAATCAGCTCGAAGCTGGCCTCCTTGTCCTCCCCAACTGCTGACCACTCTCCTCAGCCCCAGAGGCTGCTGCATGCTCCACTGCGGCTCCATACCAGAGTCTCAAGTACCAGCAAGACTAAGGCCAGAACCTCCTCGTCTCCGTTCCCAGCCCCCGGGAAAGGGGCTGACGGCCTGAGTGCGGGCCAGGTACCTGGCCTGATTTAGTGCACCGTGGCCAGGATTGTGTGGCGGGGGCCAAGCATGGCTTCCTGGAGCCCTGCACAAACAGATGGATGGGAAGTTGGCCAGCTACTGAGATAGGGACAGGAGGTTCCACAGATTAAAAAAATATCCGCTGAAGCTCATGAAGGATTGTACACCACAATTGAAGTGCTTACCGATGTGGGGTTATGTTCGGATTTTTTTTCTTTGATGCATACTTCCATGTTCTAACTTTCCTACCGTCAGCACATAAAAGGAATCAGGTTGTGCCACTTGCTACCTTGTGACTTCACCTCCCGAACTTCTGCTAAATATCAGCATCATCCTTTGTGTTTCTTCAGGTTGCGGGAAGGATCAAGAGAGTCAAGCTGGCTACCGGCCAGACGCACCTGAAGCTGGGAGTTACCTGGGATATACGTGTTTACCTCCCCTTCCTCACTGTTAGCTCCCAGAGGTGGGGACCAAACTGTGTGTGCCCCCCCCCGCAAAGCACCTCTACTGCGTTAACTAATGTCCCCCTGATTAGGAAACTGGGTCTTTGAAGAGGCTACCAAGCTAGCCTAAGGTTTTACTGGGCTGGAGTGGACCCTACATCCAGTGACTCAGGTGTGCTTCTAAGGAAAGATTTAGAGACACTGACACACAGCAAAGATGCCACAGAGGCAAAAGTTGGAGTTACGTTAATATACATCAAGGAGCACCCCAGGGCCCTCAGAAGCAGGGAGAGTCCAGCTAAGATTCTCCCCCGGGGGAGCATGGTGCAGTTAACACCTTGATTTTGGACTTCTCTCCACCAGAACTCTGAGAAAATAGATCTCTGGTGTCAGAAGCCACCCAGCTGGGGGTAATTTGTTAAGACAGCCCCTAGGAAACTAATACAGTGCTTAATGTAGTAGCGTATACGTGGCCTATTCTCAATAAATGTGTGGTGAGGGATGAATAAGTGAATGAGAGTGGCGCCTGGTGGGGCTCAGCCGCACCAGCCTGTCTGGACCTCCATAGCTAATGTTCGACGGTCTCTCCATTCATTCATTCATTCATTCATTCATTCAATATTTCTCATTTTTTTCATTAAGTTTCTGCCAGATGTCCAATCCTGGCTAATCGTCCCATTTCAGCTAGCACGAGAATTTGGGAACTGGTCTCTTTTTCCGGGCCCGGTCTCTCCCACGCACCTGTGTTTTGATGGATGGCTCCCCAGAAGCCACCCAACCGTGCTCGCACAATAAAAGGAGAGACAAAAATTTAATAAGATTCCAAATTGCCTCCCCTTGAATTCAAATTGCTTCATATATTATGTTCATGATAACTACTGTAGTTCCTATTTTTTTCTTCTCAAGCCCTCTCCCTTCTTTTCTAATATGAGACGAGTTCCCGTGTTAATGAATTCTAGATTTTCATTTAATAAACGTTGCGTGGGAAGCTTCATTATTTGCAACTCCATCAATCTACAGCAGACACACAAATGCTCCTTTCTAAGTACCTGGGATCGATAGAGCATGGTCCTCACGTACTAGGGCCCTACATGCTGCCACCGAGAAGAATTCAGTAATTGAAAAGACCTTATAAATCAATACAGGCAAATTGAAAACTCCGAGAGAAGTCCACATCATTCACGGAGGTGGTTGTTAAGACTGCTCTTTACCTTTAGATGGAAAAAACAACACTAGGAAAAGGTTGGGGAGTGGAAGGAAAAGAAAACAGATATTTCTATTTAATCCTAATCACTCGGTGGAACCCGTACTTAGCATGTGGGTTTAATTTAGCTTTGATTACTTGTCCTGATTAATTTTCTTTCCGTCTTTGCCTCTATTCAAACATAAGGTCTCCCCACTCCAGACTACCTACCAATGCTTTCTGGGCCTTTTCCAGGAAGGCAGAATTCAGTACTCAATAAATGTGGGTTTCAATTGAACAGCACTGAACAGAGTGACTACCCCTCCAGGATCTTTGCAGAATGGGGGGGGGTGCAGAATTCGTTTCTGTCCCCTGCCAAACCTCCTTTGTCTCACAAGTCTTGGTTATGCCTATAAGTGTTGAAGAAAATTTTTCTTGGGTTTCCATCATGGAGTATGAGTTGCTTCTCTCTATCCATCTCCATATTGGCTTCCTGGTTATGGTAATAAAATCACCTTTAGGAATTGTTTAAGTTCCCACCCAGCCAGGAGAAAACCCATCTGTCAGTTGCTGGCAGCACCTACATATCTGGATGTTTCCAAGAGCACCTGCACCCAGCTCCTGACGTCCTTCCCCCGAAGTTCTTCCCTTTCTGCAGGCTTGACACAGTCATGGAGCTTCCTCCCACCCCTCCTCCTCAGATGCATCTAAGCGCTGCCCAAGTTCCTGTCTCCACTCTACCTGCCAGGTATCGGAGTCCATCCACACCTCCCTTCTCCACCGCTCCACACAAGGCCACCTCTTTCTTACAGTGCTATAACCACACCCTAACTGGTCACCCCACCTCCACTCTTGCCTCCCCAAGCCCAAGGGGTCTTCCTACACCACACAGCTGACAGTGTCCCATGCCTGTTTTTAAATTCATCAATGGTTTTCCATTGATCTGACATCAGGAAAAATTCTTTCCACTCTGTAAAGGAAAAGTAGGTCTGGTGGCTGCCCATGGCTCCAGCCCTGAGTCAAGGAGTCTCCCTCACCCCTGCTCACTGCTCTGCACCACACAGCCCTCCTTCTGCTTCTCAGACAGCTCCTTCCGCCCTCAGAGGCTGTGCACTGGATGTTCCCCTGCCTGGGATCCTGTTCCTCCCACACTTTTCCTTACTAAGTCACACCTCATTCTTTCGGTCTCTGCTACATTATTCCCTGCTTAGAGAACTCTTCCCTGACTGCCCATGGCTAAGTTCAGTAAGTTTATTGTAGATCCTTGAAGATTCCTGTATGTTTTTCCTTTTGCTTTGTCATACGCATCACAAATATATTAAGAAATTGGGAGAAATTGCTTTATTCACAAGACCATAAGCACCATGAGGCAGCATCTCATGTCTTGTACTGAGCACCCAGCATGGTAAATCTGCCAGGTGTGATAGTGCATACCTGTAATCCCAGCACTCAGGAGGCTGAGGCAGGAGTTTGAGGCCAGCCTGTGCTACTTAGGGAGTTCAAGACTACCCTGAACTACATAGTAAAAGCCCATCTCAAAAAAAAAAAAAAAGATTCACAGTAAACACATAAAGGAAATTGTTTCTGGAAAATTTAAAAGAATATTAATTATTTAAATATATTTGTTATGCTGCATCTTGTTTACTTAAGGGTTTTTATTTTATTTTTAAATTTTTTACAAGTATGTGTTTGCAATACATTCATCACAGGGAGCTGGTCCATGTGCAGTACACATCTCAATTCTTTTTATGTCCTTCCTCTCTCCTCCCGACAGGTTCCCTCTATCTCTTGGATGAATGCTTAAAACAGTTACTACGGTAAAATATACATTGCCTTTAACCCCTCAAAATACCAACCTGACTGTGAAGACTTGTTCTCGCCGCTTTCTGAAGCAGTTCTGGAAGTCTTCTTTCGTGAGCGTCTTTATTTTCTCTGTTGTGGCTGCATCAATGTCTCTCTCTTTTTTTTTTTCCAGAACCGGGAACCGAACTCACGACCTCACGCTTGCCAGGCAGGCGCTGTTCCACTGAGCTAAATCCCCAGCACTTGTTTTAGTGTCTTGAATCCATTCAAAACACTTACATTTTAGGGTCATTTTGACTTTGGGGAAGAGTCAGTTATATGATACCAGACTGAGTGAATAAGGGGGATGATGATACACCATCATGTTTTTAGTGGGCGTATAAAAACCCTTAAGTAAAAAGTTCAAAAAATATTTTTCATTAATACTGTATATTTTGTATTACATTTATTATCTGTTCCACTATATCTCCACACTTACCTCACCCCAACCCCTACTGCAGAATGGCTACACTCACCCACCTAATTCTGACTTTTGCATCTGTGTTTGGATTTTTATTACAACATCACCACTGGCTCAAAATGTCCTTGAGGACCCACAGAGCCCTTCTGCCTCTGCAAGCTCTTACCCTAGTCTCTCTGTAGAACCACTGGCAGTGGATTCCCCAGGGACATCTCAAAAAAGGAAAGTCCCAGAACACTGCCACCTCCTAAAACTGATCAAAGCCATCGTCCTAATTTCCTTACATACAGCACTTAAGCCTATTGATTAGGTTGTGCTAATGACACCCTTGGGGAGCCCAGTCTTGGCGCCTGGAGCATGAAAGAAATTCTGGCAGCCAGCTCAGCACAGGAGCAGAAAGGAAATGACTCTGGCATGCTAACTAGTTACACTCCCCCCCCCCAGTGGTCAGGGATCCCCCAACTTCTTAGAGGGACAAGTGGCATTCAGCCACCCAAGATTGGGCAGTGACAGGTCTGTGATGCCCTTAGGTGTCCGGGGCTGCGCGCGTGTAGACTGACTGGCTCGGCGTGTGCCTACCCTGAGTGGTCAGAGTGGGAAGAAGCAGGAGATCAGGGGGATTCAGGAAAAAGGGAGAAGTTGTTTGAGAGACGAAAAAATCAAGGAAATTTAGATTAAAACAACAAAATTGGTATGTTTTGGCCAATCAAGTAAGCAAAAACAAATTGCGCTATCTTGACAAAGCAGAGGGCACAGGTAGTCAAAATCACCCTGGAAAACCACAAAGTACCACAGGCTTGTCTGGGGACCTCCCAGGCTCCACCGCACTTCCAAACCTGCATGTGCTTCTGCCCACCCTCCTTAATCTTGGGACTCACCTTTTCTACAGAAATGAGTGTGTGCAAATCTACATGGACAAGTACATGCATAATACAAATACACACCCCCAAAAAAGCTGGAAACAGTTAAATGTCCACAAATAAGGGAATGGACAATATTCCACTGTAATAATAAAAATTTCTTGTAAAATTACATATCCTTGTGTGCACAAGATCTATTTATAATATAGTAAGTATTATCAAAGACCAGAGAAATGGTCTGTATACATACCAAAGCTGTATACAGACACATGTATACACTCAGGTGTCCAAATGCATAGGACAAAAATCCACTCCAATTGGTAAAAATTGGACAACTCTGGAAAGAAGGAAAGTAGGGCTTATACTTTGCATTCTATAATCTAAAAGAAAAAAATACACACAAGAATGAGGAATGTGATTTTATCAATTGAAAAATCTTCCCCTTCCAATAACACTTCCTGTTCCTACCGCTCGTAATAAAGAAGCAGATTTAGGTCTAGTTCTAACTGTTCGGAAGGATTTCAGATGTGTGCTTTGCTTAATATCTTCTGATCACTTCCCTAGCTGTCATCAGCTTAACTTCCAAATTTTTAAGGCCTCCGCAGGGTTGTGCTCTCTGTAACAACAGGGTACCCTAAATACAGAGATAGCTTAAGCAAACTTACATATGATGGAATTATAGTGTTGCATGATCTCCCATGTTTTATTTTCTTGTAAACCTTGATTTAAGTTTTGTTTCTTATGGCACATTCTCCCGCCTTCCAGATATTTTGGCAATGGATATTGTACTCTTTCAGATTTTCTGGACTGCAAGTGAAAGAAACTGAATTAGCAAGAGGTAGAACTCATTATCAATATTCAATAAACTTTTGCTGTTGGGGCTACCCCTACAGTTGTTATCCAAGGTGAGACTTGGCTAGATTCAGAAACTTGGAGGGAAAGAATCAAGAATGTTTTCATCTCCTTGTGTTGCTTAGCTCTGCTCCTACATTAGTGGAGTCTCTTTCACTTCTAAGTGGAACCCACCTGGGTACTGGCTCACATAACTGAAAATTCCAGGGACTGGCTTTCGGAGCCCCTTCATATAGGTGCTCATACTATGTAAACTGCATAGCCATCTGACAGCCAGGGTGTGGAGTCACTTCTATCCAACCCACATAGCACACAATGGGAAATGGTTGGTTCCTACAAAGGGAAGTCAGGGTGTTTTTATCAAAAATTACAGAAATATAGTTAGAAACAAAACACACCACCAAAGTTGTTCCTTTCCCTTCACATCTCAGTTCTCATCATCTCTCTCTCTCTCTCTCTCTCTCTGTCTCTCCCTCTCTCTCTCTCTCTCTCTCTCTCTCGCTCTCTCTCTCTCTCTCGCTCTTCTCCATGACTCACTCTTTTCTCACACTCTCTTGCTCTGAAAACTGGTTGATTCAGACATTTTGGTTTTTATGGTGGGAAATAAGGCATCCAACAAACCCTAAATCCACTTAGCCCAACTCAACCCCAAGCCGAAGCCCAAATAAACAGTCTTGTATCAGTTATCTATTGCTGTATAACAAATCATCCCAAAACTGAGTGGATTATTATGTCACGTAGGTTCTGCAGGTGGCTTACTTGGATGGTCTTAGCTCTGTCATGCCAGAAATCATCAGAAGGTTTTACTGGGCTTGGAGAACCTATTTTCAAACAGTATACTCAAGTGTGTGGCAAGTTGGCGCTGTTCACTACAGATGTTCACCCAGTGTATCCCCATAAGCTGTTGGACAGTCCTCATACATGGAATTGTTTTCCCCTGAGTGACCCAAGATAGAGAACATTCAGTAGCAATCATTCTTTTTATGACCAGCCTTGGAATTTGCATTCGCACTAACAGTAAATCACAAGTCCAGCCCACTTTCAAGCTGAGGGAATTTAAGCTTCACTTTTTGAAAGAACTTGTGGATGGATTTTTAAGCCACCCAGGACTGACTGGGGTTTGTGGGGAGTGGGCCAAGTTTTCACCAACCAATCAACTATAACCAAAGACTTGGTCACATCATAACATGGCTGCCTTCCCTATAACTTTGTGGATATGGTGGAAAAGAAATTTCCAGAACAGGGAGCTGCACATCTAGAGAAGAAAGAACTCTTTTACTCCATCACCAGAAAGAAAAATCTCAGGGAAGAATTCTAATTGGCTCAGCTTGCATCACGTGCTGCTGTCCAGAATTATTAATCACTGCACTGAGGGAAGGGGAATCTCTCATTAGAATATGGGATGAAGGAGGAGTCCCAGGTAGTCATGCATGAAAATGTCTATTTTATGCCTTTAAACTTGCCACTTACTCTTTTTATGACTTTGTTTCAACCTTCGCTAAAAAGAGATAAGACTTTCACACAGACTTGTTATGACCATTAAATTAGATGACATCTGCAAACCACAATGTTTAGTCTCATGAAAGTCTATTAAGATCCTTACAGCTAAAAGTACTTAGAACTCGGGGCTGGGGATTTAGCTCAGCGGCAAAGCACCTGCCTGGCAAGTGCAAGGTCGTGAGTTCGGTTCCTGGTACCGTAGAAAAACCAAAAAAAAATAAAAAATAAAAAATAAAAAAATAAAAGTACTTAGAACTCATCTCAAATGGGCATTTTTGGAAAGTAGTTTAAATGGAAATCTCAAGGTTCACTTTTCACTAATTCATTTGATCCTCAATTCCTCACAGTGGTTGATTTCCTCCACAAACAACCTTTCCCCAGAAAAGAAAAGAGCCAAGTCACATGTTTGAAACCCACACCACCTACAAATAAGAATGGTTTCCTTCTGATATTACAAGAAAGAGTACCTAAGTTGATTGGATGATTTAGGTCACATGTTCACCCTTGAGCCAATCTTGATCTCCCAAGAAATGGAAAGTACTGATTGCCTTAAGCCAATCAAATGCCACCTTTGATGGCTGGGGGTGGAGTCAATCTCCCAGGACTATAGGGGATATGTGGGAGAAGTGAAATAAAAAATTAGGCACTATAAGAGGAAAAGAGAGAATGGATCCTCTGGGCCAGGGCCAGCAGGCCTGCTAAACCCAACCCCTTGCCTGTTTGTAAATAAAGCGTTATTGGAACACAGCCACACTCTTTGGCCCATGTAGATTACTTATGACTGCTTAAGGGTTGCAATGGCAGATATGAATTGTCACAATAGAGCCTACATGGTTTAGAAACCTGAAAATATTTATCATGAAAGCCTTTGGAGAAAAAGTTTCCAGATCCCTACACGTAAGAAAATGCACAATTTCCATTGCAGTAATGCTCAAAAAAATATTTCTTTTATTGTAAATCTTCTCTGTTGACAGACACCATGACAAACCAGCAGAGCAGGCATCTGCAGGCAGAAGAATTTCCCTAGGGTCCATCACATCATATCTCACCTCCAAAGAGTAAACACAGTGCCTGTGAATTCACATCAGCCCAGGACTGGTTGGAGACGAGCTTTCACTGCTGCTGGAGCGTACAGGCCCTGACTCTATTACCGTCACAGAGCTTCACCATTCAGTGATCAGTGACGTGCAGCCTGCATGCTGCTGGCAGACCAAGGGCTGCAGATCCCAATTCTTCCTTGGTGATAAATGGGGAGCAACCTCCAGGAGCTCTAGCCTGGAAGACAGCCCTAGTTAAATTACTTTATCGCCCGACTGAGAGATGGCCGGCTGGGAGATGTACTCAGGCAGCATATTAACTAAGCTCAAAGGGCCTTTGCCCAGGGTGACACAGCCCTCCCTCATCCTCGCCTGCAAAGAGCAGAACTCAGCCCTGGGATGGTCCCCATGGAAGCTGCTCTCCCTGCCACTGCATTGTAAAGAAGATCTGGGGGCTGCATAGGTTACAGTTCCCTCATCAGTTTGTCGCGTGGTGGCGGACTTGTACATCATGGTGTCCTTGCACACACCCAAGATGCTAGTTTATCAAGTTTAAAAGAAAGTTCTAGTGCAGTAGCTAAATGCACAGGCTCTGGATGGGCAAGACAGGCTTCATGACCCAGCTAGGCAATTTGCCACTTAACCTAGGCAAGTGTCTTCATCGGTAGCCCTCAGAAACGTACTACAAGACAAGGATTCCAGGGCAAGTAGTTGATGCAGATGGTGACTCCAAGAAGCACCCACAGAGAGTAGAGACAGAAGGAACCAACACAGGGTGGGTAGAAGGAATTTGTCACCTGGGCAACTGAGCCGGATGCTGTTACAGAACCACTGTTGATCATTGCCTCAGTGGTGGCTCAAGCAGAGCACAAGACAGATGGGGTATTAATACTCTTTTACTGGGGTACTACTTCTAGGCATATTAGCCCCCTGGCACTCCTGGCCTGCAGTGTGTAGGGACCCCAATAGTCAGAGGGAGCAGAGGCAGAGTTGAAGTCCAACCCATGGACACTGAAGTGGTAAAACTCAAGGAGGTAAGGGTCCGGATCTGGAGGTCCACCAGCAAAGTATGTTTTCTTTTTTTTTTTTTTTATTTTAAAGATAAAAGGAGGGAAACATTAACAGACATACAACATTTTACAACATATCACAAGCACAATACAGACAATACAGAGTTACAAACAAAGTGGTAGGGAATTAACAATGGTGGTTGTATTACATATTGATATCAAAGTATGTTTTCTAATCCTCAGTTTCTATAAAACATCCTAGTACCTAATGTTATGGGGTTTCTTTGAAGGGCAAAGGCAACACAAAGTGGAAATATTTGGCCTAATGACTGGTGTTAGTAAAGATTCAATACACGATAGCTATCCTTAAAAGATCTATCTATGCCGTAAGGGGATCCTTTGTCTCACTTTTCTCTCCTCTTTCCCATCTCCCATTGTTTAATTTTTCAGTTCTTCCTTTTACATTCTTCCATTCCCAACCCCCTATGCCTTTAACAGTATAACTATGAAGCTTTATTCATCTATTATTCTGTTACTGGGGCTGGGGATTTAGCTCAGCAGCACAGCGCCTGCCTGGCAAGCACAAGGTCATGAGTTTGATTCCTGATATTGGAAAAAAGAAAAAAAAATATCGATTTATTATTCTGTTACTACTGTTAAATTATTTTCTATCATTAGTGATGATATAGTAGATATTTAATATATGTCAATACTTGTTTGTCTTAAGGTTTTTACTATAAGTGCAGATTTCTTTGCTAAGGCTAAAAGTATTATATTATTGGTTCTTATGTTATGTTATCTACTTTGTCGTGGATGATATTACAGATTTGTGGATTTATTTTATTTATTGCTATAGCCAGGGTCTCATGGCTGTTGCTATTGATAGGTTTTCTCTGTACACCAATACCCAGGTTACCTTTGTGACATTAACAGTTCTGTAGTCCACTCTTGGAGAACTGGGTGCTGGGCCAACTACACTACATCCCCCTCCCCACATAACAGGGTGATCAGATGTTGGGATAGAGGCAAAGGACTATAGTTAGACAATCCCTGAGTGCATCACTGAAAAACAGACTATCTGAAGAGAGCTCCCTACTAGTAACAAAGTCTTTTGTGACCAGGCACCTGAGGGCAAAATAAACAAATGACAATAGAAACATGTGAAGGCATGGTGATGACAAAGTGCCTCCCAAAACCCCTAACTCCCCTGAAGCCAATCCATGGTGCATTGAGGAAGAGGAGGGCAAAAGCCACACAGCTTTTTATTCAAATAGATAGCAGAAGAGATTAAAAAACAGATCAATGAGGTGCTTGGCAGACTTATGGGAAAAATAACTAATCAGATTATAGAGGTAATAAATAAAAGAATCAGGGAGCTTACAGAAAACACTAATAAAAAGCTACTTGTGGTGGATTGACAACTGGCGGTCAACTTGTAACACCCAGCTGAACTGAGTGGGTGGTGTGGTGCTGGGTGTGGGATGCCCACCTGAGGATTGTTGCCAACAACATAAAAAGGAGCATGGGGGCTGTTGGTTCTCCTAGAGGAGCTTGTCACGCTGGCTTGCCTGATAGAATGCAGCTGTTCTCATCGTCGAAGGAGCTCGGGACTTTGTTGTCACTGAGAATGGCTACGGTTCCCTTTGGAGGAGTGTGGGTTCTTATCAGCTTAAGAGGGGAAAATGGTGCACTGTTCAGTCTCCTGGAGAAGCTTGTTGCTCTGGCTTTGCTGATATGAACTAGGCCGTTCTCACTGTCAGAGGAGTGCAGAACCTCACTGTTGCTGAGGATGGCTATGGTACTTTTCAGGGAGCTCTGGTTCTTACTTTGAGCATCGCTTCCTGACTCCAGTGCAGATCCCTCAGCCTGCTGGCACAGAACCCTCATCCCACAGGCACAGACTTCCTAGCTTCCACCACTGGCCTTTGGGTCCTCCCAGTGCAGACCCATGAAACAGAATTCCATGAGGCATTATCATGGGCTCTAGGCCTCCAGCTGGACTCGTGGGGAGAATTGTCATGGGCTCTAGGTCTTTATCTGGACTCATGCAGAACATCGCCATGGGATCCAGGCCCTCAGCTGGATTCTTGGGTCTTTAGTGTGTGGATAGATTTCCTGCACTCTTTGTACTTGACTCTTTGGGTGACTACTATAAAATAATCCTATAAGTTATGTGGTCTGCATTGTTTTCCTTGCAAACCCTGACCACAACATTACCTGAGCTAAACAAAGTGATACAAAACATAAATGATCAATTTAGTAAAGAACTAGAATCAATGCAAATGTTCCAAACAGAAATACAGAGGATTAAAAATTATCATGTAAATATGGGTGGCAGAAGTAACAAATGTGAGAAAAGAATATCAAAATTAGAAGATAGAGATGCTTTCAAAAACCAGTAACTTAGAGATACCTTAAAAATAGTAAGAAAACCTAAAAATGGATTCAACACCTGCCAGATGACAGAAGACTAATCTAAGATTAATTGGAATAAGTGAAAAATCAGAAGACAGCACAAAGGGCATTTAGAAAAACCCATTTACAGAAATAATAGCAAAAAACTTTCCAAATATTGTGGAAGAATTTAACATACAAATAAGTGATACATATAGAACCCCAAATAGCCACAATCAAAAGAGAACCTATCCACATTATATTATAGTCAGAACACCAGAAGATCAACATAGGAACACAGTCTTAAAGCTATTAGAGAAAGGGAGCACATCACTTAAAAAGGTAAACCCATTAGAAACACAGCAGACTTCTCAAAACAAATCTTAAAAACCAGGAGAACTTGCAGTGAAGTGTTTCAAGCCTTAAAAGATAACAACTTCCAACACAGGCTGATATATTCTGCAAAACTTTCTTACAGAATTGATTTTGAAATAAGGTTTTCATGACAAAGAGTACCTCACAAAATTTATGATCACCAAACCAGAATTATAAAACAAAATTCCCAAGGCTATTCTATGAAGAAACAATGACGCCAAGAATGCCCAAAAAGTATATAATAGAATGAATACACTAACACCAGGTAGGGTGAGCAGTTAAGCAGAAAGTGGAAAAGGAAATCAGCAACAGGAAAATAATACAATGACAGGAATAAGGCAATGCCTTTCAGTAATAACTCTCAATGTGAATGGTCTCAATTCCCCAATCAAAAGACACTATGAATAGCAAGATAAAAGGCATGATAAATGAAGAAATAAAACCCAATGATGTGCAGTACACAAGAGACACATTTGATCACTTCTTGGCCTTTTGGCTAAGATCAAGTGAAGAAAAACACATTTGATCCAAAGAAGAAATACACAACTTAAAAATCAAAGGATGGAAAACAATATTCCATGCAACAGAAATTCAGAGAAAAGCAGAAATAGCTATCCTAATTTCAAAGTGGAATTCAAGCTATAGCTGATCAAAAGAAGCAAGGAAAACCACTATATACTGATTAAGGGAACAATTCAACTGGAAGAGAGAACAGTAATGTGCACCAAACATCCACGTGCTCAACTCCATAAAACAACTAATGGACATTTAAAAATCAGGTAACAACAATACAACTTGTCTTGGTTACTTTTCTCTCATTGCTGAGACAAAATACCCAACACCCAAAATGAAGGAAGGAAAGGTTTATTTAGCTCACAGTTTGTGGAGGTTTCAGTCCATACTTGGCTGGCTCTGAGGCAGAAGATAGCAAAGCAACAAGAGCAAGGGGGGAATGGCCGCCGAACAGCAAACAGCCAGAGTAAACTGGAGGAATGGCGGCAAGCAGCTTTTTCTGCCTTACTTTGTAAAGAGGCTACCCCCACCTAAGGGGCGTGTAGCTCTCACATAATCTCCATGCCCTCCTCTTCCACAGGCTCAGGATGTATACAAAGTAAGCACCCTGGCTTCCTGCTGAGTCACTTAGCCAAACCTCTAGACTCCCCAAGTTGACACAATGTATCAACCATAACACAACTGAAATGGGGGACCTCAGTAATCCACTGTCAAAAATAAATCCACTAAACTAAACACCAATAGAGAAACATCAAAGCTGAACCAAATCTTTGAACAAATGGACTTGATAGATATCAACATAGTAGTCCATTCAACAATCAAGGATATACATTCTTCTCAGTAGCACATGAACTTTCTCCAAAATAGACCGCATGGTAGCCCATAAAACAAGTTTAAGTAAATGCAAAAGAACTGAAATCATACCACGCATATTATCAAGTCATAGTGAAAGGACACTAGAAATCAAGGGCAAAAGAAACCACAGAAATTATGCAAACACATGAAAATTAAATAATGCCCTCTTGAATAATCATTGAGTCATGGAGGAAGTCAAGGAAGAAATCAGACAGATCCTAGAATCAAAACAGAATGCCAGTATGTCCTGAACTTACAGGACATAATGAAAGCAGTCCTAAAAGAAAAGTATACAGCTGTAAATGCCTACATCAGAAAAACAGAGCAAGTCTAAATAAGTAACCTAAGGATGCACCTCAGGGTCCTACAAAACCAGAATAATCCAAATATAAAGCTAGTATAGGGAAGGAAATTATAAAGATCAGAGCAGAAATTAATGAACTTGAAACCAAAAAAAAGAGGAAATACAAAGACTCAATGAATCAAAGAGCTGGTTCTTTGAAAGAATAAACAAAATAGACAAACCTATAGCAGATTTTACCAAAAAAAAGGAAAGAAAAGACCCAAATCCATTCAATTAGAAATGAAAAAGACAAAAATCACAATGGACTCTGCTGAAATAACCAAGATTATTAGTAACTACTTTAAGAACCTATAAAATAGAGAATTCAGAGGAAATGAATAGATTTCTAGATACATATAAACTATCAAAGCTGGACCAAGAAGATATAAAAACCCTGAACAATCCAATATCAGGCAATGAGACTGAAGAAGTAATAAAGAAAACCTATCAAGTAAGAAAAGCCCAGTTCTTAATGAATTCACTCTTCTCAGGCTAATATTCCTCAAACTCTGTAATGAAATTGAAAAGGAAGGAGTATTTCCAACATTATTCTTGGAAGCTAGCATTACCCTAATTCCAAAACCAGAAAAGGGCCCAACCAAAAAAGAGAACTATACTCCAATCTTTCTGATGAACATTGATGCAAAAATACTCAACAAGACACTGGCAAACAGGATGCAACAATTCACCAAAAACATCATACGTCATGACCAAGTGGGATTCACTCCAGGCATGTAGAGATGTTTCAACATATGCAAATAAATAAACTTAATACATCACATAAACAAAAACAAGGCCAAAAATCACATGATCATCTCAACAGATATAGGAAAAGCCTTTAGCAAAATCCAACACCCATTCATGATTTTAAGAACTTGAAGAAAATAGCTATAGAAGGAATTTATCTCAACCTGATAAAATCCATTTATGACAAACCAACTGCCAAGATAATATCAAATGGAGAAAAAAATGAAAGCATTCCCTCTAAAATCAGAAACAAGACAAAAATATCTGCTTTCACCACTATTGTTGAATATAGCTCTAGAAATATTAGTCAGAGCACTCAGGCAAGAGGAAGAAATAAAAGGGATATGTGTAAGAAAGAACAGAGTCTAATTCTCATTATTTGAGATGATGCAATCCTCTACATAGAAGACCCAAAAAAATTCCACTGAAAGAATCCTAAAAGTCTTTTTGACAATGCAAAGAAGAAAGAACCCTGAGCAGGCCAACAGGAACTGCTCCCAGCAGGCACCAAAGAGAAAATGACATCTTGGAGGCAAAAACATCCAACCTCAAGAACCCCTTGAATAATTAGGTCAATGTGAATCCTCAGATTTTTTTAAATGTTTCCTAGCCCCTTTTCCATAATCCATATAGGTTTGTTTTTCTCAAAACAACAAATGTTTTATTAAAATAAGAAAGAAAAGAAGAGAAAGAGAAGGAAAAAAGGAAAGAAAGAAAAGAAGAAAGGAAGGAAGAAAGAAGAAAGTATCAAAAAACAGGGAGTATTTTGAAAGGCATTAATGGCAATGTGTCTTTCATTGGAATATTTTTATTTAAGCATTCACTGTATATTTTGATCACATCTCATACACTCTGCGGCAGCCCTGAAAGCAGGCATCAACCCACCCCTTCTGCCTCCTGTGAATCCCCAGCCTTTGTATTTAGGCCACTGGCCTTGGACTACGTTTTGATGGCCCCTCAGAGCATCATGCTGCTGCAGATGAATGCTCTTCCCATTTGTCATGATGTTCTACCGGACAGAAGAAGACAGATATGAAAGGCACATTTGGGGAGTACCAGTTGTAGCAGACAGTGCATGCCTACCCTGCTTCTCCTCACTCTCCTCTTTCTTAATGGGATTCAGTCCAGAGGAGAATTTACAAATAACTCCCATCCGTTCTGATTTTTTTTCCTGTAGCAAAAACACAACACAAATTAATACCTCAATGAATTATCCTGTCACGTGAAATTTCATGCGAAATCAACTATAATCTCATACCAAATTCTAATATAAACCAGAAGCAAGAGTCAATGTCCTAGTGGGAAAAGAATAGAAGAAACAGCCAACACTATACATTCTATTTATTTGGGGTTTGGTTGATTTTTTTTTCCCTCCTGTGTATTGGAAATAAGATAATTTTGGTAAAGGGTGTCTAGTTTATAGTAAGTGCTCAGTGCATGCACAGTCCAGCATAGCAGACATGCTATTCTATAAATAAGTCCTGGGCCAGACTCAGTGACACAAGTACCTACCTGGCAAGTGTGAGGTTGTGAGTTCGATTCCCGGTACCAAAAAATAAATAAAAATAAAAAACAAGTCTCTGCTTTGAAAAAGACAGTTTATTTCTCTGGGAGTAATCAGATGTCTGGATTCTCATAACAAATAATTTTTTTTCCCAAGTGGAGGAGAGAGAATCCCACTGCAATGTAACTTTGGCTCCCCCTCATCAAATATGTCAAATGTGTAATAATCTAATACAGATAATTTCAACTATATGGGGCTTTTCATATTCCAAAATTATTGTACCTGGGATGTTTAAACTACACAAGACTTTGCATGTGTCAGAAACCCAATTTAGACTGCTGTAAGCCTGAAGGAAAGATTGCTCGCTGGCATAACTTGGAAGTTCAGGCGTGGCTTGATCCAGGTGCTCAAAGGACAGCATGAAGACTTGGTTTTTCTCTACTGTTTGACTTCACATTGACTCTACTGCATTAGTATAATTACGTGACTGACAGTAGCTCCTGGTTTACAATCTTATCAGCTCAAGACCTCCACAGGGGGGAAAAAATGCTGCTTTACCAGCCTGTCTCAGGCGTCCTGGAATTCACCCTGATTGGATCAGTTGTGGTTATGTGTATTCCCTGAACCAATCATTGTGGCTGGGAGTTGCAATACATGTTCTCATTGGTCAGAGCTCACATTGCCTATGCAAAGATCTAGGAATAGTTCTACCCCAAGCCACACTGACTCAGGGTAGACAAAATAGATCCCCACAATGAATCTGAATGACATTACCAAAAGGAGGGAAAGGTGTGCTGAGTAGCACACACAAACTATAAGGATCCCCAGCTGTCATCTCATTCTCAAAATGACCTCACCGGTGGTTATTTAGGTTTTTAACATTTTTTTTCAATCTCAGAGTTATACACACTCATTGCAATAATTACCACCATTGTCTAGACTGGTTGAGGCTCAGAGAGATCAAGTAACACCCAAGTTCTCGCAATCAAAGAGGAAGGAGAAGGTCCCAAATCCTCTCTGACTACTAACTCAGAAGTCCTTAACTGTTCTACCCAGTGTCTTTCTTACAGGACTGTCCAAGCTCCTCTCTCTCTCTCTCTCTCTCTCTCTCTCTCTCTATCTCTCTCTCTCCCCCTCTCCATCTCTCTGCATGTGTGTGTGCTGATTATTATGAGCCAGTGATTCAGTGCTGGAATAATGCATTTTTCTGGCTATCAAAAATCCCCACCACCATTACTAGTCTTGGAGTTTGGCTAATGCTGGGAAAGAAGCACAAAATCCATCGGCTCCCATCATCTCAGCCACCCTTTCCTGTTCAACCTACCTGCCCCACCAGTAAGCAGAAGAAACAATTGTCACCAGGTAAAGCCAAAGCTCCATACCCAGAGCACAGACCAAGGCTCCTGTCTAGCGAGCAGTATGATAGTCAGTACCAACAACCTTCAGCTTGGGTATCTCTTCACTGAGGAGAACTACTTCTGGCATTTGTCCCAAGAATATTTCTAGAGATGTATGCGATGATGAATGTTCTGGTGTCTCCTGAAATGTGCTGCCTGGAGTGCCCACAACAGAATTTCCTGAGCACTTGTTAAACAGCGAGAGTCTGAGCCAGTTACAATGGCACTTGTCTATAATTTCAGTTCTCTGGGAGGCTGAAGCAGGACAATACAAGTTTGAGTCTGCCCTGGGCAATTTAGTGCCTTAGCAAGACCCTGCCTCAAAAATAAAATTTTTAAATGGGGGGCTGGGATGTACCATTGTGAAGACCCTGGGTTCAATTCCCAGTACCACAAAACAAAGAAAAGGGAGGGTTCCTGAGCTCCACCCTACATCGGCAAGAGCAGACTATCTAGTGCCATAGCATCCAGCCTCCTAGACGGCCCAAGTGATCATCAATGAGACCCACACCTCTGTGTGCAGTCTCCTCTCACCTTGAAGAGGCCCAATGTTTGTAACCAATGAGATACTGCAGAAGCACCAGGATGACTTATGAGGCCAGTGCATTAAAAAAAAAAAAATGCAGCTTCTGGCTTGCTCTCCTGGATCACCCATCCTGGGTCAAGTTGGTTACCATATTATGAGGACACATAAGCAAATGTATGGAGAATTCTACGTACCCGAGAACTGCTATCTGTCCGCTATCTGTCAGCACAGACTTGATGGTCAGCTTGGAAACAAATCCTCCAGCCCCAGTCAAGCTCTGACCTACATCTTGACTACAACCTCCTAAGAGACCATCGCCTAGCATAACCAACTAGAATGCTTCCTGATGCCTGACTCTCAAAAACCACACAAGGCAGTGGATGTTCATTGTTGTACTAAGTTGTTAGGTTTGAGGGTAATTTGTTATACAGCATTGAGCCCAGAATCTACATGTTTAAAAGCTCCCTGGGTAAATGGGACACACACTCAAGTCTGAAAGCCACTATAGGCCAAAGATGGTCCTGCAGCATTATTTAGTCAGTGCTACGGATGCTCCCAGGAGACTTAGAGATGCAAATTATAATCCACCCATAGGATGCACCAGAATGCAAATAGCAGACACCTTCTCTTTTTTCAAAGTCTATACAGCATTCCATGAAAAAGCGGTATAGTATAATTCTATTTGTAATTATTATATAACTCCTTCTGCCCAGCTTTACCAACCTTTATTCCTTAAAGAGCTTCTTTAACTCCAAAATTATTAAAGCACAAGCCCACAGCAGTCTACTCGGTTGGAAATCACTGCAGCTGTTTCTGAAATCTCCCAGGAATCTGCTATCCTGAGTTCAGCAGTGTTCCCACCGATCCTTTGGCCTCTCTTCCTGTGCTCTGCAGGGATAGCTCCCACCCCCCACCCCCAGCCCAGGAGGCAGGGTGCTGCCCTCAAATTCACCCATGATCTGCACAAATATCCAAGTGAGACCAGCCCATTGGTCTGTTTGTTTCACACATAATACGTGAAAACAATCCCACTGTAAAAATTAGCTGCATGTTTGTGTGTGCATACATGCACTGGGGAGACAAGGGACCTTCTGTCATCAATAGATGTCTACAGCTTTGGCCCCCCAGTCTCACCTGGAGAGTCTTTTCTTTTGATGTTCATGAAGCACAACTATGTCCAAGGACATTTAAAGAGTCTGCCTTGTCTCTGCCCATCAGGTGTGGATCCCAGGAGTCATCATTAGGAGCATCTTGTATCAGTCAGCTTTCCCATCACTGGACATCATACCCGCAACACCCACAACTTAAAGAAGGAGAGGGGTTTGGGGCTGACAGTTTTAGCAGGTTCAGTTCAGTGTTGGTTCACTCCAAGGCAGACACATCATAGTGGAAGGGCATGGCGGGGGAAAGGTGCTGACCTCATGGCAGCCAGGAAGCAAAGAGAGAAGGAGTGAGGAACAAGAATACCCTCTTCCAGGGCACTCTCCTGGCAACCCACCCCCTCCAACCAGTCTCAACCTGAAAACATGAGACTTTCGGAGGACATTCTTTATCTAAACCATAACACATCTATTTCAGACCATCCTTCCAGGTGCTGAGGACACAGGGTACACCCAGCAAGCCAAGACCCTTTAGGGATTATATTCTAGCATGTATGTACATGGGAGGGAAAACCTAGAAATTATTTTTAAAGAGGCAATATTTATCTCTGAGAATTGTGATAGTAAGCAATCACTATGGTTTGAACACCTCCACCAAAACTCACATTGAAACTTAACCCTCCTGTAGCTATTGAGAGGTGGGACCTAGGGGAATTTTCAGGAGGTAACTGTAATTAGATGAGGTCATGGGGGTAGGGCCCTTCTGCTGGCATTAATGACTTTATAAAAAGTGGAAGAGAGACTCAGGCTCATGCACTTGCTGTGTCTCACCGTGCAATGCTTCCACCAGGTTTTGACACAACAAGAATGCCCTCACCCCAGGCGGCTCTGGAACTTCCCAGCCTCCAGAACCATGAGCTGAATAAACCTTTACTCTTCATAAATTTCCCAGTCTGTGGTATTCCATTAAAACAACAGGAAATGAACTGCCACAGGGATTTTTTTTTGTTTTGTATTGTATGAAATTTTTCCACTTGAGAAAAAATTATAGTACAAGTGATTATTGACAGTTGTGAAAGTGCATTGACAGTACAGAGTTACATGAAAAGAAAATCTGCCTAAGAATATGTAGTGTACGATTTCACACACATTGTGATCATTCTGACTGGAGGAATTATAGAGCGATTTGTTATTTAACTTTCTTTGTATTCTTCTGTATTTTCCATGTGTTATGCATTGGGCACACAAAATTTTTTTTAAAGGGGGAAATGTTATTTAAGAACAGAAACTGCTACATGCTTCTAAGTTGTTCTGTCCCATGGTCTACCAGAATACCTAGCATTTCACCGCTGTCGTCATCCATGAGGTCAAATATGTGTTCAGGGAGACTCCTGTGAAATATTTGGAGGAATAACACCCTGGTCTCTTGTTACTTGCGAGATAGAAATATAGACAAGGGCACCTGAAAACGACCTCACTTTGGAGAGGGGGGTTAGGTAGGGCGCTGCCTCTGGCTCAATGAAACACAGGAGGACAGGAGAGGCAGTGGGGAAATTCCAGACGGGATGGAGTAACAGTGGCGCAGGCGCTCTCCACACTGACCATGCAGAGGAGGAGGCTGCATGAACAATGGAGGAGGAAAGACTCATCCACCTCCCTCCTTCCACCCCCTCACCATCCCAACATGCAGCACCCACTGCAGGCAAAGCCAGAGCTGTCAAAGGACTCGTGAGCAACCTGTTCAAAGGAAAGAAGAGGAAGGCTATTTCTAAGAATTCGCATCCATGGAGAACTGCTCTGTCCAAGTCTTTAGATGCTCTGTCAAGGGCAGCGTCACTCTCCCCCGTCACAGTGACAGGGCTGAACATCATGGGGCACCCAAGGAACGGAAGTCCTCTCTCCCCCTCTCGCTCCCTTTCTCTCCCTCTTCCCCTCTCTCCCAGTCTCCCTTTCTCCCTGCAGTAGTGAACTCCCAGCTACACAGGAAGAAGATGGTCATCTGAAAAAACATGGCAGCCACTTGTCTCCAAACTGTCAAGCCAACCCTTAACCTACACCAGAGGGAGCAGGGACAGTGGTTGGGAAAAGGTGATGTCCAAAGGTGAGACCATCTTACACTCAATCCCAACTTCCAGTGGTGAGTTCTCCACTCATGACTGACAGCCTGAGGCTTCCTATTCTATTTAAGTTTTACAAACCATGCAAGAAGTGAGATATCAAATTAAACACTGCACTCTTCCTCTCTTAATCATTCCTCCAACATTTTTTTTCAGAGACTTACTATGGACTAGGACACTGGGGTTCTGAAACAAGATTCTTTCAGGCTTAAACATATCTGAGAACACCTTGATCTTTTAAAAACATGCACTAGATTCTTTATATTATAAAAGTACATTGTCCAACTTCCCATTGCTGGAACAAAATACCTTCTACCTGCAGAGGTTCGATGTAGCTCACAGTTTCAGAGGTCTCAGTCCATGGTCATCTGATTCCAAGGTCAAAACTTCCTGGTGAAGAGTGTGGTGGAGGAAAGCTTCTCATGTCATGGCATCCAGGAAGCAGAGGGCAGAGAAGCCCAGAGAGAAAAGGACCAGGGACCTGATACAGTCTTCAATGTTACACTCCCATGACCCACCCAGACACACCAAGAAGTGTTTTACTAATCTCTCAGGCATCTCTCAAGACAGTCAAGTTGACGATTAAGATTAATTATCACAGAAAGTGCCATATGCTCATTGTAATATAGGAAGTCCCCAACGTATGAACATTCAAGTTGCGAACTTTCAGATACAAAGAGACCTTACACTGGAACATTCATAGATACAAGCAAATCATGGAAGTAGCTCTTGCGTCTGCCGGACACTGTCGCAGTTGTGTGGCTGTGTATTTACTGTACAGTGTGACAGTGTACAGCAGCAGTACAGTGTTCAACCAGAGCCCAGGATATCTGGAAGCAAGAGGGGCAAGAACTCATCACTGGAGGTCTGAAAGGCTAGGAAGTGTCCAAAGCAATAACCATCGAAATAAAAGTGAAAACAACTGAGAGATTAGTCCGAAGTAAAGAGATGGTAGACATCACTTATTGCTATAACATGAATCGTTCAGCCACTGGCACAATTTTAAAGAACAAGGAAAAGATCATGGAAGGTGTGAAGTATGTTTATGTGTTTGCTTTTTTGTGCTTTACATTGTATATTTGTGTCAAAGGTGTGTAAGACTCACTTTGTTGGATTCAAGAACAAATTCAACTTATGAACGTTCTCCCAAAATGGAAATTCTCTGTAAGTCAGGGACTTAATGTATATTAAACAACAAATCATAAAGAAAAAAATCAATAATCCCCCTGTTCACTTCTCCAATTTGCCCTCCTAATGTTATGGATCAGTGTTGAGGCTCATCATGGAATTCCTTCTCTAGGCAGCCCCGCCGCGCAGGCGCCCGTCCGGGGAGGGGAGGCCGCGCGGGGCTGGAGGCTCCAGCCCTTGCGGGCCCAGCACAGCCCCGCCGCACAGGCGCCGGGGAAGGCAGGCAGCAGGTGCCCGGGAAGCGGCGCAGAGATGCGCGCCGGCCCTCAGGCCCGCCACCGCCGCGAGGTCGAGAACTGCCGTGCCACAGAGAAGCACGGACACAATAGGCCCACCCGGAGACGTGAGTGAACCATCCCGACGTGGAGAAACCGCTGGGAAAACATGCCACACGGCGGGTCGCTCTTGGCCCTGCCCTTGAGAGCCAGAAAGGTCCGGAGTCAGCGGAGGAGCAGCTGACGAACAAGGACTCAGAGAACAGAGTACCGACGCCCAGCGACTCAGAGATAGAGCTGACTGAGGACGCGAGAGCCATTCAGGAGCTGGAAACCAGGAGGACCTTGCGCAATACCCAGGGAGGCCCCTTGGAGGCCATTCTTCCCCTAACCGTGCAGGCTGCGGTGGAGGAGCGCATGGAGCTCCGGAGAGGTCTGCACCGAGGCTTCATGGATTACATGGGTGCCCAACATTTAGATTCTGTAGAACAGCCTTCATGGGGAAGGAGGAGCCCCGTGAAATCATGACTATAGAGGAAAAAGTGGACGGCCCGTTGCTGGACACTGGTGCTGCTCTCTCGGTCCTTCTTTTCAGTCCTGCCCTTCCTTCCAGCGGTCACACCTCAGGGAGGGGAGTCACTGATGAGGAGGTAATCCACTATTTTTCACAACCCTTGGGCTGTAACTACTTGTTGGATCTTTCTTGCATATCTTTGTTTTCCTGAGAAACCACTTTGAGGATGCCAACATGTATTGCAGCAGCCACTGATGATTTCCTACCAAACTGTCCATAACTCTGTAATGCTTGTATTGTTCCTATGCTATTTTGTAAATGGATGTATGTTTGTTACTATGTGTTTTCAACAACAACCATTGAGAATAGTCAATGATTATTTGATTGATCACTCATGTATAGCTCAATTTGTTTTACCTAGAGTCCACTTTGGAGAAACCAAGATATACTGCAACAACCATTGATAATTTCCTACCATTTTTGTCTGTAACTCACTATTATTTGTCTATTTGTTTTCCTGAGAAACTATCTTGAAGATACCAATAGGTAAAATAGCAACCATTGATAATGTCCTACTACTTTGTCTGTAATTCAGTGAATCCCCCATTGCTATGTTGTCCTTCTTTTACTCTTTAAACTAAAAAAAGAATTCCTTCTCTCAGCTTCACTGCATTATGTTGTTAGGTGACAGAGATTGCACTTATCCTTCCTCCTGGCTGCACGATATTCCATTGTATGGATGTGTGATAATTTATTCAACAAGCCCCACACTGATGGGCAGTTAGGATGCCCCCAGAGACAAGGCAGACTCATTAAATGTCCTTGGACATAGCTATGCTTCATGGAAGTCGAAAAAAGCCTCCATGGGTGAGACCACTGCGTCCCAAGGTGTAGCCACCTAACAATGACAGAGGGTCCCTCATCCCACCTCATGAGAAATCTCCCTGTAGTTCTCATCAGGTTCCCCCCTGGTTGAGGAACAAGGTTAGCCCATCTCTTCCTCTCCCCAACTGTATCCATATCCCCCCACACCCCAATCTCCTCTGAAGAATTGCCAGAATGCTTAGGTGGTGGGTGATTCACCAAAGATAGGTCAGGAAGTAGGTCCCCTCCAGGACAAGCCAGCATTCGGCCAACCTCTCTCTCTCTGTCTCTCTCTCTCTTTCTGGTGTCCAAGATGGAAGCCCTCCCCCATCCTCCTGCTTCCCAGTGCCCTCCAGCCAACCCTCCCTCATCCCTCTGGGTCCTCCTCCTCTTTCTCCAGCTCATCTCACCAAATGTCTGAGATTGGAGGTGAAGGACAGGAACAGAGATATCGGCACATTTTTATCCATCATTCTTTTTTCTGTATCATCTGACAGAGGAGAGAGGGTCCTCCAACAGCAATGAGAGAGACGAACACACCAGCCAACAAAGAGATGAACACTTGTGGACGAAACCTGACTGCACATGCTTGAATTTTACTATTCCTGCATCCTGAATGTGTGTGGTGCTGCCTCAAGTGGTCTTGAGCCTCCTTCTGCTCTGGCATTGTGATCACTCAAATTTTACAGTGAAGACAATGGGGCTGTGATTCATCCAACGTCACTTAACAAGTGCGTAGCAGGGCCAGGGTGACATCCCAGGCCTCTGCCATCACTTCTTTCTGAGTGGAGGAGGAAGGGGAGTCTCCATCGCAGCTTATTGCACCTGCCCAGCCCCAGAGGAACAAGAACATTAATCATCATCAGAAGGTTGATATTAAAATAGAATAGGACCTAAATCAATACAGACAAGTTCAAATCCGTTGCCCTTGCCCCAGTCTAATCCAATCTGTCAGCAAACTCTCTGGCTCCTCCTCCAGCATACCTGGGGAGCCAGCTCATCCTTTCTCCTGTGGCAACTCTGTCTGAGGTACCAGGACCCCCGCAGCTGCTTCTTTCTGTTCCACCAGCTGCGGCCCTCGCCCTCTACTTGCCATTGTCATGAAGCAGTCAGAGTCCTTCTTTTAAATGATAAAATGGATCGTGTGTCTCTCCCCAGCCAGGCACCTCCGGGGAATGGCGTCTGGCCATACTTAAAATAAAATCTTCATTTCTAACCATGGTTGGTGAGGCAGCGCAGGATCTGTCTACACTGACAACCCCACATCTGACAGCCACCCCGCCCCACTTGCCCTGTCCTTCCTCCTGTCCATGAAAAACTCCAGAGTCCCTGCTCTCCTGCTGCTGCACACTCTTTGCTGGAACTCTCAGCCTCCAGATGTGTACACAGCTGGCTCAGCCTCTTCCTGAGGTCTCTATTCAGATGTCATCTCCTTGAAGAGCTCCAGTTCCCACCTGTCACTCTGGATCATTGGCCTGCTTCACTCTTTCCAAGAACTAACTGCCATCAGAAATGATCCTGTTCACCTCTCTATTTATTTGCTGATTATCTTTCCCTACCTATGATACCAGCACCACTAGGACAGAGAATAGATTGAGTTTGTTTAAGCATCCAAAACATAGTAGGTGCTCAGTAAATCTCTGAGACAAAAGGAAAGGAAGGCAGGGAAGGCAGGGAGGAAAACAGTGAGAAAGAGGGGCAACACCCACTCCCACAGCCTCCAGAAGACACTAAATAAAAGCAGACTGGAAGATGCGCCATCTCCTGTCACTGGGCAGGAGCCCGCTGTGAGTCTGCCTGTGGCATGTCCTGAACAACCAGGGCCTCCAGTGAGGTGGGTGGGACTCAGCAGGCCTTCTCTCTCTGGAGCCGTCACATCTTTGTAAATGCTTCTCTTTGAGTCTGGTTTGTGTCTCTTACCTGACTCTCATGGCATTATCATAATTCTGGAGAAAATAGCCAACACTATGGAACTCAGTCTCCCCAGTCCAGCCCCATACTAAAATGCCTTACATGTCATAAATCCATGAGGGAAGTATCAATATCATCTCCATCTTCCAGGTGGAAAAACTGAGGCCCAGAGAGGTTCTGTAAATAGCTCAAGGTCACAGAGCTGCTTAGTAGCTGAGCTGAGATTCACACCCAGGTGAACTGAGAGCAGAGACCACTCAGGAACCCTGGTACTGGGGATGCTATGGGATGAATGAAATCTCGAATAAGTCTACCAACTGCTTCCTTCCTTAATATTCCTGACTGGCCCAGTCCCTGCATCAGAACCTTTTTCCCTTGTCAATAAAGCACAAGGTCCCAGTTCCATTCAACGAAGGCTGATTCCCCCCAGTCCACTGCAACTCTCTACCTTGGAGAATGCAGCACTGATGCTCCAGCCACCCTGGAAGGAAATTTGCCCCTGTCACGTAGGTATTGTTGGGATGGGGGCAAAGAAAAACAGCCAAGCACTTAAATCTAATAAATCTGTGGGACATGGCAGCGAGGATTGCTGCCAGGAGGTGGGACAGGGCCAGGAGGTGCTCATGCAGCACTGGTAGGAAAGAAACAGGCAAGGCGGAGCCAACTGTACTGCAGACACAATTTACACCCATCAGGCCTTGTACCTTGTTACCAGGGGCCTCGAGCGCCTCCTCCTGGCCTGGGGGAGATTCGCCACATGCACAAAGGTGAGTGAGGGGTATCTTCATGGGTGTACTTGTGTGTGCTTGGACATGTGTGTCATTGTGTATCTGCCTTGGTGCCTGCGTCTTTGTGCATGCCTATGCCTGAATTTGTGTCTACATCTTTCAAATGTATGACATCAGCGTCTCTTTCCAACAGCCTCTAGCAACTTCTCTGTAAGATCTGTAAGATCTTCCCTCCCTCATCACCTCTGCTGACCACAAAGCAAATCTTGGGTGTGGTTTTAGCCTATACTTGGGATAAATAAAAGTCTATAATTGTGATACACTAACAAAATGAAGGGAGTCCTCCCTGGCCCCCAGCAGGGGAATTCCCTCCTTCTTCCTTTTGGGAAGTCAGTTCTTTTTTTTTGTACCAGAAATCGAACTCAGGACCTTGTGCTTGCCAGGCAGGAGCTGTGCCACTGAACTATATCTCTGGCCCTTTAGTTCTTATTTAGAGCACACATCGTTTTACTGTTGCAAAATATTTTCCCAGGTTACTTATGTGATGCAGTAGCTATCCCTTTAAACATGTAATACTCATGACAGTGAAATCTTTTTTATTATTTTTAGTGCTAAGATCAAACTCCTACAGAGCTACATCCCAAGTCCCTTTTTGTACTTTTTTTAATCCGATTTTGAGAAATGTTCTTGCTAAATTGCTCAGGCTGCCCTTGAACTTGTGATCCTCTTGCTTCAGCCTCCTGAGTAGCTGGGATTACAGGCACATGTCACTGTGCCTAGCAACAACCATATCTTTTAATTCTGTTATAGATAATATTGTGAAATAAAACTTAATTTTTAAATCTTCCAAATATTTATATTTTACAATCCATTCAATAACAAATCTAAACAAGCCAATCATAGAGCAATGGTTTTTGTTTAATTCTTCATCTGGTCACTATTTTGTTTCCAACATGAACAGCCTTACAACTCTCCTCCTGCCATTATGACCTGGGCATGACAAAATAAAATAGCAAGATTGTGAAAACCAAAGTACCCCAAGCCCTTGAATCACTGCATAGAGGACCATCACCCTGGAGGGTGAAGTGACCCTGAAATTTGTGTAGAACTAAACCTTTGTTTTATTAGGTCACAGAGATTTCTGAGTCTTCTTGTTACTGCAGCATAAATGAGCTTATCCTGACTAGTACAGTGCCTATATCAATTTACAGATCCTTGGTGATACACACAATAACACTTTGGGATACACTAGACTTGACTGTGTTTAAGATCCTATTCAGCTCTGAGATTGAATGATTCTAACCTTTTATGACTGCATCCACCCTAATTCTTCCCTCATATCACACCCAGAGTCTCTACAAAGATAAAATGTCAACCTGACCTTGCCATGGGACCCTCTGGTGTGTGAGAAGATAAGTCTAAAGAATGCCTTCAATCCCTCCCAGAATGGCAAAGCATGGAACTGAGCTTTTGCTATGACTACAAAGCTTCTATATTTATCACTCAGCCAACTGCATTTCACCCCCTGCTGAGCAACAGTTGAACAATGAATCCAACCAAAACCCCTTCTGTCCAAGAGCCTTCCTATGATCCAAAAATCCTCTTGGTTAAGAAAACAGATTTCAAATTAACCATAGCAGCAACTCAGAAGTGCCTTGCCCTTTGGCTTCAAGCCAGCTGGGTGCCTGGGGGAGGTGGTTTAAACTGTTTTGTTCATTTGAACTTGATATTTCATGTCCATCTGAAGTGGCAGGTGCCCTGAGATCAAATCCAACTCTGGCATTTCCTAGTAGTGTGAACTTAGCCTTTCTAGGCCTCATATTCCCCATTTGTAAAATGTGCATAGTAACAATATCTACTTTTGAGGACTGATTTGAGGATATAGAAAGCATAAAAACTAGTTCTCCCCAGGCTATGTGAGTCAGAACAGCCTTTCATGGAAACATAATGGGGGAAATCACCTGTCTTCAAACATTCCTTTCTTTCTTCACTGGCAAAGCATCAGCTTTTTCACCTCTCAAGCCACCACTTTGGTCCAGAGTACCATCCCCAGAAGTAATAGTGGCACAACAGAATAGTCTTTCTGTTCACTATTGACCTCTACCCAAGATTGGCCTCTCAGGTGTGTCACTGCGATCAGGGGTGAGAGGGAATGGAACAGAGAATTAGCAAAATTTTGATGACAAAGAAGAGAGTCATGGTTTGTGCCTTGCTTTAGAAGTCCCCAGTCAGGTGACAAGGACAAGCCCCAGGCACCATAGTGACATCATGGAGGTGACATTATAAATCACTTCTCCACTTGAGGCCCCAGCTTCTTTCTGCATATAACCTACAGCACATTGAGGACCTAAAGTAAGTGCCACACATTTTAAAGAACGGTGGCCCCTGTCCAGTGTCATTTTGTCACCATCAGTTTGTGCCCTTCCTCCGACGGCCCTTACAGAAGCCCCCATGGTCACCATACCTTCTCCTTCCTGAAATCTTATACTACGCATCTGAATGAATGAAAAACCAGTGCTTCCCACTTTCCAATGTCCTCCTGGCATCATTATTTGTTCTGCAAGTGGGTGGCTTTTATTTCCACTGTAGGTGAGAGCCTGGCTTTCTTTCTCCCTCTCTGCTGTCATGGAAACCAGTGTGCTGGAAACTTGATGTGGAAAAAGAACATAGTTTTCTTCTTCCACCAAACAGAAGAAAGGCTGGGAGAATTTGAGGCGGGGAGAGGAGACCTCACAGTCTATTTGATTTCCCTTTGTAAACAGGTACCAAGAAGATGCCAGCAGAACTGACTTCAGCACCATGGAAAGCTTCCTTCAAAGCCAAAGGCTGTGTGAGGAGGAGCAGAAATGACCGTCTCCTTGGCTTCTACAGAGGGCAGAGTATTAAAGGTGGAGACTATTCTGTGTGTTCTACAAAGTGCGTTCCAGTAGCCTGCGTCAGAATCATCCCAGCGTCAGTTCTGACATCTGCTGAATCACTCTTTGCATGATAGAGTCCTGGATCATTCCTTTAAACATATTTCCCTCAAATAAATTTGATGCTTATTCAGGCTTGAAGTCACCTGACTTACTGTCAGAGCCACAGTGTTCGGGTGGAAAACTGTGTTAATAGAGGTGAAGTACACTTCCCAAGATCACACAGCAAGTTGGAAACCAAATTCAAATATCCCAGCTCCATAATTTTGCAAAGCCATCCAGCACTTCAGTAGACCTAACTCAAACCCCATTCTAAGGACTTGGAGAGCCCATGAGATAGTCATGCTTTAGGTCATCTTTCTGAGTTTCCTCTATGACAAAAGTTCTCCTGGGAATGGCAAGTTGCCTTACTTCATTAATATCCCTGGAATCTAACATACACAATACACATTGGCTGAATTAGCTAATCCATCCAGGAACTAAGTAATAAATGAACCAATGTTATTTGACAACAAGATGATGTTTTTTCTTACAGCTATAATAAAAAACTCTTGTATATTGCACAAGTACTATCTGCCAGTTACCAGGCTAAGAAATTGACTTGCATTGGTTCTTTGAGTGTGTACAATAACTCAATGAGATGGAAATTATTATTATTCCCCAATCAAAAGATGAAGGAATGAAGTATAGGAAAGTTTACTGATCTACACAGGAAGCTCACAGCTTGTGTGGAACAGCTGAGACTCACACCCTGCTGTATCGCATACGAAGGCTGAGATCCAAGTCACATTGTCTGGACACATCCACGTAAAAGTCCTTATTCTTATGCCTGGCCTCTGAGCCTGGGAAGAAGGTCAAACAGGACATACAATGCATTTGGTCACTAGCCAGAGCCTCCCCTTGAGGCCTAAGAGAGAAGGGTTAAATTCATTTATTTGTGCACTCATTCATTCACTCACTCATTCTATAAGTACTGTATTTGTTGGTCACCTGCAAGACTGATCCAAACACTGGGGTACACAGTGGACAAGACAGACAAGGTACCTGCTCTAGCAGAAGGAGGCAATCAGTCAACAACACATTAACAAATACCTACTATCATATTAGGTAGTGGTGAGTGCTAAGAAGAACACAGCAGGGGGAGAGAGGTAGAGTGAGCCAGGCATGTTTGAAGACAGCAAAGAGAGCCACCAGCACACAGTGGCTATGCCTGCAGGATCCCCAGAAAACTGGCTGAAAAATAACATGTCAGGCAACCCTCTGTGTAGCATCAAAACAGTCAAAACTCTTGAATGATTTTCTCCACTGGACTGATCTTAGACTGTCTTGCTTTATCTTTTTTTAACAGAATTGTCCACAGATGGATCAAGAAAGCTGCCTGGGGCCTGGAGGCTGTGGCTGAAGCTCCACTCCCTGGCCCCACTTGGGCTTCTCTCCTGGTAAGACTGTCCTGCTGGGAACAGAGGAGCCTGGCAGAGAGGCCCCAAACAGAGGCCAGTCCACTGACAACTGTGTTAGTTGGGACTCTCCAGATGCAGGTAACAGGAATCTCCCTGTTATGGTTTGTGTCTGGATGTCCCCCAAAAGCCTGCTGCAGTCATGTGGTGGGCTTCTACAGTTTATGATGAACTCATGGTCCAATGTTGGAATTATGGATGTGAGTGCTACACCTGCCCTAGGGTGGATAGTTTGCCTACAGTGTAAGGGAGGGAAAGAGAATGTTTACTGCTGCTCCTCCCCTTCTCACACTTGTTGCTTTTGCTGTTTTCTGCCACCATGAACACTTGACCTCTGCCATGTGCCACCCTACCTTGGAACCAGCCAAGTATGGACTGAAACCTCCACAAACTATACGGTAACTAAACCTTTCCTTCCCTAATTTTGAGCATCAGGTATTTTGTCTCAGCAACTGGAGAAAAGTAACCAAGACACTCCCTAAACTAACATTAGAACTAAAAGGGGGCTTTGCTATAAGGATACAGGAGTATTTCCAGGAACACAGGGCCCAGGAAACCCCTGAGTGAGCTCATAGCAGGCCCTCAGGACTCCTGCTTCCTGACTGTGTCTGTGAGCTCATCTACCTCCCTCTGAGTAGGGGCTGTCCAGCTTATATGATAGAAGACAAGGTAGCTGCCCTCTGTCCTGTGTCTCACACTTGTCCTAAGCATCTCTCTGATACTGGCCAATTTTAGTCCAAATTACAAATTTCCAGGGAAAGGACTCTCACTAGGGATGTGCTCACGCTTTTAGCCAGTTCACCATGGCAGTGCAAGTGGACTTAACTGGACATATGAGGCTGTGAGTACACACCCCAGGGACCCTGCGCATCAGGGACCGAGTGGAGCAATTTTCCAATTCATGGAAGCTAGGAAGAATCGCATACACTTGTTGTGGTGATGACATGTCCTGGGCCCTAAAGTGTGAAGAACACACTAAGCGCTGAGCTATCCAGTCAGGGGTGGACTGGGAGCCTATCCTGCATAGAAGCCAGTGACGGGGGTGAGGGGGTTAAGATAAACCCACGAATGTTGAAAGCACCCAACACCACTCAGCAGTCATCGAAATGGCCCCCATGAAGCTCTGAGGCAAAATTATAGATCATCATTTTAATTGAGTGAAATTGGCTATACATTAATATTCATGATTATTAGAGCAGCTAATTTTCCTCTTTATAGAAAGTGAGTGGGGGATCGTTTCAGCTGCTGCTTACTCTTCCTGCCCTAGATGTCTGTGGGGGAGGTGAAAGGGAATAAAAGCGACTGCACTTGGAACCAGCCATCCATTTCTAAACTTTGAGTAATTATCAAGGATTTTTTAATTGCTTTGACCTCTTAGAGGGAGCTTGGGTAGAAGTATCCTATGAATGTTAAAAAACACACATCCATGCATGAGCTTGTAGGACTGGCCCTGCTAGCTAGAGCAGGGTAGACCATCTAAATGAGAAAAATATCCCTTCTACCCTCTGCCCCTTGCCCCCAAGGCCAGCAATCATAACAAAACAGTAACCATAACAACAGCCCAATTCGAGTCAAAGCAGGATAATGGATGAGGATGAGCATGTCGATATCCACAGAGATGGGCTGGGAGACCACAGGTAGAGTGACAAGTATTAGTGCCTAGAGTTGGGTTTACGAGTAGGGCTAGTGTTAGGGTTAGATTTAGGGCTAGGGTTAGAGCTAGGGCTAATGCTAAGGCTAAGGCTAAGGCTAAGGCTAGGGCTAGAACTAGAGCTAGAGCTGGTGCTAAAGACAGGGTTAGTGTTAGGGTTGGTTCTAGTTAAGGTTAGGGCTAAGGTTAGCATTTGGGTTACTGCCAAAGCTGGGGCTAGGCTTAGGTTTAGAGTTAGGAGAGGTGTAGAGTTAGGGTTAGGGCTAGCATGAACTCTAGGTTTGAATTCTAACTCACATCAAAGCTTTGTTCTACTCTTCTTAATGAAATTGTAGTTAGAGTTCAGGTTAGGATTAGGGTTAGAGTTAGAGTTAAGGCTACAGATAGAGCCAGAATAAGGGTAGGTTTATGGTTAGATTAATATTAGGGTTAGGGTCACAGAGTAGAGGTTAGAGTTAGGGTTACAGCTAGGGCTAGGGTCAAAGTTAGTCAGACAGGAGTGCAGGATGTGGGTCAAACTGACTGGGAAAGGAGACATGACAAAATCCCCAAGCACATATGCAGAAAATTCCCCAAAGTCCTGCATGTAGACTTCTCATGAGAACTCAAGCAGGCTTTCAACTGGACAGCTTAGACTGGCCTTCAGCCTGAGGAGTGGGTGATACAAAAGAAGGCAGTCCATATTGAGTTTTTGCCGTTGTGTTCTCTTTCACACGGTGGTCCACCCTCATGTGGTAGGGTATACTTCCTTTCTGACTTTTATTTGGCCCAAACTTTCTCTGCAGAACATGCTTCTTTTCCCACCTTTAATAAAATTTTACCACTCTTTGTACTTATCTTGACCAATTTTAGCCCAGAACAGAAATAACCTAAAACCATTTCCAGAAGGAGACTCCAACACCCCAAAAATTGGGAACAAATTTGGCTTGGCCAGCCAGGAAAGAAGATAAGTTCTTTTGGGCACATTTATTTGTTTGTTTATTTGTTTGGTTTTTATCTTTCTAAAATCTATAGAATGGTCAATAAGAGCCCATAGACCCACCTCAGGCTTATTGGCCCTTTTCTTTCTTATCTTTCTCATTTTCGGTCACTCATTACTGTTACAAGTCAGTAAAAAAAGACAGCCAGAGAGCTCGTTATTAACCAAGTTGCAGAACAGACTGTTGAGGCACCATGTACGGCCTACAGTGTAGCAAGCCTTTTTGGCGCCATGTTTTTATCGGTTCTCCGTGACACTTTCTGCAGCTTTCTCACTCTTCTGGGGAAAACAGCTGTTGGTAACTTGGCCTCTTGCCTAAGTAGCTGCCTACCAGGGTTTACTCCTTTTGAGCTCAAAATTCCATCCATGCTTTTCCATTGGGTGGTCTTCCCTTCTCGGGGTTCTTTCTTAGTCAGAGTTGCCATTTTATCTCCTCCCATGACTGATCTCCCATTTAGGTCAGTCGCATCAGTTCCACCATACCTTGTTTTCATACACTCCCCAGTGAATAGATCAGGGCCCCTCTGACAAATAGCTAATTCCAGGAATGGCCAAGGAAGAGACAAGAGGAGCCTGGAATATCTTATACCAGAAAGCAAGGGGTGCTCAGAGCGTCACAGACAGGGGACAAGAAGTCAGCCCAGAGGGGCCCTCACGGACCAAAAAGGAGGCAATTTAGGCATCAATATAAAGAATAACTGACAGTAGTAATAGATTTTAACTCATTCATAAAATCATCAAGGATGAATCCATACTGATATAAAGAAGTGAACAAAGTAAATGTTTGATGATGAACAAGATGCATAGTTTTAAGGAAACTTTCCAGAGAAGTACTAATGACAAAGAGGAAAAGAGTAGCTTCACAGCAGAAGGATGTCCCCCATGAGCAGACACCTCTCACTCAAATGCCCAGAGTGGCTCTCACCAGTAATGGAGCAAATTAAAGTCACGTGACACCTGATGGAAGGCAGCAAGGACCCAGCATCCCTCACGTGTTATTCCCACCCAAGGAGAATGATCTGAACCTAATTAGGAGGGGAAACTGCACAAACCCACCCTGAGCAACATTCTACAAATAATGATAAGCATCATATACAAGGTATCTTTCTTTTATTCTGCAAGGATTTGTTGCATCTTTGGAAACTGTGCCAGGCACTGGGCATAGAGTGGGAAATAAATAGCATGCCCTTCCTTCATGAGGCTGGCAGTCTAGGAAGGGGTATAGGCAGTAGCCAGGAAAGCAAAAACTAAACAAAAAACAGTTCCAGCCGGTGATGTGGGCCCTGAAGGTACAAATGAGAAAATGCTGGGGAGAAGAGGATGAGCTAAGTTATGTGAGCCCTTAGTACAATTTAAAGTTTATTTTGAAGCAGTGGGAAATTATGGACATGATTTATTCAGGTCAGTGACTTGCCTCATATTTTACAGGAACTCCCTAACTGTGGAGAGGAATTTAAGGTGGAAGGGGAAAAGTAGGCACCAACAAGCTGGCCTGTGGTAGATTCAATGTCTCCAGCCCCATCTGTCTGGCCCTACTCTCCCACCACTTGTAGTAGGTTCCCTGGGAACCCACCCTCAGCCCTCCCCACCACCCCAGTGCCTGGAGCGAATGCTGCCTTTGCCACCTGGAAGGCATTCTTTAAGTGATGGCTGGCCAAAGCTGGTGGATAAAGACCCAAAGTTGCTGGGATATTTTCCCATTCCTCAGCAGATCACTGCACTGAAATTACGGGCAAGGGAGGAAAACTTTGGGATTTAGTGAAACCTGGGTTCTCAGCTCTGTCCTGCTACTCCGTGGAAGACAGGCAAGGGACAAACAGGCTCCTTAACTGGAACCACTAAAAATCCCCCCTACTTTTTTGTCTGAATACCTTCTGCTTTATGTCTATGCCACCCCCTCCAGCAGAATCCATTGTGGCGACAGAAGTCTTCTGTAAATGCTGCCCATGCGGTAGCCACTGGCCACATGCGACCACACAAGCTTGTGTGTGGTTAGTATGACTGAGTTAGTATTACTTATCTATGAATTTAAATGTAAATAACCCTGTGTGGCTAGTAGCTGCCATATTGGATGCTGGGGACAAAACTCTGGGGCATGACCCTGTGGAATGACGCTTTCACCCAGCTTCTAAGCTCTCTGGAGGGAAGCAGCCAGAGACAGCCGTAAACCCACAGCAGTGCTGCCTGACTTTTGCCACTGCCCCTTCCCCACTGGTCCCCAGAGTCCACCTGCAAGGCTCAGTCTCCTCGGCCTCAACTAAACAGCTGCTCCTTCCAAAGGTGCATAAGCATGCTAATGAGAACACGGCGCTAAACTGTATTTCTCTCTTTCTTCTCTTCTGACACTATTTTCCATCTAATAAGATCCCCCTGGCTAGCCCATTTTCCCACGGCTGGTCTTATTTTCCCACACCATTTTCTGATTGAGCAGAGACTACACCAGCCAGGGAGAAGAGCGTGAAGCACAAAGCCGGAGGGATTTCGGTCTATTTTCTTACCTCTTTAGGGAGAGCCAGGTAATATAATCAAGTCAAAACCCATTTCCCTAATGCCCGCTGTGAGGCCAGCTGACCGCCATTTGTCAAGGCCAGTGATTGCAGAGGATGTCACCAGCAATGACAGAGACAGGCCTAGGTTCTTCACTTCCCTTATGTGAACTTTTTTTTGCCCCAAAGAGTGAAAACGGGACTCAGTTTGTGAGAGAAGATGAGTGGAATTTATTCTTCAATGTTAAATTTTGCGAAGAGCTTTCAGCCCAACTGCAGCCTGGAAGTTCAAGAGGAAAGTCAAGGGGATAAACTTTAGCGAAGTTTTTCTTCCCTTTATCTCTCATCTCTGTTATCAGGGCACGGCCCCTTTAGCTCCAGGTAAAATTGAATTCATTCCTTGCTCAGCATCTCCTCCTACTACCTTACCCCAAGCACCATCATGTCTTGCCTAGGGCAATGAGAGTGGCTCTTTGGAAGTCTCTTTGGTTCCTGTTGCCTGCCAACTTCCCCCTAACACGCACACCACCCAGAGGAACCGTTTCAGGCAGGACAAGCCACAACATGCAATAAGAGTCCCAAAAAGTTAGTGACGTAACAACCAGGGTTTATGTCTTCCTCGTGCTGTCTTCAACTAAGACACCTGCTCCAAGCCCCTTTGCAGGATTTAGCCACCACCTCCAACAGTGGCAGTTACCATGGTCTAGGGCGGAGGGAAAGAGTTCCAGAGCATTCTGAATCCGCAAGTCTATGTTCCAGCCCAGAGGTGATGTCCTTTATTTCTACACACAAGTCACTGGCTCGAACAAGTTGCATAACCCTGTTCAGTAACAAGCGGGTAGGAAGGTGACGTGAAAGGTTCGCATGGCGCCTAAATGCATTGAGAGTTTACCAAGGAATGGGCTATAAGGAGGTGGAGCAGAGTTGGAGAAGAAGGCCACTGGGGGGATGAGGGCTTCCCTTTAAAGGTGTATCTCTCTCTGGCCCTTTCCATCTCTCTCTGCTTCCCAGCGGCCATGAGGGAAGCAGATTTCCTCCCCCAAGCCCTTCTGTTGTAATGTCTCTATCTTGGAGCCAGGACCATGGACTGAAACCTCTGCAACCATGAGCCGAAATAAATCTTTTCTCTTTTACGTTGTGTGTGTTGGGTATTTTGTCTCAGTGATGACAAAGCGGCAAATGCAGGATGTTAGATATTTTGTCCTAGCAACAAAAAGCTGATTACAGCAGGAATTTGTCACCATCAAAATATCTTCCATCCCATAGCATGTGTATGAAGATTAAATGAGATTAAGCAAGGACTTGACCAAATCTTAGCTATTCTCATTACTATTACTCTAAAGACTTTGGAGAGGAAAAGCTGGGGAAAAGATAAAGAGTGAGGGGTGAAGTATATTTAAGGTGGCTGTAAAAAAAACCTTCACCAAAAAATTGCATTTCAGCTGAGACTTGAGGAACAAGAAAGAGCCAGGCAGGAGGAAGAGCCGGGGGTCAGAGCATCCCAGGCAAGGGGGACAGCAGGTGCAATGGTCCTGAGGTGGGACAGAGATCGATGCTTCTGCAATGCTGTCAAGGACATACGCAGCAGCCATAGCACAAGGCCTCCAGCAAGCGATGTGCTCAACTCTTTATGGCCCCATAAATCCCATGGCTGGCAGCATGATTAGAACCGAGTCCAAATGCAAGCAGTTTAATTTCCCAGTGCGCAGCCCGCACCGCCGTGTAAACTCACCTCCCTAAACCAATAGCTGTAAACGTCTGATAAAACACTATGCAGTTTCCCATTCCCTAGAAATGGTTTTTGGGGCCAAGAAGAAGCAACATCCGGCCCCCACTAGATGTTTGCTGAGTGCTGTAATTAACGTTTGACCGAGTTTAATGGCCATATCTATAACACTGCCATCCACCCAGCCAGTGTGCTGATGGGTCCAGTCTAGACAGGAAAAGAAGCGGAAGAATCTCGGGGCCCACCTCAAACACGCTGCAAGGTAAAGGAACACAGCTGTGTGTTGGTGCGGTGCTCCCAGCTTCCCATCTCACAGCCATATCCCGGAGCTCCCTTGACCCTGCATTGGATCTGTGAGGAGAAAAACAAGAACCTCCGACTCCCAGCCAGACCTGATGGCTCACACCTGTAATCCCAGCCACAGAAGGCTGAGACAGGAAGATTGCAAGTTAGAGCTCAACTTGGCAGTTTAGTACTTAGCAAGACCCTGTCTCAAAATAAACTAAAAAAATTTCTAGGGATGTTAGGAATGCAACTCAATGTAAAGGCCATGGGTTCAATCCTCAGTATTAAAAAAAAAAAAGTTAATTCACCTAGGCCTGGTGGTGCACAACCTGTAATCCAAGTACTCAGGAAGCTGAGACAAGAGGATCATGAATTTGGAACCAGCCTGGGCTACATAAGGAGTTCAAGCCCAGCCTTGATTGCATAGTGAGACCCTACCTCAAAAAAAAAGAATCACCAACTCCATTTAATATTGAAAAAAAGTGAAGCTCAGAAAGGGAATTTCTTGCCCAAAGCAGACAGCTCATAAAAGTCTGTTGGGCCTGGACACACGTCTCAGGCCCCCTGGTGGCAGAAGAGGGAAGGACCATGCAATGGTGACAGCATAAATAGCAAAGGGAATTCAAGTTCCAGGAAGACTATTAACATTCAGCAAAACTCAACCCTCTCATGTGACGGACTTGTGGATTGCACTGTCCTCTTCTGCAAGGTTTTAGAGCAAGGAACTCTGTTCAGGGTGGACTGTGCTTCTGGCCCAAGGCGAAAGTCACCTTGCAACCTGCTGTGTGTAGCCTAAAAGGGCCCCTGTCAAACTGCACCAGGGACCTTGTTCACAGGCATGTTCCAGTTCAGTAGGTCCAGGGCAGAGCATGAAATTCTTCATCTCTCACCAGCTTCCAGCTCATACAGATGCGATTCCTCTCTAGACCACATTTGATGAGAAGCCATAGACAGCCTGTACCAGGATGCTAGAGGCTTGGCAGGCTCCTTGTTGGGTTAGGGTCCTTCCCTGGGGCGTTGAGTTTGAGCTACTCAGAAGACAGCAGTGATGCAGAGGTAAGCAGAAGCCCACCCATCTGCCAAAGCTGCAGGGACTTTGAATGCTTCACACTCAGGGATTGATAGCAAACAGCTCCCTCTCCTCAAGTCTCCATGTTCTCATCTGTAAGATGCAGGGTTGGGAAGAAGAGAACTGAGATGCTTATACCTGAGCTTGCGTACAGCACTGACATCCCGGGACTCCAGGAATGAAAGACGCAAATAGTGACTTCATAAGATTCTTCTGTAAGATCTCGCCTGGGCCTGGGGATAGACGCTTACTGTTGGTACCTGCTCAGCACCCACTCCCTATTCCTCTACTTTTAGGGCCTGATTTTCCCTTAGAGGATCTCGACCTCACTCTGTTGGTGATGTTGGGAGGAGGCTGACACTGCCCACAGCTCCGTGGTGAGTGCATGACGCAGACCTAGCCAATCAGAGTGCTTCAGAGATGAGCATTGACTCAAGCTAAGCCAATGAAATCCAGCCAGTATGCTTTTCCTAAAACATCTACCAGGCATCATACACTGGTAAGATAAAGATCTAGTAGCACCGGTGGTCATTATCACCATGGTATGGGGAGGAGCTGCCTAAGAGCATTGTCAACTGAGAAGGAAGCAGAGATGAGAGAGAAACAGATCGAGTGACAGGGCCATCTGATGGACACCTGGATTCAGCCATGCCTGAAGCCAGAACTCTGGATAGTTTTCAGTCCTGTGAATCAGAAAATTGACCTTATTTCAGCCAATTTGGGCTGAGTTCCTAGGGCTTTCAATCAAAAGAGTCTTGATGCATATACTCTGGATTCTACCTTCACGGTGAGGCTGAGGAATTGAAATAAAATTCCCCTTCACTTCAGTCACATAGACAAGGCCATTATCAGCTTCAGTAAATTCCAGAATGTCAAGAGCTACCTTACTGTACAGAGAAAGAGCCGAGAGAATGGACTTCCCCATAACTACACGGTTCAGGGGCAGAGCCAGGCCCTGGGGGGCAGCTCAGAGCTCCTCCCTCTACACACAGGCAGCTGTCGTGGCCAGCTCCTCCCGTTACTGCCCAACACACACCAGACGCCCGCTCCCCACTGCACCTCCTGAAACACCACCATTAGCCACCCACCCCTTACTGCCTGTCTGCAAGACACCTCTAACAAATGAATAAACCCAGGGAAGGAATTCACATCTGAGCTTATTGGCTGGGTGACATGGCAACAGTAGTTGTGAATCACCATTAGGCGACTTTACAGATGGAGAAGCTGAGGCAAGGAAAGGGGATGGACAGTTCTTTCCACTTTCACAGAAGGATTTGTCTAAGCACCCTGAACGTCACCTTCGAATGGTGGCTTGAATGCTATGGTTTGAATGTTTATGTCAGCCCCAAATTCATATGCTGAAATCCTCAAGGTAATGGTATAGCAGAAGATTCGCCCCCAGCCAATAGACTTCAGTTTGTTAGTTACACAGGTAATAGTTCCGGTTACAGTTCCTGTTACTTTTGCTTAGAAACAGCTGGTCACTGTGATGCACATTGTGTAAACCAAACCCCAACTGACAAGCCATTCTGCCTCTGTACTTCCTGCTTGCTTGTCTCATATAAGCCCTAGACTACCAGAGATCAAGGCCTGATATTTGGGAATGTCCCAATCACTGCCTGTTGATGTAAATAAATCTGCCTCCAACTCCTGGGTGTCGTTATGGTGTTTCCGCCTGCCATTACAGTGGTGTCAGGTGCGGTGTGGGAGTGGCATATTTAAGAATCTGTGAAGCTATGGAGGTAGAACTGTCATGAATGAGGTTAATTCCCTTCAAAAAGAGGATGGAGAGAGACCCCTGGCCCTCTCAATCAATTGCATGCTTGACTGGAAGATGTCATCTATGAATGACAAAACAGGTCCTAGCCAGATACAGAATCTGCAGGCAACTTGGTCCTGGACTTCTGGCCTCCAGAACTGTAAGCAGTACCTTTCTTTGTAGTTGCTGATCCACCCAGTCTCTGGGTTGGTTTTTTGGTTTGTTTTTTTTGCTTGTTTGTTTTGGTTAAACAGCCTGACCCAGACACAAGTCTTTAGGAATTGAACCTCTGGGGCAGAGGGAACCAGGAGGAGCCCGGGGTCAAATGAGGCTGATTTCTCTAATTCATCTACACTCCGATAGGCCAGTTGGGAGCATGAGGACCACAAATCTCATCAGAACACAGACCCAAGACCTGGCCTAGCTTCTTGAGAGAGTCTAAAGAGCCCAGCCAGCTCTGTTTACTCTTGCCCTGTGGGAAAAAAGAAAGATGAACTTCATATTTTGCCCTTAAGATATGAGTGTTGACATCACTTTACATTATTAGAGAAAATGCCCAGCCAAGAAATAAACCACCAGTTTTATTTACGGTATATTTCCCAGAACTCAGAGAAATACTGCACTTTTTTGGGGTAGGACTGAGACCAAAGCATCATTTATAACAATACATCAAACTTTACAGTACATAAAACTCTCCTTACCTTATAAAAACATACAAAGAATGGCTTGCTCTTTACATAAATTACTTAAGAACAGCCCAGGTTTGCACATCATTTTGAAAGGATTTCCATTACTGGGAAGAGCTGTTTGTACCAGTGGCAATTTTTGTGGTGGCTGAGGGAACAATTAAAATGAGAAAGAAACTGCAACAAAGCAGTCTATGGGAAAGCAAGCTATCCCAGATCAGCCTAAAGCAAAATGTGTTGTTTTAATCACAATATTAGTCTCCTCCTTATTAGATTATGTCTTTCAAGACATGTGACCGCACCAAGGACAATATTTGTTAGAAGCCTAACGGTGGGAATCCTATCTACCAGTAGTTTTATCTCTGGCATACAGTAGGTGCTCAATAAACATGAACTGAAGAGAAGGAGAAGGAAGAAAAGAGAGGAAAGAGGGTAGGAAGGAAAGGGGAAGGGAAAGATGAAGAGAAGAAGGGAATCTGCGTAGAATGTAAATGTATCAGTTGTCTACTGCCATAGTGCTGCTGTGGGACAGATACTCCCAAAACTCAATGGTTTAAAACGCTCCTCCTCGACACCCAATCCCGGAGGCCAGGACGCGAGAACAAAGACCCCGGTGACACTGCAGACTGAGTTTCTAGGCGCTGGGAGGCCCAGGGGACGGGC
>NW_004955455.1:9762430-9783326 GCF_000276665.1 Chinchilla lanigera
ATTGTGCTTGTGATATGTTGTAAAATGCTGTATGTCTGTTAATGTTTCCCTCCTTTTATCCTTAAAATAAAAAAAAATTAAAAAAAAAAAAAAAAAACGCTCCTCCTCATTGCTGCCCACGGGTCTGCAGTCTGGGAAGCAGTTCTGGCCCCAACTGAGCTCACCCCCCTATCCTGGGCAGCTGGTTGTTGGCCGTTGGCTGATGGGGAATGGCCTCCTCCAGTGGGACCGCTGAATTCTCTCCCTTTGTCCCTCGTTCTCACACACGTGCACGAGCCTTCCATGTTACCCCAGCGGGCTGGTCTGGGACCATGCTCCAGCCAGCCCAGGCATGTTCTCCCCAGATTGCGGGATTTGCAAGAGAGCAAGTGGAAATATGCGAGCATCCTTTCTAGCCACTGCCCAGTGTGTTTGCCAAATTTTACTGGCCAGAACAAGTCACATGATCATGCTCAGAGCCAGACTGGGGAGGGACTAAGACTTCCAGGACAAAGGGCATCAATACAGGGAGGACGTTAACCGTGGCCTGCAGATACAGCAGTCCTACTACAAGAGCTGTTAGCTGTTAGCCGTTCCCACTTCCCGCCAGCCTCACCTCACCCTCAACCTCACTCCCCCGACAATTATCTAAAGCCCAGAGAAAAAAGAAGAGAAAAGATGTTCTGACCTGGTTCTCTATGGGAAGAACGAGGCTTTTCAATTACAGTCACGCTTATTTAAACCAGCTGTCACAAATCTCAATACCTACAGGGGACAGGCAGGTCATAAATTACTGAATCAGACCAGGCTCAGAGCGGATTGCTCCAGAAAACCCCTCCTCTGTCCCCAGGGCGGTGGCTGTGTGGCTCAGGCCAGCAGAGGACTGGCTGGAATGCAGGCTCAGGGCTGCCAGCTCAGCAGAGTGTCTCAAGAGATACTGCAGATGGACATTTTTAAGTGAAAACATTTTAAAGCTAGCCACTATTTAAAAAATAATAATAATAAATAGGCACAATCTGGGCCCAAAAAAATACATCCATGAGACACAACCGATGCATTTATGAAGCATCTATTATGCATTGTGCAAGGCTTTTTTTTTTTTTTGGTCTTTTTGAGACAGGGTCTTGCTATACAGTTCAGGCTGGCCTTGAACTCACTTATGTAGCCCGGGCTGGTCTCACACTTGCAACGATCCTCCTGCCTCAGCCTCCTGAGTGCTAGGATTACAGGTATGCATCACCACCCCGGGCTACGCAAGCATTTCACATATACATTGCAGACTGAATTATGCCCTCCCCTTCTAAGTAACTCATATGTAAAATCCCTAACCCCCAATGTGATCATATGTGGAAGCAGAGCTTTCAAGGATGCATGACTTAAGGTTAAATGAGGTCAAAAGAGTGAGCCCCTGATCCAACAGGCCTGGTGTCCTTCTAAAAAGAGGCGCCAGCATTTCTCTCCCCCTGCACACACAGAGGGAAGGCCATGTGAGGACAGAGACAAGGCAGCCATCTGCAAACCGAGAACAGAGTCCTCACCAAAAACCAGCCCTGGAGGCAGCACTGGGCTTGCACTCCCAGCCTCCAGAATTTAAATGTCTGTGGTTGAAGCTTCCCAGTCTCCCAGACTCTGGTTACTTGTTAGGGTATCCTGAGCACAATCCCATTCACACGAAAATCTAAAGCCAACCCGTGGAACGCACAAGGGCTCCAGCCCGGAGAAAGGTGAATACCTTACATCTGTGTAATATTTCATGCTTTACAGAACCCTGGTGCAGAACAAATTATTGGCTCCATTTTTCAGATAAAGACACTGTGTTTCAGAGAGGCAAAGAGACTTGCCCAAAGTCACACAGTGAGAAGAAAATGCCAAGTCCATCCCCGATCTGGAGTGCCATCTCTTCAGGGTATCCCAGCATCTCCCACCTACACCAGGTCACCCCCAGGTAACGTCAGGGTTCTGCCCACACCCTCACAGACCCTGCTTTAGCTTTTCCACACACCCCACCACCTCCCGCACCTCTGTGTGTGCACCTCCGGCAGCCAGCTCCCCAGTCTCTTCCTTGGCTACTCTTCGGCCACGCTTTCCCTTGGCTGCTAGAGGCTGCCTGAGAGCCTCAGCAGAGATCCAGCAGTGTCTGTGTGTTTCCTCCAGGCAGTCCTTGATGAATGAGTGACAGCTGCCCCTGGGCCCAAGCCCAGCTGCCTGTCCCAGGATTAGGATGGCGCAGAGGCGCAGCTCCAAATCCAGCTGAGGTCCCTCTCCATGGGCCTTGGCTGAAATCGCACCCTGCTCAGCATCTTCCCTTGCCCTGCCTGCCCCCCCCTTATCATCTTCTCTGGGACACATCAGTCCTGTCTGGAGTCTTCTGGGAAACCCGACCCAGGACCAGGTGTCCTTGAAGGCCCCTGCCTCATGACAAGACTGCTTTTTGGCCTCAAATCCTGGTGCAGTGGAAGCCCAAAGGTTCACAACTCTAGGGGCAGGACTCAGGTAGATGGGAGTACCAGTGGGGATGGGAATGGAGAATGAGGCCCTCTGGCCTTTTGTGACCTTTGTTACTTTATTGTGTTCAATGTAGAAAAATATTTCAGTGCACATGTGTTTTTTAAAAAAAAAAAATCACCCAAAGGTAAAATATGCAGTCAGCACACTGGGATGTGTCCAGCCAGAAGGTTGCATGGGTTTAAACAAAAACAGGGCGACCCACACATCAGGTACAGTGAAAGTAGAAGAGAAGAAGAGAAGTTAGGGACTCAAGAGTCCAATGTGGATGCAAGTCTTGACCCCACACATCCCAGCAGCATGACCTGACACAAATCACTTTACCTCCCTGAGCCTCAGTTTCCTCATCTGCAAAGTGGGCATAATAATAATGCCTAACGAAGGCGTAATGAGGATTAAATGAGTGGATGTGTACAAAGCACTTAGAATGGCCCCCGGCATTGAGAAAGTCCAGTGATATTTTCTACCATCACCACCACCGCCGCCGCCACCATCATCATCATTATCACACTTGTAACCAGAGGTTATAAACCAGAAGCTTGTGGCACGGCCAGTCTAAAGATGTTTTTGTTTAGTCCAAATAATGTTGCTCACTCAGTTGCTAAAATGTTGCATTGGGGTTGACTTCACAGGAGAAGACAGAGTGCCAATGTCTTGAAAAGGAGCACAGATTGTGGCTTCCGGCCTGTGCAGTCACAGAGTAAAATCGGCTAAGTTGGGGTGTGGCTGCCCCTTTCAGGAGGCGCGCAGGCTCCCCACTCCCCACAACTCCGGCACGGAGTCGCTTCCTTCAGCTGCCTGCCAGGTCCCCAAGAGCCTTCAAGGGTGAGCCTGGTGCTTCTCCGCACACAGTGACATGTGCTGCTCGCAGGAACATCTGCACCATATCGATGCCTCCTCCATGTTCCAACAGGCGTCCCCACCGTCACGTACTTAACCAGGTTCTTACAGTGGAACGTCAGAGTCCCTCCAAATTTCTCACTTATAAACAGCACTGTGACGAGCATCTCAGACCTACCACCTTGAGCAGGTGGAGGAAGGCTGCAGGGAGGGCAGGAGCTGCAATGCTACACATACCCACAGTTAGAAGGTTTAGGAGGGGAACGGGCCGAGAAAAAGAGTGGGTGCTAAGCTAGGGGATCGTGTGGGGAGGGCCCAGAGGACATTTCTGAAATCATCAGCAAAGCTGTTTCCCTAAATGTAGCTGTTACTCTCTTCTGTAATAGAAGGTCAGTTATTTAGTCAGATAGGGAGGGATTATTTATTTATTCACTGGGTGTGTGAGTGTGTGCACGTGTGTGTGTGTATGTGTGTGTGTGTGTGTGTGTGTGTGGAGCCTAGGGCCTCAAGCATGTTAGGCAAGCACTTTGCCACTGAGCTATATCCCAAACCCTGGGGAGGGTATTGAAGAGTAAAAAATACTATTTAGGGCTTGTTATGGTTTGTATCTGGATGCCCCACAAAGCCTCATGCAGTCATAGGGCGTGCTTCTAGAGTTTATGATTGATCTATGGTCCAGTGCTGGGATTATGGGTGTGAGTACTACACCCGCCCTGGGGCCAATAACCTGCATACAATATAAGGGAGGGAAAGTGGCTTGCTCTCTGCCGCTCCCCACATTCTGCTCTTGCTGTTTTTGCTGTCTTCTGCTGCCAAGAACTGTTGCCCTCTGCCATGTGCCACTCTGCCTTGGAGCCAGCCGAACATGGACTGAAACCTCCACGAACAGTGAGCTACATTAGCCTTTCCTTCCTTAATTCTGGGCATCAGGTATTTTGTCTCAGCAATGAGAGAAAAGTAACCAAGACAGGGCGCCAAGAGCATTTCATGGGCATCAAATTCAGTGTTCTCAGAGCAGACACAGCTGAAGGTGCCAATACCCAAGTTCAAGTACCCAACTCATCAAATGGCCCAGGGCAAATCTCAGATTCCATTTCTGTTCAAATAAAGAGAGCCCAAAGTCCATGCCTTTTGCCTAAATAGACAAGGTTATTGTGAGGGTTGAATAAAATAATATCTAAAATAAATTCCAGTTAATTTTTTTTTAAATCTATAGCTGGACAAGGTGGCAGCTACTTGGGAGACTGAGGCAAACGGATCACAAGTTCAAGACCAGCCTGGGCAATTTAATGAGACCTTATCTCAAAATAAGAAGTGAGGTCCTGGATTCTATCCCCACTACTGCAGAAAATCAAACAGATAAAATAAATAAATAAATAAAAGCTATAATAATTCTAAAAGAAAATCCCAAAGAATATCTCTATAATCATGGAGTAAGAACTTTTTAAATATGGTATGAAGTTCAAAATGACAAAGGAAAATGCTGACATACTTGACCACATCAAAATTTAAATTTCTATCTGGCAAAAAAAAAAACATAATGCAAATAACAACCAGAAGAAAAATCTACAGCATACATGACAAAGAGATATTTAAAAGGAAAAAAAAAAAGAAAGAAAGAAAAAGAAGAGCTCTTGGAATCCATAAGAAAAAATTTACAAACCTAACAGGAAAAAAGAACAGTCTATTTCAGAACTATACAAATGGCTTCTAAGCTAGTAATCAAAGGTTCATAAATTTTTCCCACATTTACTTGTCAAAAAAAATTTTTTGGTCTTTTTGAGATAGGGTCTCACTATGTAGTTCAGGCTGGCCCCGAACTGAAAACGATCCTCCTGCTTCAGCCTCCCGAGTGCTGGGATTACAGGCGTGTGCCACCACGCCCGGCTCCACTTGTCAAAAATTTTAAAGGTTCATAATATTCAACATCAGGAAAACCATGAAATGCAAATTCCCGAAGGGACTTTGGAGGCCAGTTTAGCAATGGCTATCAAACTAGTAAATGGGCAAACCCTTTAACCCAGCAATTTATACTTCAGGAGATTTATTCTCCAGAATCATTTCGCAATCTAAAAAGTCTTCAGTATGAAGATGTTCATTGCAGTCTTGTGCATAAAAGTGAAAGTCGGAAGCAACGTCACTGACAGCAGTGTGTTTTGAGCAGGTTATTGATTTCGGGACTGATCTCAGGAAGGAGGGATGAAGGGAGGAGCGGGGAACAAGGGGAGCGTGGCGGATTGACGACCGGTGGTCAGCTTGTAGCACCCAGCTGAACTGTTGCAGCCTGGTGCTGGGTGTGAAGGGCCCGCCTGAGGACCGTTGCCGACAGTGTAAAAGGGGAACTGGAGAGGAAGAGGTGGGGCTGCTGGTTCGCCCGGAGGAGCTCGCCGGGCCTGCTTTCCCACGCAGCTGTTCTCATTATCACAGGCGCTCGGGACCTGGTGGTCGTTGAGAAAGGCTGCAGTTCACTTTGGGGGAGCTCTGGCCCTTACTTAGAGCGTCGCTTCCTGGCTCCAGAGGGGAAGGTGGTGCACTGTTCAGTCTCCTCAAGAAGCTTGTTGCGCTGGCTTTCCTGATATGAACTCGGCTGTTATCGTCGAAGGAGCTCAGGACCTCGCTGTTGCTGGGGACGGCTATGGAACTTTTTGGGGAAGCTGTGGTCCTTGCTTTGAGTGTTGCTTCCTGGTTCCAGTGCAGATCCCTCCGCCTGCTGGCACAGAGCCTTCATCCCGCTGGTGCAGACTTTCCAGCTTCCACCAGTGACCCTTGGGCTTTCCCAGCACAGACCCGTGGAACAGTCCTTTCCTTTCTTTCTTTCTTTCTTTCTTTCTTTCTTTCTTTCTTTCTTTCTTTCTTTCTTTCTTTCTTTCTTGGTACTGGGAATCGAACTCAGGACCTTTTTTAAATTTTGCTTGCCAGACAGGTGTTTGTGCTGCTGAGCTATATCTCCAGCCCGATGAAACAGGCCTGCATGAGGCATTATCATGAGCTCTTGGCCTGCAGTTGGACACATGGGGGCATTGTCATGGGCTCTAGGTCTTCAGCTGGACTCATGCAGGACTTTGCCATGGGAAGGCCCTCGGCTGGATTCTTGGGTCTTTAGTGTGTGGACAGATTTCCTACACATTCTTGTGCTTGACTCTTTGGGTGACTACTATAAAATAATCCTATAAATTATGTGTCCTATAATAAATTGTTTCCCTTGCAAACCCTGATGACAACATGGAGTCAGCAGAAAGAAGCAGGATCTGTGGCTACTGAGCAAACTGTGTGGGATGCTCAACCTCTGGGATCTGCATAGGCATCTGCGGCGTGCACCCAGCACTGTCCCCCTGGGGGAAGCAGAGGGGATGCACTGATCTGTCATTTCCAGTCTCCCCCGGGGTCAGAACCCCCCATAGGGCATTGACGTCTGTCTTCCAGTACAAGACTTTAGAGATGATCCTCACGCAGCAGCCTCAGAGAAGTCCCTTCCGGGGGCACCTGCACAACACAGGCGGAAGCCTGCTAAGGACTTTGCAGTGCAGCCGTGGCTAAAGTGATGGCCCCACTATGGACTGGAGCATCCTGTCCATTCATGCTTTGTCCTTGAGGCGGCGGCTGGCTGTACACTCACAGTTGGCCTTTTCTCGTTCTGAGGGCTTATCAAGGAAAAAGCCACCTCCCGAGGACAAGGCCTTTGTTTTGGAGGGGCTGTGGGACCGCTCAGCCAAAAAACACATCTGATGGTAGCTTCTCTCCTGCCTAAAGGGACAGCTTCTTTCTTCCCTGCCCTGAGGGCCACTGCGACCCACTGGTCTGCGTGGCCAGGATTCCGACTCTGTAGCTGTGTTATTTCTTCTCTTCTCTGTCTGATAGCATCACTTGTTCCACCCAGTTTTCTCTCATTTCTCTGGACTACTGTGGAATGAGATGCAGTCTTAGGTTTTACTCTTTTGCTTCTCCTACAAGCCAGAAGCCTGTATGACTTCTTAACCAATTGTGCTTGCTCACAACCCTGGGAGGAGCTGTAGTGGACACTATGGTCTTGGTCTTCCTATCAGGTTCTTTCTTTTGGAACCGCCCTCTTATATTCTGTGTGTGTCTGCAGGAGCTGTCAATCACTATTTCCATAGCAGCAGGCACGGTCTAATAAAGATCTGCCTGGATCAGATTGGTTGAGGGATAATCATGTGACTCAAGCAGAGCCAATCAGAATTTTTCTCTGGTAATCTAGTTTCTAGAGTCCAGGGAAAGACTGTATATAGTCAGACTCTGGAGTCACTGTGCCACATTTTGGAACTACCAGCCACATATTCCTGCCACTCAAAAGAAAAACTGAAAGAATAAAATCATCAAATAAAGAAAAGCAGAACCAAGATGTGGAGAAAGAGCCCCAAGAATACCACCTGATTCATGGCTTCACCTGGCCTTCCGTCCTATGCTACTCAGATACACAACCTAATCAAACATTTTACAAGCTGTAGGTAATTTGGGTGAAATTTTGTCATTTGCAGCTAAAAGGGCTAAACAGAAAAAGATTACGGGATAGGGCGGTGAAAAGGAGGGTTAGCAAGGGCACCAGAAGGTTCCCGGAGTCCCTCTCGGTTAGCAAGAGATTTTCTTTGTTCTTTCCACTAAAGTATACTCAGTTCATTCCTCACTGCTGTGCCTGTGGACTTCATACTTCATCATCCTCAGGACAAGAACCCAGAGGAAGGAGAAAATTGGTTACAAGCCTTTGTCTCAAAGGAAGGAAGGAAGGAAGGAAGGAAGGAAGGAAGGAAGGAAGGAAGCAAGGAAGGAAGGAAGGAGAAGAAGGGAAGGAAGGAAAGAAGGAAGGAAGGAAGGAAGAAAGGAAGGAAGGAAAGAAGGAAGGAAGGAAGGAAGGAAGGAAGGAAGGAAACAAGGAAGAGAAAGAGAAGGAAGGGAAGGGAAGGAAAGAAGAAAGGAAGGTAAAGGGGAGGAAGGAAGGAAGGAAGAAAGGGAAGGAAGGAAAGAAGGAAGGGAAGGGAAGGAAGGAAGGAAGTAAAAAAGGAAGGAAGGAAGGAAGACAATTATGATTCCCAAAAGAGAAAAAGAAAGTACCTAGAAACTTTATAAATTTCCCAAAAATCACATGCCTGGATTAGGATTTAAACCTGATTTCTGTGACTCTGAAGCTCGTGCGCTTCGTAATTCGCTATTAGAAAAGTGCAGAAGGAAGTTGGATTGTGCAGGTTCACTCAGAACTGCTGTTCTGAACCCCAGCATCTGCTCAGATCATCACAAACATAAGAATTTGGGTCAACCCAAAGGTCTGTTCACAAAAGACCCTAGAGGATGTTAAGAGAGGGAACCATGTCAACAAGAATTCATCCCTATGGTGAGGTTCCCACCCAAAAGTCAAAAGAGGCTCTAGAGCCCCCAAGACTTTCTTCCACTGGGTTAATGAGCAAGGGAAGCTGCTGAGGGAACCTTGGGGGAATCAATACTCAAGCCCTGCATCTTGCTCTGACCTAAAGCCACCCCATTTGTCATCTGGGGAAGGTGGAAACACATCAGAATCACCAGTGATTCCTCCCTCACCTTCACCACCATACCCTAGGCCAGATGGCTCTAGATCCAAAGGGTCTTCGCCCTGTCCCCAGTTATTTACACATGTGTCTGATTTCTTTCACTTAAGAGTATGGACTCAAGGTACATCCATTTTCCTAGAAATGTCTTGAGCATATCCTTCTTTATGGCAGAGTAGTACTCCATTGTATATTAGAAAAAACACACCTTTATCCATTCACCAGTTGATGGGCACATGGGTTGTTTCCAAGACTTGGCTATTACAAACTGTGCTGCTATAAACATAGGTGTGCATATATTGCTGAGAAGTCAAGTTCTTCACTACAGTCTACAAGGCTTCCTCCACTTACCTGCCCACATTTCAAACCTCTTTCCCTATTCTCCAGTGCCTCTGGTCTTTGCCCAGTCCTCTCACATCAACCTCTATTCCGCCTCAGGACCTTTGCATGTGCTATTCCATCTGCGTAGCAAGATCTTTACCCTATTATCAACCTGTCTCACTCACTCCTTTTCCTCCTTTAAGTACCAGCATGAGAGGTGTGGTTAAAAAATATAGTGAATGTTTAATTTTTTAAATTATTATAGTAAAAGGCACATTGCTACTCATCCCCCTCAGAATACTTCCTCTCACTTCAAGCACACTTATCCCATCATTCTTGCCAGCGGGCAGCTTGGGTGTCATTAATCAGAAGTGCAGTGATATTTTGTGCTGGGAAACTAGTGAGGTCAGCTGTGAGGGCTTCTTCAGAGAGGGTAAACAAGTTTTTGAGTCTCTGGTAGGCTGAGTCCAGATCTGTTGACTTTCAAGTCCAGAACTTGAGTCTTTCCATTTAAACGCAAAGAGAGGCTGACAGACAGGAGCCAACTGAGGGCAGAAGAAGGCATTTTTAGGTCCCGGAAGGTGTACCAGCAGGCTGTGGGTAGCAGAAAACTGAGGCAATGTATACAGAGGGCAATTGTGGTGGTATTGGCATTCAGAGATCTTTAACTGGCTTTATAGGCAGGAGAGGTGTTGACAGTCTGTAGACATTGTGCAGATTTGCAGCCTTATTTTTTTCTATTTTGGGGGACTGTGATGGAGCTGGAAAGGACAGAGAAACGGGCTGTCCTGGAGCCAAATCTGTTGCTAGGGCCTCCCTGAAAATAGTGGGAGAGCTCCCAAACCCTTGTGGCAATTGAGCAACAGCCAAAAAGTGTGTATGTCTTGGGAACTGCAGAACACAAGGTGATGGCTACATTGTTGATGGCACAGAGGTACCCAAGGTGATTAACAGTTGATCAGGCCAGTGTGCAGCTGGATACCTGTTTGTGCTTCCTGTGACATCTGACAGCAATGGGGGTCACAGTGAGGTGGCACAGTTGGTGGTCAGGCCTGGAGGTGAGTATTTAGATTATATTTCTTGGAGGAGAGTTTTCAGAATTTCAGGATTGCAGTTCTGTGTCTCAAGCTAATGCAGGTACTATCTTCCTTTCAGAGAACAGTCAAAGTTGAAAATGTAGGGTTAAGTGAGATGGAGGCTGACTGGTTTGGTGACAAAAATTTATGTTTGGTGAGATGTCCTCCCAGGCTGCAAGTTTGTGCCTAGCAGAAGGGGTGAGAGGCAAGTGTCCCAGTTGCCCCCGTGATGGTAAGTTTTTGACAGAGGGGACTTTTAAAGTCAGAATTCTATTTCACTGTCTACCAGGAAAGTCTCACAGATAGATGGGGCATTTAATTTTGGGTCCATACCCTTTATAACTTGTAGCCAGAGAGTACTGTCATCTTTCAGACTGCATCTTTTTACACGCATCAGGTGTTTTTCTTTTATCAGGTTTCTGGATAACAGTGACAGGCTTTTTGTCTCCCCATTTTGATGTCTTTGAAAAGTGTTTCACTGGGTTGTTTCTAGGCAAAGCAATGTTTCCAAAGGCCATAGCAACTTATTCATCAGGGTTAACAGTCCAATTTTTCCTCAGTCAAAATGGGGAGCTTAGAAGGAATTGCTGACAGTCATTTCAGGTGGGCGTTAGACGATGCCATCTGACCCGGATAGGTGCATCTATGGAGGGGGCGCTCTGTGGCCGGATACAGGCAATGGCTGGCTAGAACCAGTTCAACTGGCTGCAAGTAGATGAGTCAGGAGTGGAGAGTGAAGCTACAGGTGTTGGCAGCAACTGTGGTGGCCAAGGAGAGTGCTAAGGCAGAAATCTCAGGAAGAATGGGCCTTTTTTTCTTTAAGCTGCAGGGAATGGCTTGGTTTCATTTTCAACTCCATAAAAGCCCTTTTTCTTGCAGTCAGGGACTGTGGGGTTTGACCAGTTAGTTCCCATCTCTGACTTCCTACGTGTGTGTTGTGTACCCTTGAACAATGGTGCAACAGACAAAGGGTGGGTGCCCCCAGAGACAGAGACCATTCACCTGCCTGGCTTCACCCTTCATGGGGACCTAGGTGCAACTTAGCTAAGGAAGGTGAGAGACTCCATTGTGCCATATGTCGATCACCACAGAACTGCAGGTAAGGACCCAATCAGCCACCGAGACCAGTGCTTCCCAGTCTTGCTGCACAGATAGAGCAGCCTATTGCTTACACTGTCCATGATACTCACTCATACATTCATTCAGAAGTTAAACATTCCAACCCCCTTCCCTTTCGGGTGGTCCTGACTAATGAGAGTTGATCAGACTCCCCTTCTGCTGAAGCTGAGTAGGACTGACAGATTAACTGGGTGCCCTCTGAGGTCTTACCAGAATCAGGTAGGCAGACAGGCAGATAGACAGACAGATAGACTGACTGTCTTCCTCCCTTTTGAGTCCAACATGAGCCACTCAGCAGGGAGCTAAGACCCCTCTTCTAGACCTCCAAGGGGGCTCAAGAAATCTCAAGGGCATACCTTCCCATCAGGACCTGCAGAGGTCCTTGCTCCATCCTCAAGGGCCATGACCAGTGAACCAAAGAGGTCAACACGGTCAGTATTCCCGGGCAACACACCAGATGTAGCAGTAAGCAGAAACACCAAAACGACACCCAAGATTTGGAGGCAAATTTATTTTATGATGATGAGCACTGATCAGGATCATTCCCAAAATATCAGGCCCTGATCTCTGGCTGTCTAGGGCTTATACAGGATAAGCAAGCAGGAAATACAGAGGCAGAATGGTTGTCAGTTGAGGATTGGTTTATACAATATACATCACAGTGACCAGCTATGCATCACAGTGACCAGCCGTTTCTAAGAGACAGAGGCAACCGAAACTGGAACAGGAACTATTACCTGAGCAACTAACAAACTGAAGCACATGGTCTGGGGAGGGGTACTTTTGCTATAGCAGCAGCATTCACTGTATTTTTTATCACATGTCATAAAGGCATAAAGAGGACTTCCAAAACTCTTTCAGAAAATAGCAACAATGGTGGGATATGTGTGCTCAGAACAAGGACAAGTATTTTGAGCAGGACTAACAGCAATGTGTCTTTTACTGTAATAATTATTTTAAGCATAACCATTTCCCATATATGTGGTCACCCCTTGTAAGTGGGGTGAAGTCCTACACCTTCACCCACAATTACCCAACATAGGAAGCCCATTGCCACTTTTTACTTTCACAGCGCCCTGGATGTTTCCATGATAAGACATCCTCTGAAGTCACTTATTATCATCTGTCAGCCTTTCTACAAGCTCCACAGAGCAGATCCATTGTGTTCCTGTTGCATGTCCAGTGTGTTAGTCAGAGTTCTCCAGAGAAATAGCATCAACGGGAGATACTATGGGAACAGTTTCACCCAATTACAAAGGCCAAGAAGTCCTCAGATCTGCCACCTATAGTTTGAAGAACCAAGAAAGCCCATGGTATCAATCAGTCCAAACTGAAGGCCTAAAATCCAGGGGAGCTGATGGTGTAATTTCCAGTAAAAAAGCCAAAGGCCTTGGAGAGAGAGATAAGAGAAAAGGGGGAAAGGGTGGAGCTGGGATAAATCCCAGAGTCCAAAGAGCCAAGAACTAGGAGCTCTGATGTCTGAGGCAGGAAAAGAAGGTGTGGCAGCTCAAGAAGAAAGAGAGAAGCTGGGTGTGATAGTACCTGCCTGTAATTCCAGCACAGTAGGAGGCTGAGACATGAGGGTCTTGATTTTGAGTTCAGCCTAGGAAACTTGGTGATTTAGCAAAACTCTGTCTCTAGAAACAAGTTTTTTAAAGGGCTAGGGATGTAGCTCTGTGCAAAGATTCTTTGTTCAATCACTAGTACAGAGAAAGACAGACAGAGAGAGACAGAGATGGAGACGACAGAGACAGAGACAGAGATGGAGATAGAGACAGAGATGAAAAAGAGAGAAATAGAGTTTATTTCTTTACCTACTTACTCTGGCCAGGCCTTCATGGATTGGATGATACCTGGGGAGGGAATATCTTCCTTATGTAGTCTGCAGATTCAAATGCTCATTTGTTCCAGAAACATCTGCATAGACACACTCAGAAATTAACACCTCACCAGCTGTCTGGACATGGCTTAGTCCACTGAAGTTGATGCCTAAAATTAGCTGTCACAGGCAGCCCAGGATCGGCACATATTAGACACCAAGAAATATGCGTCCAATGAATAAATCAGTAAGGTCACCCAGCTGGCAGCCATCCGTGGGGAGTCACATGCAGGGCACTATGGCTGTCTTGGGCTGGGTTCTCTAGAAACAAACCCTAAGATAAAAGTTTACATGAAAGTGGCACACACCTGTGATCTTAGGCGGAGGCAAGAGGATCACAAGTTCAAGGTCAGCCTGGGCAATGAGGTCGTCTCAAAACTAAAAGGGGTAGGGATGCGGCTTAGTGGGAGAGCATACACAAAGCCTTGGGTTCATTCCCCAAAACCATTATATATATATATGATTTATTACCGTGCATTGCCATGTTAAAATAGGCAAAGTCTCACTGAGGGTACCGTGGCTTTCTGCCTCAGAAGAAGCTCCGGGTACCAGGCAGATCTCATCTTAGGGTTGAACAGGCTGGAGGCAAGGGAACTGGTGTGTTTGTCCCCACATGCATGCCCAGCCATTGGGCATGAGCTGTCACCAGGCAGGGAACCAACCTAAGATCCCAGCACAGTGGAGTCTGGGAGCCCAAGACGGTCACCAAAGAAGACACTGAGGTGCTGGTAGTTGAGGGGGGGACGTGCACAGGGGGACAGTACAAATAAAAATAATGAAGGGACGTGGGGACAGGAGTAGGGCACTGGCCGTGTTTGCTACAGAGCCCTTTGGAACTACGCAGAGATGTTTTCTGATTGTCATGAATGGGGGTGCTGACTGCACATGGTGCCCGAGGACCAGGGATGTTTAACACGGTACAATGTGCCACCCAAGAAAAACTGTCCCACTCCAAATGCCAAAAGGACCCCTAAAGATGAGCGATGATCCACTTCCAACCCCTCATTTAACAGATGAAGAAACTGAGGCATAAAAGGGCAAGTGGCTTGCCCAGGGAATCACAGAAATAAAGCCACACAGCCGGGGAAAGAGGACAGACCGCCTCACAGCGGCCCTTGGGTCTTCATTGTTAAACCTAAAAGAGAACATTGTAAGCCCAAGGACAAGTCCCTCCTGGAATTCTAGAGGCAGGAGCCCATCCTCTCTCTTCCCTGGGTGAAGTGGAGAGAAAGCAAACTTCAAGACGCTAGAAGCAAGGGCCGCAAGCAGATGTGCAAACAAAGATAAGGGAGACAGGGTTTCCACAGATGCATCGTGCCACGCTCAGTACAGACATTAAAGTGAACTAACCAAATTTCATGCCATATGCAAATCCTCACCAGCTGTTGGCTCTGTAATCACAGGAGACTTAATGTAATAACAAAACAATAACAGGAGACACCGCCACACAGGCTCTGGGCAAGTCCACTGACGGCGGATTGCTCATTTCTCGGAACCAGCAAGTGTGCAGTTTCTGGCAGACAGCTGGACCAGGCCCTGTGCCCCCCGGCTGGCATCTCCTCCACAAAAGAGCCTGAGGCTATAACAAATAGGGGCAAAGGACAAATGGGGCTGTCTTGTGCCCTGGTCCTCCCTGTGCTCTGAACATCTCCCCCTGGGCCACTTTCTCAAATTGTCAACATCTGCTCCGTCCAGCCCTGGGCCGGGAGCTGAGAAACAGCCTGAAGACATCTCAGGCTCCCAGGTCTGGGTCCCCCCACCCAGATCCAGAAGAGCGGGAAGCTGGCTGCTGGCTGGGTGATATGGGGTTCATCCTACCCAAGGGTATCAGGTTCCTCAGACTGTCCAAGCTAATAATCATACTAGCAAACAATACCAAACGTTCAGCATGGGCCTGAGGCCAGGGGCATCACTCTCTGTGCATTATCTCAATCTTTCCCATCATTTACTCCACACACACTAATGAAGCATTATTACACACCAGGCACACAAAAAAGTCTTGGGCCTCGTGAAGCTTAACTTCTGGAGGGACCCACATTTCAAGCACAGTTATGGTGTATGCTAGGAAAAGCATTTTGTACCTACGTTATCACCAACGTTATCGCCTTAGGATGAAGCTACATGTTTAAAAGTGGATCCAGTGATTCTCATTGGGCTAAAAGCAGGAAGGATTTGTTCTGCCCTACAACCCTGCTGTAGATATTACTCTTAGTCCCATTTTACAACCAGGGAAGCTGAGGCTCAGGGAGGTAAAGTCCTACACCTGAAGTCACGCAACTACTCACAGTGGACCCAGGTCCACCTTCAAAGCCAGGGCTTTAACCACCAGGCTGACACAGCGAGTACCCCATTTCATTCTAATAGTTGGGTCTCCGCCCCCAGCTACTGAAAGGCCCAGAGCACCCGGTGCATGAGGCTCAGGGGTGAAGCTCTGGGGTCTTGGGGTGATCATGTGCCTCCCCATTCTCACTTTTCTCTACTGTGAAATGGAAATACCACCTGCCTGACACACAGACAGGAAAGGACAAACCCACACCCATGGACTCAATAGAGCGACCAGGACAGTCTGAGATGGGGCTTGCAGGGGGACCAGCAGCATAATTGTTCTGCAAACGCTGTCACTCTTGTTATTACTCTTATTGAGGCTCCTAGCTACTCCTCTATGAGCCACATAGATTATTATTGCTCCATATTATTCCCTGCAGTTTCTGAGGTTGCCTTTACTCCCCTCTGGTCACATCTGTGAAGTGCCGTTTGCCCTCCACGCGGGTCCCCCCTGAGCTTGGAAAGTCCTCGGGCTAGTGCGCCCCGCTCGCTCCTCAAGTGCCTGAGTCACTAACATGGAATGTTAGACAACCAACCTTTGCAGCGCCTTGAAGCACCGCCAGCAGTGTGAGTGAGTCCAGCCATAACCCAGCCAATTGTCCGCACCTGGAAGTTTCTCTCTGCCGACCTCCGTGTACTATTAAAAGAACTCGGGAGTGGGTTGGGGGGGTCTCAATGCTCTGAGAAATACACAAAGAACAATGAGGGTGACTATGGGGAGGACTGTGTACGTGCACTGGGGGGCGCGTATTGGGGATTGAACCCGGGACCTCCACGCTGAGCTACATGCTGTCTCTATATTTTTCATTTTGAGACAGGGTCTTACTATATTGCTAAGTTGCCTATGCTGTACTTAAACTTGCGATCCTCCTGCCTCAGCCTCTCAGAGTGCTAGGATTTGAAACACGGGCCAGCTTGGGGAAGACTTTTATAAACAGAAGCTGCTAGGTTCAAAAAGAATCAAATCACCCCTAAAACAAGGGCAGAGGTGCTTTTCATATGTAGAAGAATGTTCTGCTCATATGAGAAATATCTATCTGGGAGTTGGTGCTGCCGGCTGGCAACTTGCTGGGGGCTGTAAACAAGAGCCACCCTCCTGAGCCCATGGGGGATTACAAAGGGAGACATCAAAGAATTCAGTACCATAGGCACGGGTACTCAGAGCCCAACAGGTGTGCTGACCCCACAGAGGCGCCCTGGGCCAAGGTCAGGCAGCACCGAGCCAAAGAGCAGAGACCTGGGAGTGAGCAGGACTTCAGCACTGGAGCAGGGACATGGGAAGACCTTTGCCAGGGGAAAGGTCTCCGTCCTTCAGCGTAAAGAAAGCCGGACCGTCCTGGATGTACGCACAGGCCCAACACCCTGTGTGAATTTTACCGCCATCTGGCAGCCTCCCGGGGAGCATCAAGTGTGCTCACGAGCTGTTGCTCGAGCTCCCCTCAATAATCCGGCAGCATCTCTTGCTCTTCCCCCAGTTGAGCCAGGGGCACAGCCTGAGCCATGAGACCAGTCTGGATGACAACCGCTGAGCTGGCTAAGGGCTGCAGAGCAGGTGGGCGGAGAATAAGGCAGAGCTCGGCTCCCTCTCCACGTCAGGGAAGGCTGAACCCAGAGAGATGACGACTCTCGGCCACAGGGCCAGGAAGCTGAGGGGTTTTGTCATATCCCTGAAGCCAGCTTCTGTCCCTTCTCCATAAACTGTCCTGGGGATCCGGCGACAGTCAGCTCCTTACCATTGCTCCATCGGGCCCTGTTACCCACCCTCACCTGGCCACTGGGTCTCCCGACGCCTTCCCCGTCACCTGCTCCAGGAGCCCTGGCCTCCTCCTCATTCCATAAATACAAGTGCGTCTCCTCCCCGCCTCTGGGAAGTAAGTTCTACGCAGGCAGAAACTGATTCTGTTTTGTCCACTGCTGTCTCCCAGGGCCAGGGACAGTAGGGCCCTATGATAGAAGTCCATTATACACACTGGAATCCCCTCCAAAGCAACACGTGGACCCGGGCTGGGATGACAGAGCCGGGAAGTGATTCGTGTGTGCTATGCACAAATCTGCCAAAATGAGACAGTGAAACACATTCATCTACAGAACCAATATGAGCTAATAAAAAAAGTGAGGAAAAATGCCATCCAATCTGGGGGGAAAGAAGGCTGCTAAAGGAATGGGCCCCATTGTGCTGTTTGTAACCATCGAAAGATATAAGGCAACACCAGGGCACAGCAAGAGTACACAGCTGGTTAAAAATCTGGGCACCCAGGGGTTTCCGGGCAGCTGGGTCAGAAGCCAGAACTGGAAAGGAAAATGGAATAGGGAGAAGTAAGAGAGGGGGCTGTCGAGTGGGCTGCACCTGGCACTTGCAGGACGCAGCTCAAGGCCACCACCAGGACAGACGGGCCCATTTCCTCTTACCCCAGGGCGGATCTCTGAACTATCCCAGCATGCAGTGCCAGTCCCAAGCCTCCTGCATTCGTATTTATCAGCCGGCAAACACCCATAGGACCATCCCAGATGAGACGTGCCCCGTATGATCTCAGCACCCAGGGGCTCGGGGCTCCCTCCCAGGCTGCCCCTGTGATAGCTCAACCCTGATCTGCAAATGCCTGTCTGGCCCAGAACTGAAGACTCAGGCAGAGCTGTGATCCCGCCCCACCTCGGAGGGCTCCAGGTTGAGAGCTCCAGAAACCTTAGAAGCATCAGCAGGCTGCCTTGTCCCCGACAGAGGCCTGGTACTTCTCCAGATCCCTCCAAACCAGCACATCTCAAACTTCAGCACACCTGCCTCACCTGGAGAGCTTCCCAGCCGTAGGCTCTCTGAGCGGAAAAGAGGCAGAAAGAGATGCACTCATTCCAAATGCCTCTGTGATCCTGGGGCTATGGAAATTGTTCACATGAGATAAAATGACTACTGTACATAACCAGCATCAGCCCCATGCAGAGTCCCCAAAGTGGGGTTCTGCAGCACCATCGCCGTCACCTGCGAGCTCACTGGAAACACAGAACCTCGGGCCCTGAGCTACTGAATCTGAATGTCACGGGACTGACCCCATGTTTTTCTGTATTTTGAGAAACTTTTCATTTTGAAACAATTTAAACTTAAAAATCGAATACATGAGCCAGGCATTGTGGCACATGCCTGTAATTCCAGCACTCAGAAGGCTGAGGCAAGAGGATCACCGAGAGTCCAAGGCCAGCCTGAACTACACAGCAAGGAAAAATGCCATCCAATCTGGGGGGGAAAGAAGGCTGCTAAAGGAATGGGCCCCATTGTGCTGTTTGTAACCATCGAAAGATATAAGGCAACATATAGCAGCCTTCTTTCCCCCCAGATTGGATGGCATTTTTCCTCAAAAAAAAGACCAAAACAAATTGAATACATAGTTTGCCTAGGTCTTTTACCAGTTCCCCAAGTGTTACTATCTTACATAAGAATAGTACAATTATTCAAACCCAGAAATTCACACAGATATAAACTCTCCAGACATACATTCAAATTTCACCAGCTTTTACACTAATATCCCTTCTCTGGTCCAGGATTGCACATTACATGTAATTCTCCTATAGAATCACAACAAAGCTACCTAAACCAGGAAATGACACTGACATATTATCACTGTGTGATCCTCAGGCCCCATTTAATTTTCACCAATGAGCCCTTAAAAGTCCTTTCTAGTAAAAGGCTACAGCTCAGGAGCAGCCACACATCCTACTGTCATAACTCCTCCATGTCCTTTAGTATGCAATACATCCTCAGTCTTTCCTTGTATGTTATGATCTTGACATTTGAAAAGTTATGGAAAATATACATACACAAAAGATAGGCAAGATAGTTATACTACCGACTTCTTTTAGTTCATTGAGAAAAAAACTGTGCTTATATTGTTTGATCAGGCCAGGGATATAGCTCAGTGGCATAAGTGCTTGCCTGGCAAGTGCAAGGTCCTGAGTTTGATTGCCAGTACAAAAAAAAAAAAAAAAAAAAAAAAACACTTATTGTTTGATCAATTATGTATGCTATATCTAGAAATCTGAGCAACTACTTTGAAAATAACATTATGCAATATATTAACCATTGTTAATCTCTTATTATCTTGTTTTGAAATTTGGTATTATTGGTTTCTCTCTCTTTAAAATAAAAAAAAAGAAGGAGCTAGGCCTGGTGGTGCATGTTTGTAATCCCAGCACTGGGGAGGCTGAGGCAGGAGGATCACTGAGAGTTTGAGACCAGCCTGGGCTACAAAGTGAGCTCAAGGCCAGCCTGAACTGCATAGCGAGACCCTGTCTCTAAAAAATAAATAAATAAATAATAAAATAAAGAAAACTTATATACATGTACAAACTTCCCACAATAAATGCAATCATTATGTCCTGCAAACTTGTACTAATAAAAATTTTTAAATAAAGTTTTAAAAAGATATGGATCCAGAAAAAAGATATTTGGAAAATACTGGTGCATTCATTTGTAGAATTTCATTCCACCTGGATTTGCCTGATGTTTTCTCATAATTAGATTGAGTCACTGCACACCCCAATCCCAGGGGTAAGTCCACCATCTGCAGAACAGTGCACTTACCCAAATTAGACAGATGATTGTTCCCAAGCCTCTATATGCTGGTTGCACTTGACCTTGTAATTATATATTTTAGGTAAGCGGTAGTAGTGATAAAATAGGAGAGAAAAAGAAAGCTGTTTCTCTAAAAACGAAGTGTTTGACAAAGCCCAGTGAAATGCAAGTTCCTAAGTAGAAACTGATGAGGAATTAGTTGCATTTATTTATTTATTTATGGGGGGAACCAGGAATTGAACTCAGGACCTTGTACTTGCCAGGCAGGCGCTTATGCCACTGAGCTATATTCTCAGCCTTAAGGAATTAGTTGTAAAGGCAACAGATGCAGAGGAGAGGTGGATTGTCAAAATGTGAACCAGTTCTGTATTCTGCTTTGCCAGGATCTTTAAATTCTCATTAAATTTAAAATAAACCAAAAGAGGAAATCATTTGATTTGTGCAGGAAAGATAGGAGACTTTAAATAATCCGTTATTAATCATTAATTGGGGCTGGGGATTTAGCTCAGGGGGCTGGGGATTTAGCTCAGCAGCACAGCGCCTGCCTGGCAAGTGCGAGGTCATGAGTTCGATTGCCTGTACCAGAAAAAAAAAAAAAAAATCATTAATTAATCTAATATTGGCATTGGGTTTGATTAGCTCAATATCCACATTGAAAAATTGATATGTAATTACAAATTGTGCTGCTATGAACATAGGTGCACATATATCACTGTGATATGATGTTTTTAGATCTTCTGGGAAAATACCCAGCAGG
>NW_004955455.1:9784323-9799205 GCF_000276665.1 Chinchilla lanigera
AAATAAAAAAAAAAAAAAAAAAAAAGAAAAATTGATATGTACAACACAAATCAATATGCAGTATACAAGTATATGGAAGTTAAATAAAATATTCTAGGACACGAAGTTTCCTGTTTCACAATGCTAGCAAACTTGCGACTTTCCCCCCAGACATAAGTCAATGGGCAAATGATATCCAGCTGCACCGGAAGCTGTACACAGGGACACATTCATGTGAGCTCAAGGAGCGTGATTCAGCTTTAAAAAGGAGGGGAATGCTGACACAGGCTGCAGTATGGGTGACCTTGAGGACACTGTGCCAGGTGAAACGAGCCAGTCACAAAGGCCCAAATACTATGTGAGGTCACTTATAGGAGGGCCTTGGAGTCACAGAGACAGAAGTGGAGCTGCAGCTGCCGGGGGCTGGGATGAGGAGCAGTTGTCTACCTTGGACAGAGTTCAGAGTTCCACAGATGGATGGCAGTGGCGGTGATGCAACGTGTTTCACGCCAATGAGTTTCACATCACGTACACTCAAAAGTGCTCATGATGATGAATCGCATGTTGTGTGTATTTTCCTACAATATAAAAAAGTTTTATAAAGTGAGCACTCCATGCTTATATCCCATCCTACTGAGTATTTAGGCAGAATTTAAAATAACGATGCATAACCTTACCATCCTTCCTACACTATCCGCACTGACCTTGGGTTCCGGGTGGCCTTCCAATGTCAAAGTAAACATCTTCCAAAGGTATGGTGGGGGGTTCTTTTGTTTTGTTTTGTCTCACAATTGCACTTTTTTATTAAGTTGTCTCTCCCCCTTTCATTCTAATCCTTCACTAGGAATTGCATGCATAATTTTAAAACTGTGATAAAGCTACCATTTGCCTTGCAAATACACAATATTACCAAGCCTGTACAGCCAGAGACTTCCAGCATATCATATGGCACCTTGTATATGTAATAGAATATCAACATATATTTGCTGAGCTAATGAACAAATGAAAGCTTCACTTTTTTTGTTTGTTTTTTGGTGTTGGTACGGGAATTGAACTCAGGACAATGCACTTGCCAGGCAGGTGCTGTGCTGCTGAGCTATAGCCTCAGCCCTTGTTTTTTTGTTTTTTGAGACAAAGTCTTGCTATGTAATTCAGGCTGGATTTGAACTCACTGTGTGGCCCAGGCTGGTCTCAACCTCAAAGGTATCCTGCTTCAGCCTCCCAAACGCTAGGATTATAGGTGTGCACCACCAGGAACGCAAGCTTCATTTCCTAACTGCAAGAAAGAGATGTAAAAAGTCCCAGGAAAAGGAAAACTTGAAAAAGTTGCCTCAGTCAGTACATTTAGCAAAATCTTGCTTATATTGTATGAGGTGGGATCAAAACATATGGTGAATGTTGAATTATCTTTTAAAAATGTATTACAGTAAAAGACACATTGTCATGAATCCCCCCTCACTTCAAACACGCTGCTCCCATCGTTCTTGCCACTTTCTGAAGCAGAAATGGTGCCAGGTGACTTCTAAGGACAGGTCACAAAGCACGGGACACCATTCCTTCTTCTCTCCCTCGGTCCCTCCCTCCTTCCCTTCCTATTGCTACCTCCCCTTCCCCCATCCCTCCATGTCTTGAAAGCCCTAAACCAATCCCACAGCCATGCTGGTGAGAGCCGTGAGACAGCAGAGACACCCAGGTCCCTGCTCCTTGTTTTAGGTCCCAGGCACCAAACACAGCAGGAGCCTTCAGAAGGTCCCAGCTTCCGGCCTTCAAGGACACATAGAGCTGAGACCAGCTGACCCTGCTGCACACTACCTGTCTTAGTTACTTTTCTCATTGCTGAGACAAAATACCCAACACCCACAAGTAAAGGGAAGAAAGGTTTATCTAGCTCATAGTTTATAGAGTTTTCAGTCCATAATCAGCCGGTTCTAAGGCAGGGTGGTGTGGCAGACAGGCATTGCAGAGGAGAAACAGTTCATGGTGGGCTGAAGGTAGCAAAGCAAGCAAGAGCCCCTTCTGCCCTGTTTACACTCTATCTAGGCTACCGGGATTAGGGAAGCACCAAACCAGTGAGTGCATTGATTTAGTAACCACGCACCCTTAATCCCAGCATCACACACTCTAGATCCAGCCCCGATGACTGCACGAGGCTTTGGGGGACATCTAGACACAAACCGTAACACGACTCAACTCAAGTTACACACTCATTGCCATTATTTTAAACCACTGAGCTTCGGAGCGGCTGGTTATTATGCTCAACAGCTGGAATAATCCCCAAAGCTAATGGGAGGCTCACTGTCGCCTGCTTGCTAGATAACTTACACTATTTTTGTTGGGTTTCTCCCACCACAGTGGATCAAAGGGGCCTGTAGAGCTTTAGCTGGATGCATAGAGACGCCCACAAGTGGGTGTGTGCACACTCTCTGTACTTGCTTCCCAGGGCCCAGAACAGAAATGTACAGCCCCACAGTGCTGGCGGCCAGGGGTCTGAAGTCAAGGTGTCTGCAGCGCTGGGTCCAGGGGTCTATGCAGGGGCATCTGTTCCAGGCTTCTCCCTGGCTTCTGGAGGCCTCCAGTGTTCCTTGGCTTGTAATGGCCATTGTCTGCCTACACTGTCACAGCCTTCCTCTGTGTCCCTTTGAGTCCAAGTTTTCCCTCCTTATAACCACAAGGTCTATTGTTTCTAATTTTGTATTACTTTTTATTCTCTTTAGGGCTGGGGTTATAGCTCAGCAGCACAAGCGCCTTCCTGGCAAGTGCAAGGCCCGGAGTTTGATTCCCGATACCAAAAAAGAAGATAATTCTGTTCTCTTTAATGGTTTGATCAACCTTGCATTCTTATATCTGGTAATCTGAGCAACTTCATCAAAGATAACAATATGTAATATAACAACCATTATTAATTCCTATCATTTTGTTTTGAAATTCTGTATTGTTTTCATTATTTTTGTGTTGTTTTGTTTTTTTCTTTGTTATTATTTTGGGTTTTTTTATTCTCTTTAAATAAAAATAAAAAATAAAGATAGATAAATTTTTTTGTCTTTTTGAGACAGGGTCTCACCATGCAGTTCAGGCTGGTCTTGAACTCACTTTGTAGCCCAGGCTGGTCTCAAGCTCACCGTGATCCTCCTGCCTCAGCCTCCCGAGTGCTGGCATTACAGGCGTGTGCCACCATGTCAGGCAATAAATAAATTGTAAAAAAAAAAAAAAAAAAAGTCATATTGGACTAGGGTCTACTTTAAGGACCTCATTTTAATGTGGTCATCAGCAAGGACCCTATTTCTAAATCAGGTCCCATCCACACGTCCTGGAAATCAAAGCTTCAATTTACTCTGCACCTCCTAGCAGACTGTGCAGAAACTCTGGCCCTGGACAAGTCATTTCGCTTCGCCCGTCTTCAGCTCCCTTATCTGTAAAGTGAGGCTCGTAGGACCACGTACCACATGGGACATCAGGATTCAACACCACCACTGTTCATTCAACTAACGTGAATGGCACTCCTGAGACCTGCCAGCAGAGGGCGCTGTAGCTAGAGCAGTGGGCAAGACACAAATCAGAGGCCCTCAGAATTTAGGGCAAAGGAACTGCAGAGACATTTTATATTAAAAAAAAAAAAAAATGTAAACCGGGAATGATGGTGTGCATCTATAGTCCTAGCACTGTGCAAGCTGAGGCAGGAGGATCACCTGAGCACAGGAATTTAAGACCAGTCTGGGGAATAAAGAGTGAAATATTTCTAATGCGTTGTTTATGGCTGAAAAACAGAGAAATAATCCGAGTTTTAGTCTCTGCAGAACATTTGCATGAAGAAGTAAAAGAGGTGGCTCTAAGAGAATCCTGTAAAAAAAAAAAAAAAAAAAAAAAAAAGGAGAAAAAAATAACCAATCTGTAACAATGAGTTAATCTCTTCACAGGTGGCTCACAGCCTGCAGCTCGGCACCTGCTAAAAGCTTCCCCTGGTCCTGACTGTAACTCTCCCCCAAAGAGGAAGTTGGAGAAGGATCCAGCTGGATGCGTGTGACATCCGTCCAGCAATGCTCCTAGGGGCCCCTTCCCTCAACAAAGCCTCGGAGAGGCCAGGGAGGCTCAGGAGGGAACAAGGACGCCAGGCTGGTGGCAGAAGAGGAACTCCCTCCCTCCGGTCCACCTCGAACCCATGCCCTGATTTTGTAGCTTCTCCCCCAGCCCGTGAACTGTTCTGCGAGAGAATGAAACAGCTTTGCCAGGGAGACGACTGAGAACCTTAAGGGTGCACAGAGTGAAAATGCTGGAAGAAGCCAGTCACAAAAGACCACAAATCACACGATTCCATTTATAGCAAACGTCCAGAATAGACAAATCTATATGGAGAGTAGCTGGCCAGGGGCTGGGGGAGGAAGTAGCGGGGGACAGCTAGAGGGGATTGGTTTCTTTTGTGGGCAATGAAAATATTCTAAAATTGTGGTGATGGCTTCACAATTCTGTGAATATACTAAAAACCATTGTATCATATACTTTAAATGGCTGAATTGTGTGGTATGTGAATTATATCTCAATAAAGTGGTTATTTTAAAAAAAAAAAAGTTGCCTTGGCTCTAAACTTATTTCTCTGCTTCCTCCAAAAACTCCAAAGCTGCCGCCCTCTCTCTGATTACAGCTGTACTCCTCTCACAATAATTTTTAAAGAGCATTTCCTCAACACCTGAAATAGACTGTTTGATGTCCAGCCAAAGCCCTCCTAGGAATTCTTATCTCTTTAAAAGAGGAAAATGAGTATTAAAAGCTTGGCTTTCTTGGCCAGCCAGGCACCCATGTTAATTTCCACAGCTCCACGTTACTATGACAACAGAGAGCTTCCATGAGAGCTCTCGGAATGCATTAAAGGAACCAAGGAGTCTGGACCCGGGGAGGTCCACACCCTTCGCACCCAGCAGCCCCCAGCCCCCGACGACCCCATGTCAGACGAAGCAGAGGAACCGGAAGCGGGATGTCACAGGTGGGGGCTCCAGCTGGGCCCCACCCCCTCCTGGGGCAGGGGCCAGCCTGGGTCACTGGCCCCATGCAGGAAGAGGAGAAAGTGTTAGTCACATCTTTTAGAGGCTGTGATCTGAATCAGCACCAGCACTGGGCACCTGAGTCGGTCTCCATGTCAACAGGACCATATTTTTAGGCAGGAGTAGGCGGCTTTCCGGCCCATGAGAGTACTTAGCTGGGAAATGTCAGCGGCACCGTTGGGGAAGGGCAGTGGGCACGTAGGAGCCTCACCCCTGCGGAAGCCCCCTGCCTCGAGGCCCCGGAAGATTCGGCCACATGAGGCCCAGGGAGCCAGGTAGTTAGGCAGCACCCTTGGGACTGAGAAGGGAAGGGGCCAGGGGTGCAGGGCAGGAGCCTTCAAGACGGCAGACTCATCTCCCGAGGAGCCTCCGGGAGCCCCTCCCGCATGGTAGCAGTGCTGAGCCGTGCTGTGACCTCTGCCTGTCAATCCTGACTGTCAGCTTGACAGGATTTAAGAGACTCCTGGCAGGGCGGCTGGATCATGTTCGTTGCTGAACGTGCTGTTAGAGTGTGGGGAGCAGTGGGAGGTGGGTCACTGAGGGGGGCCGCATTTGGAGGGATTCTCTCCCCTCACTCGCTCACCCTCGCTCTCTCACTCCCGCTCTTCCCCTGTGCTCTGCTTCCCGTCACCCTGACGTGAGCAGCTTTCCATCCCCCAAGCCCTTCGGCCATGATGTTTCTGCCTTGGAGCCAGCTGACCATGGACAGACACCTCTGAAACCAGGGGCAAAAAATAAATCTGCCCACCTTTTAAGGTGGCCTGTGGGATATTTTGTCCAGAAAGTGGAAAGCTAAGTCATCACCAACAGAGTGGAGAAAAGGAGACAGTGTGTGACTTTCAAGGCTAGAACATAAGAGACCTCACATTCTTGGATTACTTTTGCTGGGAAAAGCTGGCAGCCATATTGTGAGGACACCCAAGAGTCTCTCTGGAGGGACCCCACATGGGGGGGAACTGAATCTCCTAGCCACCAGCCTTGGGAGTGAGCCAGTCCTGGGCCTTCAGGCACTACAGGCCCACACAATGTCTTTACTATAATCTTAAGAGAGATGACAAGCTAGAACCATCTGTCTAAACTGCTCTCAGATTCTTGACTCAAACAACATATGTAAGCTAATGTTTATGGCTGTTTTAAGGTGATAAAAGTGTTGGGATTATTTGTTACACAGCAATGGGTGACTAACACAAAGTGGGTGCAGATGGCTCTAGAATGGTCAGAAATTGACTTGAGAAGAAAAGGTGACTTAAGATTTTCCCTTCCCTATTTCTCTCTCCTACTCTCAAAGCATTATGACGTTAAGAAAATGATGTGTTGATCAAGAGGGAGTCTAGAGACTTTGAACCATAACCTGGTTCAGTCCTTAGCCTCTGTCAGCCTTGGTCTCCCTACTTCTAATGGAAGAATTAAAAATATAACCCACTAACTCTATAATGTTAGGGTCTTATAATGATTAAGACTTTAAGTCTTGAGTCAGGAAGACTGGTTATGAATTGACAGCTTCACTTATTGGCTTGCTATGTGACCTTAAGCTAATGACCTAATTTCTCTGAGCCTCAGTGTCGCCTCTCATAAAGTAGGTTTAATAATATCTACTTATAGTATTGTTACCAAAAAATCAATAAAGTTCTATCTATCAATTACTCAGCACAAAAAAAAAAATTACTCAGCACACAGTAAATGGTCCGTAATGACATAGCATAGGGATATGATGATTTCTGTGTACAGCTCAGACACAGGAGGAGAAGAGAGATTGAGGATCTCATTGGTCTGGATCAGAGCCCAGGTGGGTCTTTTTCAAACATCCCCAGATAATTCCTTGAGACAATCTGTCTCAGGAAAACTTCCACATACATGTCCTAAAATTATCCAACTTTGCACTCTAATGCTGTTTGTAAGAGAAAAAGATTAGAACCCACCCAAATGTCAGTCAACAACTAAGCAGGAAATAAACTATGAGTGGAATACTACATAGCAGGGTAAAATGAATGAGCACTTCGTGTATGGACCGTGCACATAAATCTCTAAAATGTAATTCTAAACTGAAAATGCACAAGGATACATACAGTGTATACATAGGATACAGATAGGATACAGATGGACACTCGAGAGTATCCATAGAGTACACAGAGTATATGTATGGAAGGATACATAGACTGTATGGAATGTTGGGGTTATGGGTTCCATTCCCAGCACCGCAACAAGGGGGAAAGAGAAGGGGAGAGAGGGAGAAACTTCTGGGAGAATGGCAGCCTGGTGTTCTTTCCTTCTCGTCAGGTGTATGTGCACACGCACGTCTGCATACATCTCCCTAATGACCTCACCCTGCTGTTAAGACATAAAGCAGGTCCCTTAACAACAAAAAAGCACTTACACATCATTTTTTGGAAGTACTGGTTTCCCCCAAACAACTTGCTCCGAAAACAAAAGTTATTTCCTTCTCTGTGTTCGAAAATCCAGGTAAAAATGAATTCGACACAAAGCATTGTGAGGCCAGGGCAGAACCTACCAACCCAGGGACACTTATATGGGGTCCCCAAGACCCTGCCCCCTCGTGACGCCTCAGAAACTGGGTCCAATGCCAGCAGGTGCAGGGAGAATCGGTCGAGGAGAGACGGGGCCTGTCTTTTCTGCAGCGAGATTAAGATGAAAGGAGGAAAAAAAAAACCCAAGCAGGCTGGGGGAGTGAAAGGAAGGTATGAGTACGGACAGCAGGAACGGGGATGGTTTATTTTCTTGTAATGAAGTTGAGACACCCTGAAACCAACCCCAGACAATACAGCCCCATGTTGGGGAGTTTAGTTTCTTCTCAGCCGTAGCATCCGCTTCTGCCTGCGAGAAGTGCTTGACGGTCGTTGCTTAAATCTGCGGAAGGTTGTTATGCTATTTGGTTTTGCATAATGGACACACTTCCCAGGCAGCCTCTTTCTAGGTTCTTTGTCATGTGTCAAGGTAAGCTTTTAGAAAACTCCGCCACGGACCACGGGGAGGTAATTTCCTGCTAATATAGAATGCTTAAGATGGAGAAAGCCAACTTCTCAACATCGCTTCAGGGACCATATTTTGTGGATTCAACACAGCTAAATGCAGACAAAGTCAAGAAAGAAAATTGAGTGTAGCCGTCTGACAAGGGGACAGAAGGAGAGATGCGCGGCCAGGTGAATTGGCGCCCCCTGGTGTCCGGAGACAGTGACGCCACCCGTTGCCGAGATCCTTTGTGTTTCTTCCTATGTGAACGCCACTCTCCGCGGCCCATTTTAAAAGCCTAAAACAAGGCCGACAATCTGGCAGCCCCCGGAGCCAGCAGGCAGACATGCCCACTGTTTAAAAATCTAGAGATTCTGCTAAAAAAAAAAAATTAAAAATAAAAATTCAAGCCTAGCCTTTCTTTTGAAAAATTGGAAAAATCTGTGAACTCCAGGTGAGGCTGCAGCCCAGCCTAAGAACTGTGGGCTAAAGCTGAGAACTGCCGTCCACCTTGGGTAAGGCTGTGTCCTCGAATCCGCCACACCCCCTCCTCTCCCCACCGTCTCACACCCAGGCCGTTTTGCCTATGAGCAGTTCCTGTGCAGCTTCTGGATTTGCTCGCAGCGGCCCAGGCTCCTTAAAGAGTTTACACTGGTGTCCCGAGAATGAAGAGAGGAGAGTACCTTTAACAGTGACTACATCCCTTCATTCCTGGACGTGAACAGAGCTCCACAGCCCCCAGGATACCCAGCTCTGTGAAGTTAGGTGACTTCCCCAAACTGGTGGGCTTTGCAACTGAATTTGTCACGCGTCAAGGTAAGCTTGTAGAAAAGTCCCCCAGGGACCACGGGGGGCGGGGCATCTGTCTGACCCCGCCCACCCTGCCTTCTGCTACACCAACTGTATCCACACGCCAGCCGCGCAGCAGGCCCTCCTCTGGGGAAGGTGTGTACACTGCTGACTACTTGGACCATCAAAAGTGAAACTCAGAGGACTCCAAGCCAACCACGTACAAGACCTCTGTTCAAACAATTAAGCCATCAAGATAACTACCATCCTGGTGTTCTCTCTTAAGAGCACTAGAGTTTGTCCTGCATTAGGAGTTTCAAATTCAAATCAAACAAAATTCCTTGAGCAGCCATGCTCCCTGCTGGGAGTTGAGAGAAATGGACCCAGGATCAAGGGCACCCAACAGGCAAGGCTGGGAGCTGTGTGCTCCTTCATTTTGAAATGTCCCCCAGTGTCCTTCAGGACTGCATGCCTCCTGGCCATCAGCCCCAACTCCAGCCTGGCCTGGACACTGCCTCTTGTGCTTCGCTGAACTAGAATCAGGATGAGACCTACACAGGGTGCAGGGGTCTCTCCCCAGTGATCAGAGCCACCTGGTAGCTCTAGCGCTTTCTTCCGCGAAGAAGAAATAAAGCGGCAATGACTGTGTCTCATCGAGAAATAACTGTGACAGGTGATATTCCTCAAGCACGCGCTCTGGGCCAGATGCACAGGCTCACACAAAATCCGCAAAAAGGCGCTGAGACCACATTATCCCCAGTTTACAGGAAACCAAACGGGGATCAGCAAGGCTGAATCACCCGCTAGATGTAACTGTCAGCAGGTGTGGAACCCGGGGTGTGAACCGAGGCTATGCGGCTCCACGTGTCGCGTGAGAGTCACATCCAAAAGCATCAAGCCCTCGGCAAATCCCAAACTTGAGGGCAACAGCGAAGTAGACGGTCTGTCCCCATTTTACTGATGCGGTAATGGGGCTGGAATTCACTGGCTCAAGGACAGAGTGCGAACGGCAGTTTGACTCCAGAATCTGCCCTAGTATTTTAATAATCTTAGCGTTTCTGGAGTGTATCCCTACATGTTCAATTCCATACTTGTGGGTTAAGATGCAGGTTTTTAACTCTGCTTCAAGAAAAAAGGCTCTTCTCTCTGGAAACCAAGGGAACCAGCCAGGGCCTTCTCCAGGGGCCGCGAATTGGCGTGGTGCCTCACGCTTGTAACTTTAGCACTTCGGGGGTCAGAGGCAGGAGCATTTCAAGTTCGAGCTTAGAGGCAGGAGGATCGCAGGTCTGAGCCCAGCCTGGGCAACTTAACGAGACCCTGTCTCAAAATATGATAATAATATAGTAATAATAGGGCTGCTGGCGTGTGGCTTAGTGGAAAGGCCCGGAGTTCAAACCTCACTCTGGCAAAAAAGAAAACCAAAATACGCACGCAACGGAGCACATGAAACCGACGGGGAGAGAAAGGCAACGGCAACGCCAACCCAACGGGACGGGGCAGAGTCTGGAAACAAGGGCTGCGTAGTCAGGACCAACTGGGGGCCAGATGAAGGAGCCTCACTGTACACCCAAAGAAACTGTGGCACACGAGAGTGGGCGGAGACTTGAGGTAGCAGTTCTGCTGTTCGGAGGTGCTAGATTCCGAGCCTCACGCCTACGCACCCCTAGTCCCGCCCCTACGCCCAGTTTTCGGTGCGCACTCCTCCCACTTGTGGCCGAAGACCCGCCCCCCCATTGCGTATTGGCTGCTGTGGCTAAGAGACCAGCCAATGGGAGTGGCCCACGGCGCGCCTTTCTCGAGGTAACCGAGGTCAATACGGAAACCCGGAAATGCGAAGGATTGACAGGTGGAGAAGACCAATCCGCTGCTGCAAGGATGTTAGACCACCCAATGGAGAGTCGTAGAGGGCGGAGCCAGAAGGCGGACGAAGGAGGTGGTCCCGGGAGCCTACAGCCACGAAGTCGGCCGGCGCAGGGAAGGAGGCGGGAGGGCCCGGCATCCGCATGGTGAGGAGGGGGCGAGCCCTAGGGGCTTCGGAAGGTGCGGCGGGGTTTAGAGTCCTGGACGGGGCTCGCAACGAGCCGGTTCTGCAGACTGACTTTAGAGCGGTCCTTTGGCCTCTCCGGGCCTCAGTTTACCTCTTTCTGCGGACGTGGAGGCCGAGAGATTGGCGCCTTCCGGAGCGCACTGCCCCCGGCACCGACGAAGTCCCTGTGTTTACAGCTTGCTCGAGTATCCAGTTCTTCGGGGAGCCCCTAGCCACCTGTACCCCCACAGCGCACCAAGCTATTGCACATGTCCTGGGGCCACCGGCTGGGCTTACCCTTAAGGCTCTGAGCCTGTCATCTGTCAGGCATTTCCGGAGCAGAGCAGCGCAGAGCAGGTGCACAGCCCCACTTAGTAAGTATCAAGATAGAGATTTAGGCCTGCTTCTGTGTACCGGCTGCGGGCCTTCTGGAATTTAACTCGCCCTGCCCGTGCCTCCGTTTCCCTCATCTGTAAAACAGAACTTTAAGTAGTTTTTCCTTCATAGGGTGGAGTAAAAAATTAAATGAGGTGCTGTGAAGCTGGCACCGGCTCAGTGCCCAGCACAGCATAGTGCCCAATAAAAGCCTATTGTGAGCTTCATGCTGGCACACCTGGCCCCCACCCCCAAGTCCAGCCCCAGCACGTGCCTGTTGTCACTGACAGAGCAGCCACACACTCTGGCCAGGGCCTGAGTTCTTCTGAGATGCTCAGCTGCCCAACCTCTTATCAAGGTCCTTGGTGGACAGGCCAGGAGAGGAAGGCCGCAGAGGAAACAGCCTCATCAAGGTGAGGGGTGGGCCAGGCAGCCACCCGTGCAGTAATATCTCGGCTGCTGGACAGTTGTACTTAACAAAGGATGGGCCTTAGGGCCATGGCCCACCTCGAGTGTGCATCTGTGTTATTTATGTCCCGAAACACCAGGTGTTCAGAGGCCACGGAGATTGCTGGTGAAGGGGTTGCTTTAGAGCCATGGGGTTCCGGAGTGCAGGCCCTAGGGATTTCTCTTGCTTGCTGGGTGACTTTGCGCAAGGGACTTCACTTCTGTGAGCCTCAGTTTCCTCGCTGGCCTAGTGGAGTGAAAATACCAGTTCAGGCAGCTATTGAAGATCACAGGAGATAACATGTGAGATGTTCAGTGCAGGGCCTGGCATGCAGTAAGTGCTCAATAAATCCTGGCTGGTGGCAGCATGACTTGTCAACTGCTCTGCAAGGGGCACCAGGCCCTCTTGGCCGGCCTCTCTCCCCAAGAGAGCCACTCCTTGTCTTGCCAGCCGCCCCGTCCCTGGTGATTAGGTGGGGGGAACGTGTCCTCTTCCCAGCCTAAATCCCAGCATTCTTGCTTCCTTCAGGTCCTGCTCTTCCTCAGCTAACTGTGGACATGTGCACAGGGCCCAGCCCTGAATCCAGATGATGTTCGTGCCAGTGGCTTCGGTGATGGCAGTGACTGAACCAAAATGGGTCTCGGTCTGGGGCCGTTTCTTGTGGCTGATGCTGCTGAGCATGGCGCTGGGGTCGCTGCTGGCCCTGCTGCTGCCACTGGGAGCCATGGAGGAGCAGTGTTTGGCCATACTCAAAGGCTTCTACCTGCTCAGGAGCAAATTAGACAGGGCACAGCATGCTGTCACCAAGCACACCAGCCCCTCCACAGAGCTCAGCATCACCTCCAGGGATGCAGGGCTGCTGGTGGTGAAGACCAAGGCATCTCCAGGTAAGAAAGACGCCTCCCTCCTCGTTGCTGACTGGACAGATATCTGCAGCTGGCTTGCTGTGTCCTGCGGGGTACAGTAGTAAAGTCAGCCCTGGGTCCCAGTCTAGACAATCCAGCAGGTGACTTAGCATGTCACAGGTATGATAGGAAAGCACAGAGCACTGGAGGAGCATCCCACCAAGACTCCCTGTAGGAGACATCGCCCAAGCTGAGCCCCAGTTGTAAGCAGGTGTGATCCAAGGAGAAGGGCATGTAAGGAAGAGTGTTCTAGGCAGACGCCAGAGTGTAGGAGACCTGGGGACGCCTGAGGAACTCAAAGAAGTTGAGTGTGTGTGGCTGGCACCCGATGCCAGGAAAACGGGGCTGGGACAAGAGGCTGGACCCAGTGCAGGTTCCTCTACCTCCTCTGGAGCCTCCGATGTACATAGCAAGATGGGGAGTAGGAACCTCAGTCCCAGCAGCACACACACCAGACACATCTCCAGACATTGCTAGATGTCCCCTCAGGGGCAGCATTGAACCACTGGGTTAAATAGTGCAGGGAAGCCGAAGGCCACGGGACGAGCACAAGGGAGGGCGGGCTGAACACACCTGGGCCTGAACGGAGGGTGTGGACAGCAGTGTCCCCAGCAAGGGCTGAGCTGGAGAAGTCAGGAGAGGGCCACCCATGACAGCAGCACAGTAGGGAAGGCACAGGGACAGGAGACGCCTGGACCTTCCTGTGTGGCAAGGGTGCAGAGAGTAGTCTGGGACACAGAGAGTAACCAGCACCCCACACCACAGGGCAGCGGGGCATAGGGGCACTGGTGACCGTGTGGACATAGGGTGGCTGGGGCAGGGGAGGTGGTGTCCCAGGACACCTGCCCAGGGGCAGCGCCCCTGAACATCTTTTGTCACCCCACCCTCGCTGACAGGCTGCTTTGGCTGTCTCTAGCAGGCAAACTGGAAGCCAGAGCAGCTTTGAACCAAGCCCTGGAAATGAAGCGCCAGGGCAAAAGGGAGAAAGCCCACAAGCTCTTCCTGTACGCACTCAAGATGGACCCGGACTATGTGGACGCGCTCAACGAGTTCGGCATCTTCTCGGAAGAAGACAAGGACATCATCCAAGCGGATTACCTGTACACCAGAGCGCTGACCATCTCGCCCTTCCATGAGAAGGCACTGGTCAACCGGGACCGGACGCTGCCGCTCGTGGAGGAGATCGACCAGAGGTACTTCAGCATCATCGACAGCAAGGTGAGGAAGGTGATGTCCATCCCCAAGGGGAACTCAGCGCTGCGCAGGGTCTTGGAGGAGACGTACTACCATCACATCTACCACACAGTTGCGATTGAGGGCAATACCCTCACTCTGTCCGAGATCAGGCATATCCTGGAGACGCGCTACGCCGTGCCGGGCAAGAGCCTGGAGGAGCAGAACGAGGTCATTGGCATGCATGCAGCCATGAAGTACGTCAATACCACCCTGGTGTCGCGCATAGGTTCTGTCACCATTGGCGACGTGCTGGAGATCCACAGGAGGGTGCTGGGCTACGTGGATCCAGTGGAAGCTGGCAGGTTTCGCATGACCCAGGTCCTGGTAGGACACCACGTCCCTCCCCATCCCCGGGACGTGGAGAAGCAGATGCAGGAGTTCATACAGTGGCTCAACTCTGAGGACGCCATGAACCTGCACCCGGTGGAGTTTGCGGCCTTGGCGCATTACAAACTCGTCTACATCCACCCTTTCATCGATGGCAACGGGAGGACCTCGCGCCTGCTCATGAACCTCATCCTGATGCAGGCAGGCTACCCGCCCATCACCATCCGCAAGGAGCAGAGAGCTGAGTATTACCACGTGCTGGAGGTGGCCAATGAGGGGGACGTGCGGCCTTTCATCCGCTTCATCGCCCAGTGCACTGAGACCACCCTGGACACCTTGCTCTTCGCCACGACTGAGTACTCGGTGGCGCTGCCGGAAGCCAACCCCAACCATTCCGGGTTCAAGGAGACGCTTCCTGTGAAGCCCTAGCCTTGCGCACGCGCTCTGTGCAACAAGAGAAGCCAGGCAGACGGGCTCAGAGAAGCTTAACAGTTCTAGAAACCTAATCATCTCCAAAGGCAGAAGGAAACCTTTAAACATTCTTTACCTCCAAGAAATGTTTTAGTTAAAAAAAAAGAAAAAAAAACTAAATTATTAAGCCTTGTATCTAAGATAACTTATAATTCAGCAAAGTTATTTATTTTCGTTTGAGCAAGCAGTGTAGTGTGTCCGCTGTGGCAGTGCCGGGAGCCGCTGTGTGAGTGGCGGCCCGCATACTTTAGGGGCACCAGTGCTCCCATGTCACCAGAACCGAGGTTCTGGAGCAGAATTTGCACTAAGCGGGGGGTTGGTGGGGG
>NW_004955455.1:9799305-9885679 GCF_000276665.1 Chinchilla lanigera
GGGCAGAGCAGTAGGCTGAGGCCCAGAGCCACTGGAAGAGTGACTGCAAATCTTTCTCTAGAAGCTGTCCCAGTCCTGAGAAATGTCTGCGAGCTGCTCTCTCAGGTCTTTGTGCCCCTTTCGCCAAATTGACATGGCGGCTTTTACTGGTAGAGCGCACTTCTGAGCTTTGACGTGATGTTGACTTTTCTAGTTAGATACCTTATCTCCCCATGACCCTTTGAGCCATAACGTGCAGACCGAGGCTGTTTTTCTGATGAAGGGAGAGGCCAGCCAGCATGGTTCTCTTCTGTAGCAGTGTTGCCCTTGCACTTCATATGCAGCAAGGCAGACCAGATGTTTTCATCTAGAACAGTGATGGTGAACTTTTCAGAGCTTTTAATAACAGCCCACCATGGCACGTGTGCCACAGGTTCCCCACCACTGACCTAGAGATTCTCTGGGTTCGTCGCCCAGCAGCGTCTTCGTGCTGTGAAGCTCGTCTGCCCTCAGCACTCACTGTTCTCCATAGATGGGGATCAGGAACAGCTGAGAATGATGCCACATCACCCCCAAAGAAGCATTTCTGGTAACAAACTAGTACCAAGTATACGCCAGATGTGGTGGCGCACGCCTGTAGTCCCAGCACTCAGGAGGCTGAGGCAGGAGGATCGTTGCAAGTTCAAGACCAGCCTGGGCTACAGTGAGCTCAAGGCCAGCCTGAACTGCATAGCAAGACCTTGTCTCAAAAGGACAAAAAATCTAGAGCCAAGTACACACCTTTGACCACAGCCAGTGTGTCCCTTTTGTTGTTGTGTCCACTGACTGCCCCTGTACCGCCTCATGTAGCTTTGTACTGTCCAGTGTCCCCCTCAGGGAGGCGAGACTGTTTCAGAGTGGCCTTATTTTTCTAGCAACTTGTAGAATGACAAAATGTCATATAGAATATGGCCTGGTTTCTAAGTTGTCGTCTTACGGAAATAGGATCTTTCAATCATACATGGCACAAGGGCCAATTCAGCTGCTGCTATTCGGAGTCAGGAAGGCCGGAGATCACTAGTTTCCCTTCCCAGGGACAGAGCCTGCAGTGTTGAACTCTGTACCACCCCCCAGGGGTGTCTGAATGTTGGTGACCATACACAGAGTGATGTCACGTTTGATTTTTTGCATACAGTTCCTGATGGTCATAGTGTCTATTCAGATATGTTTATACAGTTATTTATTGAAGTGGCAAATTCAGAGTCACTTTCTGAAAGGTTAAGAAAAATAAGAGGTGTGAAACAGCTCCAAATTACAGTTACTCAGACCTGGATTTGAAGGAGTTCTCACAGTAGATGCTGCCGTGGGGCATTTCCTAAACCTGAGCTCTTCTGTTGGGTTGGTCTGTGAGCACAGCAGGGAGGCCAACAGGAGTGCGCGCTTTGTCCTTTAGTGAGAATTTGCACTTTAGCTGTACATGAAGGGTATTATTTTAACAAATTACTGATTCTAATAAAGTATTTTATTACACAAATGTTTGAGATTTTGCGCTCTTTTTCAAGAGGTGTTTCCATTTGTCCTAAGAGTTACAGGGGAATTCTAAACTGTCGCCCTACTACATACAGTCCAGGGAAACAACAGATCCAAGATGGTCCCATCAGTAGACAAGCAAGATCTAGCTGCCTAAACTGCTTCCCGAAGTTAATGGGGATGAATGTATACTAATTTTTTTTACTAAGATTCAAAGAAAATTTTTGCATGTCTCTGCTGACCATCAGTTCTTGATTTTCTGGGGCGGGGCGGGAGAGGACACCTAAACCCACGTGTATGTTCCTGGAAGCTCATTTCTAGAAGCAGAACCCTACACCTACACTTAGGGTCCTGATCAAGTCTGAAAAGGCTCAACCCTGTCATATTGAGGGCATAAAGTCATTGGCCAAAAAATCAGCCAACAAAACAGTTCCCGGGGCATACTAAAAGGAAAACCACATGAACCTGCACTGGGAGGAAACACAGCTCTTCAGGGAGCAGGCCATAGGCCACAGACTCCCTCTGAGCTACCCAATCACCAGCCAACAGAACAGGCTTCGGAATGGTGGCCACAGAGACCCATCCAGAAGCAACCAGTGCCTCGGGGATCCTGCCAACAGCCACTGCCACAGCATAACCCAACAGTAAGGCCTAGAAAAAGTGTTTTATGATAAAAAGACGGAGGGAGAGGGACCTACATTTTAAAAAGATTTTAAGAGGCTTATCAAACTGGGAATGGTGGCACACATGCCTGTAATCCCAAGCACTCGCCTGTAACCTCAGCACTCGGGAGGCTGAGACAGGAGTATCACTGCAAGTTTGAGACCAGCCTGGGCTACAAAGTGAGCTCAAGGCCAGCCTGAACTGCATAGCAAGATCCTGTCTCAAAAAAAACACAAATAAATTTGCTTGGCATTTACCACTAATGGTTCTACCACTAATGGTTCTATAAAACCACAGCTTCTGAGTCCTTGCTCCGAGGGACACATGCTCCGTCCGACACATGCTCTGTCCCTATCCCTGGCTGGGTGTGCCTGGTGCTAATGTCCCTAACACAGAGGAAGGAGGTGGGCGGGCAGAACAGTGAGATGGGCTGGGAGTGAGGATTGCCAAGTCGCAATGACAGGCATGTAGGAGTTTATCTCATGGTTGTGTCTGCTTTTTTATGTATTCAAATGTTTCCATTAGAAACGGTTGCATTAAAAAAAAAATTTAGAAAGCTGATTGATGCACACGAAACTAAAACTTACAACAGACAAATGAGATAATTTCCATGACACATAGAAGGATTCCCTGACGTTTTTCTCTGAAGTGCCTTTATAGTTTCCCTACCGACCTGGCAATGCTGCTTTCACAGCAACAAGTATTTGATCAAAGAGGTAAAAAAGCTAGTGGCAACTGCTGTAAATTCAAGTTTAAAACTGAAGACACCACGGATGAAATAATTTAAACCAAACTGCAACAGATTTGACTTACAAAACTTCTATTTACACAACTATCAGGTAAAGCAAGGTACACCCATTTCAAAATACACCCACCTGTGAGTGCCTGAGTACCACAGGGCAAGACATTTTTAAGAGAGTTTCGGTTTAATAAACAAAGCTAAATATTTTGAGAATTGAAGTTTGCAGTTGACATGGCATTTAAACAGAACCAAAGGGCAGAAACTCAACGTTTAGACAACACAGATCACTAATCACTAGGAAAGAAAACGGCGCACAGCCGGGGGCACTCAGAATTCCTATATTAAACAAGAGTTGTCAAACGTTCTGCTTGTAGGAAACATAAAACAACTGCAGATGTGTCCTTTACAAATACATAATAGAAAAAACGCACAACCTGCTTGGACAAAAATCCACTGACGTTTTTATGTGACCCCCCCCCAACTAAAGTAGGCCATTCTGGTGAGTCACTCGTATCTGCCATCTCATCTTTTGTCTTTTAAAAATTCAGAGTGACGGGCACAGGTTCTGTGCAGGGCGTGAAAGAAGTATCTTATAAAAAGGGCCAGAAGCATCGGAACGAGTGCATCTCAGAAGCCGTGTTCCAGGGTCACTTCCGCTCCTCACTCTTCAAGACGCAACAGCGTGCTGGGACGGCCGCCCTCGGCCAGCCTGTGGGGCGAGCACCCTCTCCACCTGCCCTCAATGTGAGGGAGCACTCAACGTCTCTGTCCTGGGAACAAGCTTTCTCGCTCTGTCCCCTTCTGTCCTAGCCATGGGGAGAGTCCCCAGAAGCCCGCAGATGCTGCACCAGCCTTCCGTCCCCAGAGTGCCGCTGGGTAGTGGGTGGTCTGCCTGGCCAGTGTGAAGTAAGGCATTTCTTGTCTCAGAGTGCCGTTCACTTTCTCAGAAGCAACTTGGCAAAGTCAGCATTCGACATCTTGGGCGCCTCGCTGGCTGCGGAGGTGGCGACTGCTGGGCACGGGGCAGGGCCGTTCTCCGCCTGCGCAGGGCCAGCGGCAGGGCGCTGAAGAGCACGAGGCAGCAGAGAGAGCTGGGTCCTCCCCTTCCCGCGCCTGGAAGAGAGAAGACAGTGAAAGTACCTTCCCCAGCCAGCACTCGTGGCCCCGGCTTCGCTGTGAAAATAGCCAGGTCAGTTTCAAATTATCCAGAGTTGAGAGACAAAAAGTGAAAAACACGAGCAATGAGACAGCCCTCTGTCCTGGGCCCTGGCTAGTAAGTGAAAACAACTTAACAAACTGCCCAGTTCACAGTCTGGCAGGGACCAACCCGGTGACACAATCTCACACACACAACAGACGCTGGCACCCTTCAGCCCCACCGAGCGAGCGTGCCGCGTGGCTGCCTCACCCCTCTCAAGCGACAAGCAAAGGCTTTACGGGGATTACAGCTCCACCGACAGAATGGCAAGCATGCCGTTGTCAGGTTTTGTATTGGACACACGGATTAATCAGCAAAGGGGAATTTAAAATAATTACTCCTTTAAAAAAATTCCCAACTGGAATTTTCCTTGGAATGAGATTATAGATCAGTTTTTAGAAAGTTGTTATCTTCAAGTGTTTCACCTTAAAATGTTTCTTGAAATCCTCAATTGCTCTGTAATGTCTTCTAGTTTTCTGTATATAGGTCTTATAAACTTTGTGGTGACATTCATCACGATTTCCTATTTTAATACTCTTGTAAACGATGTTTTGTTTTTGTCACCAGGAAGTGGAAGTACAGTTGCTTTTCAATGAACTTTATTTAAAAAAAAAAAAATTCCCTCACGTAAACAGCAAGTGCAAACTGGCTTACGCCCTCCTAGGACTTGCTCTGGGCCCCTGGATCCAGCAGAACCACAGGGGTCACACAAGGAGCAGCTTTCTTGTCCTCACCCACGGCACCACTGGGAAACTACTCTCCCCGGGGCCATCCATCCGGGGCCATCCATCCGCAGCCAGAGCCGGCCCAAGACTAGCCCGCAAATACTTACGCTCCGTACATCTGCCGCGGCACCATGGGGCCGCCCAGTGCTTTCCTGGCCTCCGGCTTCTCTGGCACTTTCCTCTGAGGGGGATTGCTGATTGCCACTTTGATGACGTTCTCTTTAATGGTCATGCCGTCCATCTTCATCACAGCCTGCGATGCCTGGGATTCGTTTTCGTACTCCACATAGGCCAGGCCCTGAAAGCAGAGACCCAGAGCCACTCTGATGCTGCGGACCCACCCACAGGGCCACCTCGCCCGGGGCAAGAGGCCGGGCTTCCTTGGGAAAGCAGCTGACCAGGCACCGCTCGCCCAGTCCCCTCCCCCCACTGCCATGCTCTGCTGACAGGTTTATTCCCTGCTTCCCTGTGACTGTCCCTAGCATCCCCAAACCCTTCTGGGTCACGTCCTGTGTCTGCTCCAGAAGAAAGAGCGAGACGGATGATCAGTCTGAGTGCGGCAGACACCAGAGGCGGTGGCCTGCAAAGAGGGCAAGTGGCCAGAGGGGCGCCAGTGTCTCCTGTCCCCTTGGCCTCTCCTTTACACTCTTCAATTCTCCATCAGCCTATACGGAGAACAGGTGAAGGGAATCCAAAATCATGCTTAAAACAACACTATGCAAAACGTGGTACAACACAGCCAGGCACAGTGGCACATAACTACAGTCCCAGCTACTCAGAGGCAAAGGCAGGAGAACAGTGTGAGGCCAGCCTAGGCAAGAGTGAGCCCCGCCTCAAAACATAAAACAATGTAGGACAAAAGGATTTAACCGGACATCAGGGCAGGCAGGGGTAAGGAGGGGTCAGGCAGAGGGATCTGAGGAAACTGGCTAAAACCCAGCAAGGAGGAGCCTGGGGACAGTAGAAATGACCGTCGTCACCCCAAGTGCCCCCACCTCTGGCCACAGTGCTGACCTCAGCCCCAAGGGGCCACAATGGAGCCCCTGTAAATTCTCACAATTTTCCAAACACCTTACTCTTTGTTAGTATAATTAGCTACAAAGGTTAACCTGATTCAAAATGCAAGTGGAGCAATGTGCTTGTTTTTCCATTAACTGTCATTTGTTTCTTAGACAAACTAGGAACCCACCCTAGCACTAAATAATCCCTGAACAGTAGTATAGAAAGGACTCCTCCGCCTGAGTCTCAGGAGACCAGGCAACGTCTGCACGGTACTGACCTTTGGTTTGCCAGCCCGGTTGGTGACCAGTCTGAGGTCTTTCACAGTGCCATGCGCCTTACAGATGTCTTCCAGCTCCTCCTTTGTGCAGGAGAAGGGCAAGCCCGAGATGAACAGCTTGTGCTTCTCCAGGGCGGTGCTGTACCGGAACACCTGCAGGACAGGCAGGGGACCTGCAATGTGCACACACCCAGCAAGGCGGCCATGGCCAAGCCTGGGCCCCGACATCTGTTAACCTGTCACCTGGGCAAATCACTTAGCCTGTCCAGGCCTTCAAAATGGCAAAGATAGGGGCTAGGGATTTAGCTCAGCGGCACAGCACCTGCCTGGCAAGCGCAACATCGTGAGTTTGATTCCCGGTATCGGAAAAAAAACAAAAATAAATAAGTAAGTACAATGACAAAGAAAAAAGCAGACATCTGAAGCCAGATGTGGTGGCACTTTCCTGTAATTCCAAGACCCTGGGAGGCTGAGGCCAGTTTGAGCCCAGCCTGGACAATTTAGTGACAACCTGCCTTAAAATGTAAAATCCTGGGGAAGCAGCTCAGTGCAAAGGCCCTGGGTTCAATCTCCAGTACCAGGGGATGAAAAAGCAGCCCATTCATAGAGTTCTGGTGAGGAGTTACGGAGACCAAATATAACACATTTAGCATGACTGTGTCTTTCACTATTGCGTATTCCACAGAAAGTAGCCAGCATTACAGTTCCCAGCTTTATCATGAACACTAAGTCAGGAAGTGCAGCCTCGAGGGGCTGAGTCATGGGTCAGACCTGGGCTCAGGCGCAAGCGCAGCTCTTAGGGAGCAGAGCTGTCTGCACCTAGTGTGAATCCGAGCGCTGCAGGGGAAGCGCTGTGAAAAGCTGCTTCTCCCAGCCCCACAAAAGGCATTCCTTGCTGTGACATACCTTAAAGTCAGGGTTTTTGCTCTTATCCACACAAGGGGAGACAAACATCGGCCTCCCTTCCACGTTCTTCCGATCCAACTCCAGGGCCTGAAGGGCCGACTTCTCATCCTTAAACTCCACGTAGCAGTAGCCCCGGAAGTCACCACGGTTGTTGAAGATGGGGCGGATTTCCGCTACCTCCCCACAGGCCTCAAAGAGTGGCCGGAGCTTCACCTCCGGCTCCCCCATGCTGTAGGGCAGGTTGCTCACAAAGACAGTAATGCTGTCCTTACTGCTGTCGTGGGGCACCTTGGGCATGTCCCGCTTCAGGGCAGCCGCCTTCTCCTTCTGCTTTGAAGGAGTCTCAACGTCCACAGCTGTGTGTTTCCCCGACAGCCCTGTTTCCTCTTCTGTGACTGGAGCCTCTCCTGCCGGGCCCACGCTGTTCTCCACCCTTCTGCGCTTGGCAGGCTGCTCTGTGGGTTTCAAAAGAGAAGCAGCAGCAACGGTCAGCCACTCCATCTTCACGCATGCGTAGGGGCACGGTGAACACGCCTCCCACCGCTGGTGTGCAGGAGTCAGACGGACAGACACACCGGGCGGGCACCATTCCCCAGGGAGGTCTCTCACGACTCTCCCAAGCTGCACACCACTTTCTGGGCCCCAGCTATACTCCAGTAAGCGGGCCACATGCAGGGGAAGCAATAGCATAACCCCCTCGTCCACTCTCCACTATGCAGGTCAGAGGTCTCAGACCCAGGCTCCGCTCCTGCAAAGGCCAGGTCAGCACAGGGGGCAGGGCCTGCATGGAAACCAGCCCCCAGGCGACAGCCATCTGTGCTCCACAGACCATGTTCCCAAGGGTCTGTTTCCTTTCAATATTGTCGTGTCCTTCAACAGAACCCAACCACACTCTACTCCAACCCATGCTTACCTGTGCCACCGGAGGGCAGTGTCAAAGCGCAGCAGGCGCCCATCCTGTGCCCAGACTTCCCGGTCCACCCACCCGCCCGCTGCTTCCCAGTGGAGCCTGCACCCTCACACTGCACCACAGAGCATCCTCGGCTGCTCACTGGGCTGGACCCAGCTCCAGCTGCCTCCACTACTGCCAGGTATCTGAGCACAAACCCAACTCTGTAGCACACAGAGAACGCCAGGCCATCTTGTGCCTCCATGCCTCGCTAGCCTCACTATCGTGACCGTGAGGAGCACCTCTCCTTCCCCTCTCTCCCCTTCTTTTCCACTGGATGACCCTCACCGCCCCGCAACGCCACATGCTGCTCCTCCTGTGGCAGGGAATCGACCTGTGCCTTCTCTGCCCCACCACACCCACATCGTCTCCCACGGTCCTGACTGCACACCACTGCTGCCCCGGGTCCCGCCGCTTCACCATGCTGACGTGGGGCTCTGAGGGGGAATGAGCCACCAGGTCCGTTTGCGAAGCCCCAGGAACGGCACACAAGGGTGGGCAATTAAATGACTTCACTGCCGCTCCCTCCGCTGACACAGCAGACTGGGAAAATATTCCGAGTCCTTTAATGTGTTGAGACAATTCTTTATCCTGACTAACTTTACTGAAGTAAAGCTGACCCAGAGCTGCCCATCCCTGAAATTAAGTAGATGACAGAAACACACCTTGGAAAATTCAATCAATGGGCCAAGAGAGGAGGGCGCCCCTGCAGGGTGGGCTGGGCAGGAGTACCGTGAGTGGAGGCCAGCCCGGGAGAGGTGCACATGCGAAGTGGAGAAAGGAACCCACCAGGGGGTACGGGAGCCCACGTGAGTGGAGAGGCACCAGGCAGGACAGCCATGGTGTGAAGGCCTGGTGGAGGGGCAAAGGTGACCGTGCAGCACAGCGGCCAGTGCCAGACCCCGAGACCCCTAAGGTGAGGAGGGCGCCTACTCAGTGGAGAGGCAGGGACAGGCTGGTTACGTCCACAGGAGAGGGGCAGAATGACTGCGCAAGACAACAGGGCCAGGCTCCTCAAGCTCAGAGAAGGGCCCTGGAAATACGAAAAGGGGAAGCCCAGGGCTGGGGATATAGCTAAGCGGCATAATCGCTTGCCTGGCAAGCGCAAGGTTGTGAGTTCGATCCCTGGTACCAAACAAAAAAAAAAAAAAAAAAAAAAGAAAAGGGGAAGCCCAGCCCCAACCCCTGGGGTAGCTGGCATGCAGGTCCCAGCAAAGCCTTACGGTTTCAAACACATCCGAGCACGGAAGTAAATGAAGGTGTGAACACAATCCCTAGCTCCACAGTCAGAGGGCCTGGAGCAGAATATCCCGCCATGGCAAGCATGCCCAGAACACTCTAAGGACCACTCAATAATCCAGGAGCCCTGGAGAGAACAGCAGACGACAGGGCGGAGTCACAGAACGTGCAAGACAAGCCTGGGGTACCGCACGTCTGAGTCCAAGGAAGCAACCAATCATCAGTCCGCAGCTCAGAGCACACAGAGGCCTGTGGGAGGGGCTCTGCCAGCCAAACTGGAGAAAGTAAAGCACCAACCTGTACACCTGTACTGACAGATTACAGAGGTGAATCAGGTGGGAATCCACAATCCATGACACAGAAAAACATGAATAACTTAGAAGCTTGATGAGAAATAAATACTTTGGTTAAATACTTAAGCAGAAATAAAAAAGTAACTTTGCAATGGAGGAAGATGGCAGCCACCACTTAGCCATGACCAAACTAACCCTCACCAGTAAAGGGACACACTGACACGTATGTCACCCAACGAAACGCAACAAGAACACAGCGTGACTCACACTGTTCCTACCAAAGCAGCACGACCAAAATCTAACCACCAGGGACACCAGCCAGATCCACTCTGTGGGACAGAAGTAACTGGCCTGTCCCCTTCAAAAGTGTCCAGGTCTGAGAGCTGAAGGGCACTCCAGACTGAAAGAGGATCAAGGCACAACGGCTAAACACAACCTGGTCCTGAACTGAACCCTTCAACCACCAAGGATGCCATACTGGGAAAAACGGCAGGCAGTGGGTGGGACCTGAGGATCCGGCGGTGGGAATAGAGCGGTGCTAACCCGACTGAGGAGGAAGGACACCACAAGCACACGCTCTGTAGTACGGCAACGGCGAGAGGTGTCAGGTGGGCAGATTATTCTCCAACGGGTCAGGAACATGAAGTGCTCTGGGCCCGGTGTGCAACCTCTAAGTCTGAGACGTTTCTACAAAGCCTCCTACCTCCATCACCATCGCCCCACTCTTTCTCATTCTCCTCCTCTCTGGGCCTGTCTGCACCTCTGGGCTTTTTCTTCTTTTTCAGGGCCTTCTTCTCAGCTCGCACCCTCTTCCGCTGTTCCGCCTTCTCCTCTTCCTGCTGCGCCAGGGCTGCTTCCTTCTCAGCAGCCTAGAAAAGTGGGAACAGGAGGGTCGCTGGGCATGGTGATGTTTACAATGCCTGTCCGGCTTGTGAGGGAATGAGAAATGGGGGGGGAGTGGTAATGATTCACCACCGCTGAGAAGCCCATGGAAAGGGCATGGAGGGTGCTCACAACCGCCCCACCACTGAGCTCCTTGGGCCTCTCAGGCTTCTGACCGCCAGCACGCAGCAGGTTCACAATGCTGTTCGTCATGATCCACCAAGGGAAAGAAAACCCAGTCTAGAAAGCTGGGGCCCTAGGTAAGCTGGGGGCTCATGTTCCACTCACAGGTCAAGTAAGGCTCCACTTTACTCTTTCTGATCAGTCCCAGTAAATTGGAGGCCCCAAATTCCTACTATGTGAAAAAGTACTTATTGTCAGAGCCAGTTTTAAACTAATTGAAAAGGGGCTGGGGATATAGTCCAGTGACACAGCACCTGCCTGGGAAGCATAAGGTCCTCAGTCCAATTCCCAGTACCAAAAAATACATACATTCATACATAAACAAATTGAAAAAGATGGCTGTGCATGGTGGTTGCATGCCTGTAATCCAGCACTTGGGAGGCTGAGGTAGGAGGATCATTGTCAGCTCGAGACCAGCCTGGGCTATAAAGTGAGCTCAAGGCCAGCCTGAACTGCATAGAGAGACCCTGTTTCAAAAAGACCAAAAAAAAAGACAATAACAAAAAGATGATAGAGCCAGCACATGCCTGTAATCCCAGCACTTGGGAGGCTGAGGCAGGAGGACTGTTGTGAGTTCGAGGCCAGCCTGGGCTACAAAGTGAGTTCAAGGCCAGCCTGGGCTACAAAGTGAGTTCAAAGCCAGCCTGAACTACATAGCGAGACCCTGTCTCAAAAAGACCGGAGGGAAAAAAAAAAAAATGATAGAAATTCAAATGCTGATTCAATCTTTTTTTTTTTTTTTTTTTAATCTTTTTGTTTTTTTTGAGATTCAGTTTCGCTATACAGTTCAGGCTGGCTTTGAACTCACTTTGTAGCCCAGCCTGGCCCTGAACTCACAATAATTCTCCCATTGCAGCCTGTCGAGTACAAGGGCTGGGATTACAGGCAGCCACCACCATGCCCAGCCACTGACTGAACTATTTTATAGTACCCTACGAGTAAAACAGATTTCTTATGAAGACCTACAATGTTTTGACAAAACACTGTATCAAACAGCCACAAGAGCTAGGAGAAGGTCCCAGCCTCCAGAGGACAATCCTCGTTACCTTCATTCTCTGCTCTTTGACACGTGCCAAGCGGGTTTCAGTTTTCTGAACAGCTACATCCCAGTCTTCTAAAGTACCTGGAGAGAAACAGGAGGGAAACTTTCACTCTTTAGGTTTCTGGCGGGCGTAGGACATGATTTTCTTCATCTCCCACACCTCAGGAGATTTCTCCCTTCCAACAAGAACTGGAGAGTGAGTTCCTCCTTTTAAGAAAATTTATGTAGGCTTGAAGACTGGAATTCAAACAGTCCTTCTAGATGTCTCTGCCCTTTCAGAAGAGACTGGGGTTGGGGCAGGGACAGGAAAAGAGACCTGAAAGCACAATATGACCATAATGTTATGGTTTAGATCTAAAATGCCCCCCCAAAAGTCTCCTGTGTGTGGAAGGTGATTAGACCACTGGGTCACTGCAGCAGACTTGCTGTTAGGATGTAGGGCCTTCCCCTCTCGCCCCATCTCTCCCTGTCTCTCTCTCTCTGTTGTTGAGGTATCTGACCTCCAGGGCTCATACCCCAAATCCAGACCAATGCCCACAGATGAATTCACACTATTTTTCTTTTGTTTCAGGTCTACAACTTCATACTGAAGGCTCCGGCCTCTTCGAGGGATGTGGGCGTGACCATGGAGCACTGGCTCTCCACTGGGGACCTTTCCACCCGGGACATTCATTTGGCCACGTCCACAGACATTTCTGGTGGCCAAGTATGGCTGGATGGGGAGGGCTGCCACTGGCATCTAACAGGCAGAAGCCAGAACTGTGGCTCAATGTCCTGCAACGTACAGGGCAGTCCCTACAACAAAGAATTATGAGAAGCCCCACACTAGGACCACTTGGCAGGGTCCTGGCAGCTAAAGACTCTAAGAACAGCCGCCGGAGGGCCTGGCCCCGTGGTGAGGGCCTCATGACAGTCTAATGCAAGGTGATGGCCAGGACCACAGTGTGTCCTCACAGACTGTGACCAGGCACTCCCACTGGAGACCGAGTGCAGGCAGGTGAGGCTCCAAGCAGAAAGCTGGGGGTGAGGATCTCACCTTCTGTCCTTTCCATGGTGAGCAACACTTCACAGACGTGTTCGGGGTAGTCACTGGTGCACTGGACAGCCCGGTGCAGAGCCTTCCTGCAGTGCTGCGTGTCCCCATGTGCCCTAGGACAGAAAACAAAGAGCTGCCACCATGAAGACACAAAGCGGAAGGCACAGGAAGGGAGGGACTGTTTTCACACAGGTGGACTCTCTCTGACAGTGCTAGACACGGGATCCAGCTTTCAGAACCACCTGTGACATTTTCTCCTTCCTCAGCGAGCTTCCACGGTCACTCTATCAAGCCATTCTCTCCTCCAGTGAGGCAGACAGCCCTGGAAAATCCCCCAGGGTAGTGGCCTACAGCCGGGTTTCCAGCCTTTACAGCACTCACACATGTATAACACATCAGAAGAGGGTGGTCCATCAATTCTGTGTCATTTGATGAAGTCCGTAGGGAGATTTTACACAGTCCTACTAGAGGAGAGAATCAATAATCCAGGCAATGATCAAATTTCATGCCTAGAGTCAACTCTTTTTGTACTGGCATGGAAAGAAATGCTGCTAATCACAAGTTATGAGAGTGCATGCTCACTCTCACTTTTAAGGAGGCATAAACATATGTATTAAGATTAACAATCAGAGTGGTCCTCAAGGGATGATCCACTTGCCGCCCCTGAAACCTCTGGTCTCTCTCTCTCTTGTCTGTGATGGCACCAAAACACTACTGGATTTTTCCACTGTGTTGATACTTACAAGGACGGTATAAAAGCAACAGTGGCCCTCGGCACAAAGTAAGGCACTGCACACCTTGGAAGTACCGTGTGACCCAGTAGGAAGTACAGTGCACAAAGAAAACCTCTGATGCATACTGGATGAAGGACACTGGTTGCTGCTAAGCAAACTGTATGTTACTGTTTGAGCTGAGAATCTTTTTTTCACAGAACACCATTTTGCATTCAGAAAACCACTGAGTGAAAAATTACAGCTCCTCAGATCTACATATTTGGCAGATATTTCTCAGTATTAATAAAGTTAAGTATGCCACTTCAAGGAGAGTCACTAACATTACTCACGGCTAGCGATAAAATCAGTGCTTCCAAGTGAAAATTAGAATTTTGGAACCTTTGCTTCTGCCATTGTGAGCTTCCTACTGAAGACTTTTCTATAAAATCTGTGAGCCTAGGGATACATTTGGGTGTAGATCTGATGCACGGGATAGAACTCAGGACTTTGTGCATGCTAGGCAAGCACTCTGCCACTGAGCTAAAGCCTAGCCACAAACGTAATTTTTTAAACTATAGGATAAAATGTGTCAGCTTTTGAAAAAGCTGTATGACTTGTCAGTCAGGATTTTCCAAATGAACAATGCATGCTGTCACAGGATTATTAGCATCAGGGAAAAAAACGTAAGTGCAAAATGGACAGACAGACAATGTACAGCACAGAAACATCATTAACACGGTTTCAGGTCCTACTTTCTATGTGCCCTTTAAGAAACAATCACTTGTTGAGTTTTGCTGTAGTATAGAAGGAGAATATTCACAATTACTTGAAAGGCTATTAAAATACACCTTTCTTTTCTAACCTCGTATGTATGTGAAGCTAAATTTTGTCAAATGTTTCAACAAAAACAATGTATCACATCAGACTGATCCAGAACAGACATGAGAATTCAGTTGTCTTTTAAACTTAGCCAGACCAAAGATATTTGCAAAAACTATGCTATTTTAAAAAATAAAAAACTAAGTTATTTTAGGGTTTGGAAAATATAGCTCTATGCCAGGCATGGTGGCACACGGCTGTAATCTCCTGCTGAGGCAGGAAGATGATTTCAAGTTCGAGGTCAGTCTCGGCTACAAAGTGAGCTCAAGGCCAGCCTGAACGGCAGAGAGACCCTGTCTCAAAAAGACCAAACAAAACAAAACAAAAAAAAAATAGCCCGATCTCAAAAACAATGTTATTTACGTTGAAATGGATTCACTTCTTTAAATAACGTTTTTTAAATTTGTTTTCTTTTCCAAAATGGTAAATACCAATACAAGTATGTAACTGTAAATGTTCTATTTTAATCTGGTCACACATTATTTTTTAAATAGCATTCAGAAGCAAAAAAGTAGAAATTTATTTACTGACATACAATATTCAAAATATTGCATAGAGAAGTTGTTCATACTTGCCAGGCATGGTGGCACATGCCTCTAGTCTCAGCACTTGGGAGGCTGAGGCAGGAGCATCACTCAGAGTTCAAGGCCAGCCTGTGCTACATAGTGAGTTCAAGGCCAGCCTTGAACTACATACTGACACCTTGTCTCCAACAAAAAAAAGCTGCTCATATTCTTTATAAATTACTAATGTTATAAATATTACTCAGCATATCCTATTTCATCCAAATAGTTTTAAAGGCTTATATAACATATATACTATTATTATATTTTTATTTATAAGTAATCTAAGCATCAAAAAGTCTCAATATACTCCAAACTAACAGTCTAGCCAGTAATTTCAGGCAATTTGAGTTTTCTTCCTTGCTTTTTAGGATTTCCTACTTTCCTATAAAAGCAAACATAATAACAAATAATTACCTCCAGAAAAGCTAAAACACTCATGTTCAAAAATAAAACCAGGGGCTGGAGATTTAGTTCAGCAGCACAGCACTCACCTGGCAAGCACAAGGTCATGAGTTCGATTCCCAGTACCGGGGTTTGGGGGACCAAAAAAAAATTAAATCTCAGGCTATAACACAGTTTGGTTCTCTAGCCTTGCCCAATCATGGCACATGTAAGAGAGATGGGATGACAGAAGGAGCCCATTCTAAGAATTGAGTCAAGGAATCAGCCAGGATGGAAAACAGGTATTCTCTTGGCTGGCACAGCCCCCTCCCCCACCCCAGGCCAGTTACCTTTCCAGGTTGTAATACTCGAGCCACATGTTGGCATACTTGGCATTTCCTTTGGTCATGATGCTATCCCAGAGTTCCCGAGCTTTTTGCATATTATTGCACAGCCGAGCCTAAAATGCATTAACAAGATCAGTCAGGAAAGCACCCAAACCTTTTGACACCAAGAGCCACACACAACGTACTTCAGACCTACCGAAGAAGCCCCTGTGAATCCCTCACTCCAGCGCTAACAGCCCAGACCACCCCCTCCTGCCCTTCTGCAGTGACAAGGACCCAGAGACCTGGCTAAGCCTCTTGAGAACAAAGTAGGAGACTCTGCACTCACACAACAGCACAGGGTGTTTTTTGATTTTTGGATTTTTTAAATCAAGCTTAACTGCAAGTGTTTGAGAGCAGTATAGAGAGAAAAAGGCTGACCTAGGACTAAATGCCAGATCTGCCACTGACAAACCCCATGACTCAGCCATCTCTCTGAACCTTAGTTTCCTCACCCTTAAGTCATTCCAAGTCTCTCAGCCTTACACCCCCTCAGATATAAAGCATGCTTAGAATTTTACAATCCTAACGAGTGATCAGGAGCAGGTTCCAGGTCTCAGTTGGGAGCCTCTGGCTCAGTAGTGACCTTTAGTGTGCAATATACTTTAATGATTTATCAATTCACTCATCTTTTATAAGAGACTAAAGCCCTCATAGGCAAAGAGCATACCGATCTGATTCCCTAGCACCTGGCAGAGAGCTGGCACACGATGCACACATAGCCTGCAGCGAGGGAGGGACTGAAGGCATGAACGAGTGACCAAGGGTCCTGCACAACGACATCAGCGGCGCAGCTTCTAGCTGAGCACTGTCGCCAAGATAAAACCCAACGTACATCAACCACGGTCCTTAACACGAATCCCTGTAGCACCTGGACTACCACCTCGGGTTCCAACCCACTTTTATTTCATCTTTTTAGAAAAAAATTAAACAAGGTCCTGAGAGATTTGTCAGAAACATTTACCTCAATCCTTGCCCAGTTCTGCATGATCGTGCAACTTGGATCTCCACTCTCACTGAAACCTTCAAGAATGGAATTAGTGAAAATTAGAAATTCTGAGGCAAATAATGCCCCTTGGCCGAAAAGGTACATCAGCTGTGAACAGGCAACAGGCATGGGCAAAGCAGTCAGAACAGACTTACGCTCTTCGACCTCCTGCTGCAGATACTCCAAAGCACGAGTGAATGTAGACCTCAGCTCTTCCAGCTCCTTACTGGAGTCTGTTAGAAACAGCAAAAAAAAAAAAAACCAAAAAAAACCGAAGTCACACAGCCTGCCATATGGAAGCCACAGAAATAAAACTGCCAATCTCTGCTTCATCACACAGAACGGGAAGAGAAACAGGAATACAGGACAGATGGACAGCACAATGACACGGGTGAACACAGGGTGCCGTGGGGTACCCAGTGCAGAGGGGTCTCCCCAGGTGGGGTGACGTGGGTCAACAGTGGACAGCTGAGGCTACATGTGGGAATTAACAGCTGGCACAGTGCACAAGCACAAGTTAGAGTCTCCCAGAGGCCTTCGGGGAGAGGACAGAGGATCCCGCAGAGATTCAAAGATCTAAGAGAAACACAGCAGTCTTCTTTTTTAAACTAGCTGGGCTTTGTACAAAGGACAGAAGTAATACATGAGAGACGAGGCTAGAGAGGCTAGAAAAACCAGTATGAAACACAGCCATCAATCTCTTCCTCTTCATTCCACAGACTGAGTGTTAAAAGTCATAAATAGCTCAGTTTGGGAGTGGCGGGGCGGGCTGGTCTTCACCGTTTAAACAAATGCGATGTATCTGGGGAAAAGGGACATCACACCAAAGTTGTGTTAAGAAAAAGTTCAGTTCTGAAGGAAACACGTGCACTTAAATACCTTGTCTGAAGTCAACCCTTCTCCTGAGGTAATCAAGGTACGCCTGCCAAATCTCCACATAATCTGTGGCCTGGATGAAGCCAGCATTCAAAGCTTTCTCGAAGGTCACTGAAGTTGGAGGAAAAAGTCGGGACTCACTGCCAGTTCACAAAGGAGCTCATATAAAGTTATCAAACTACCTACTATAAAATACTACATGATTTTTAAAAACAGTCATGATAACAGGATACTAACAATGTGAAATAAGCGGGAGAAAGTGCTCAAAAAGAGAGGCTTCTACGGTGCTTGTAAAAGCATGTTCCAGAAAGGACCATGTTCTACAAAGCACTCGGAGCACCAAATACTCTGCAGTGAGAGTCCCAGGTCAAATAAGCCTGGAAAAAAGACCAGAACTTCCTGGAATATCACAATGAGGATAAGCAAGTGGAAGAGCTCTAGGAAGCCAAAATATAACCCATTTAGGCCCACTTACAGCCCTTTTGTCACTAACACTCAGTATCCCAGAGAAAACCCTAGAGATTGCTAAAGTGATGACTTCACCACAGCTCTACGCTTCTCACTTGGGACAAAAAGCTTACAAGTCTTTCCACAAAAATATCCGCACCAGAAATCTCTCCATGTTCAACTCCATGTCTCTCCATGGCCAAGAGGTATCGACTCCACAGGGCCACCGTCCAGGGGCAGTTTCTGACCGCACGACTGTGTACAGATAAAACCAAATCCTTTACTTTCAGCTGCCGATCCTATGGTAAAGAATTCCAGGGTTAGAAAATGAAATTTTCTTAAGATTTCATCACCAAAGAGATAGTGCCAGCATAATCAAGTGACAAAAGAAATGCCCACTGAAATGTCTCCTGTGACACAGTGCCTTCAACAGAGTAATGACCCCTGCGGTGGAAGAAAAGAGAGATGGGGCAAGAGAAGAACCTGTAAGTCAAAATAGCCCTAATAGACATAACTGATCCTACTATATAGACCTCTTTTATATCCTCTTATGTGTAATCTTTTATACACACATAGTAAAATATTTATTAATGAAATATCATTTCTGGATTTGTTTGAAAATAACTCAGAAAAGGGAAGGAAGTAGGTAAGGATAGCTATGAAGCCACAAAACCAGACCAGAGCTATAACTGCTCTTTATTGCCGAAAGTGGATGATAGGCATCTGAGGCTTCATTTTACCAATCTACTTTTATGTTTATATTTGCTAATAAAATATTAAAAGGAAAAAAAAAGAATGTACTATTAAGGCCTCAACAGTAATGCTGTAAGTAAATTTTTAGTGCTGTAACTTTAAACATGAGAAAAAAATTCCCAAGCAAGTGGCAAAAAGGAAAAGGGGAAGATGGAAGAAAAAGCAGAAAGGGAAAAGCATGCAACTCATGCCAGACACACTTATTGATCACCTTTAGACATTCCAAACTGTAAAAGCAAAATAAAATCAGAACAGTTATCTTACTAGGTACTGACTGTAACGGATCCATAAGTCTGGGACAAGGCAGTTCTCCACCAGGGCACGCTCAAAGATCAGCTGAATGCGAGCAGGGTCGCCAATTTTCATCTCAAAATCGATGTATGCCTGGTATTCTGCCAGCCTCGGTGCCTCTGCTTGCAACTAAAGCACAGGAAAAGAGCACTGAAATAAAATTTAGTTACTTGACACTGTCGGGAAGCACAAAGCATCCTCAAATAAAATAAATGTTGGAAAGAGTGGCAACACTAAGAATCACCAAATCCTCCCTCTCAAATACCCCACAACAGGATCTATAATTTGATGAGCAGAGTGACAGTCTTCCCACCTGGTCCAAAGCAGGGCAGCAGTTACAAAGGCTATAAAACCCTTCTCTAAGTGCCTTCCAAGATCACAGGGAATTTAAACAGTCCACCAACCAGAAAATGAAGAGCAACACGTCAGCCAGTGATTACTGCTAAGCATCAAGTAGAGGGATGGAAATCAGAGCAGGAAAATTCAGTGTCTTAGGCAATTTCAATAGCTTACTCCAAATATCAGTCCTACAAGAGTACAGGTACAGGCAAAAGACAGAAGGGGCTGGCTGAATGTTTACTGAGCCAAAGACACACAATCACAAGTCTTTCTACACAGAAGCCTCTTATTCAACTTATTTTCTCTTCAGCCATTTTGCTGATGGCCACAAAAAAACTGAACTGCTTGAGGACTTCACTAAAGATGCTGTGAAACACAAGTACACAGAAATCATGTACATGTGAAAAAGAAAGGGCGAGGGGGACTGTGCAGGCTGACCAGAAAGCATAAATGCTCTCTCTATAAAAACACAAGGCTTCAGAGCCTTAGTTTCCAGTAATGGAGATGAATTAGTTATCTAGATACTCTATGGCACTGATAACAACTAAAATTTTCGTATTAAACATAAAAATAATCTTAAAAATCATCAACAAACTGGCAAATAAACACAGAGCATAAAATCTAACTTAGGACAGTAAGCTAAGTAAAAGTGAAGTGTTTACTGGCTTAAGAATTTGATATTCACAACAATTATGAGACAGATCTCATTACCACCTCAAGGAAACTGAGTCAAAAGGAGCTGAAGTACTACTCTGAGTTAGTAAATGGTAGAGCTAGGATTCAACCCCAAGTCAAAAAGGCTATACTCTTACTCAATATACCAAGAAAAGTATTAAAAATATAGTCACGGAATCCAATAAACTTCAAACAGGGTAAATAAAAAGATAGCCTTCCCAGGATCTATGGTAAAGCAACTGCAAGACATCAAACAAAACCAATGAGATCTTAAAATTAGCCAGAAAAAAAAAATAATCACCTTCAAAGAAGTTAGGCACCTGACTTCCCGAGGGCAACAACAGGAACCAGAAGACAGAAAGCTGTACTCACCTGCTGAGAGAACATTCCTGCAGCAAGGAATTCTGTAACCTGAGAAAATTACTTTCAAGATGCAAAGCAAAGCAAAGCAATTGTCAGACACATAAAACTGAAGATCTGTTACCAACAAATAATCCACGTGGGATACTCTACAGGCTATACTTCAAGACAAAGAAAAATAATTTCAGATGAAAGATCTAGGATAGAAGAAGGAACAGTAATGCAAGCAGGAAATTTCAACAAACAGGAACTGTATATTAACAATGAGCCTGGTGGGTCAAACAGAAACACAAGAAAAATTCAAGAAAACAAGAGCATAAGTAAACAGTAAACAAGAGAAATGTTCTAATAACAAGAAAGGGGCAAAAGGCAACTTAAAAATAGTGCTGTTGCTCACCATGGAGGCAAACACCTATAATCCCAGAACTCTGGAGGCTAAGGCAGAAAGACTGCTGTGAGTTCAAGGCCAGCCTGTACTATACAGTGAGACTCTATCTCAAAAAATAAAAAATAAAAGTAAGATTGTCAACACAGAATACTCAAAAGACCCTACAAATTAATAATAAGATTTTAGCAAGTTTGCTAGATTAAAAAATTAATATAAAATACCTGGCGTTTTATATGCCAGGAATAACCGGAAAATGAAAGTGTTTAAAAGAGATCATTTACAAATGTATCAAAAGGGGCTGGGGATTTAGCTCAGCGGCACAGCGCCTGCCTGGCAAGCGCGAGGTCGTGAGTTCAATTCACGGTACCGGAAAAAAAAAACCCAAAAAACCAAAAAAAAAAAAAGACTACAAATATATCAAAAACCATTTTTAAATACATCTTTAAAAATGTTTTCAAAACACTAGCTAAACTTATAAAATCATTATAAAACTTTACAGAAAGATAAAACTTAAAACAGCAGAAACACATAAATGCTCATAGACTGAAAGATTCCTCCTCAAACTGATCTACAGATTCAATGTAATTTCAATTAAATAAAAAACTTGAATTTTAAGAAACTGATTTTAAGTTTGAGGGACGCTCTTGTAACAGTTAAAGAAAGCCAAGCCTGGGGCTGGGGATTTAGCTCAGCGGCAAAAGCGCCTGCCTGGCAAGTGCAAGGTCGTGAGTTCGGTTCCCGGTACCGGAGAAAAAAAAAAAAAAAAAAAAAAAAAAAAAAAGAAAGCCAAGCCTTTCTAAAAGAGGTCCAAGGCAGATGGGACTCATCCAATTTAAGATCAAACGTCATAAAGCTATCATCGCTGTGACAGTGTAACACAAACCAGAAGGTAGAACAGAGAACCCAGAGACAGGCACATAATGGATGTTAATCTAGGACAGATGTGGTACTGTGCACCAGGAAGAGATGATACAAGTAATCAGAATCAGAACTGGTTCTCCATATGGAAATACGAAATTGGACCCTGCCTCATACCATACACAAAAACCACTTCCAGGTGGATAGAGACCTACCATGAAATAAAGACTATAAAACTTTCAGGAGAAAACAGAGGTAAATACATAAAGACCTGAGCACAAGAGGGTTCTTAAATGTACAACAGTTTTTTGTACACCCCCAAAACACAAACCATAAGAAAAAGTATGATATCAGTAAATCCACTTATATTAAAATTAAGAACCATTCATCAAAATAAACTTTCAAATACAGGGGGAAGAGACAAGCCACAAAGTGGGAGACAATTTTTGTAATACATATAACCAAAACTAAGGATTAAGACTCAGGACTCCCAAGAATCAATTAGAGAAAAGGAAAATGAAAACAAAACTGAAAATTTTTTACCAAACTTTAAACAAGCACGTCACAGAAAAGGAAATTCTGTGCACAGCCAATGAACGTGAAAAGCTGCTCCACAGCATTAGCAACCAAGGAAAATGCAAATTAAAACTGCAATTTCAATAAAATCCACTAAAGCTTAAGTAAGTTGATACAGAAGGTCAAGAACCAAGAATGCAGATTCTGCTGGCAGGAACACAGCCAATGGCCTGGGAAACACTTCAGCATCACCCTGTGGCCCAGCAATTCCATTCCTAGAACATATTCTAGAGAGAGCCAGCAGGAGACACAGGAGACACCAAGAGACACATTAACATTCAGAGCAGTGCTGTTGCTCCTAGTGAAAACCTGGAAAGGACTCAACTATTCAGCCTCCAGGACAAACTGTAGTATACACACACAACTCTGCAATAATGAAAACAAATAACTAAATACTTATCAACATGAATAAAACCCAAAAACATGCTCGATGAAAGAAGATATACAGCAAGAATCTATTATATGAAAGTTCAAAAGCAAGCAAAATTAAACAATATAGCAATTAAGGATACGTTCAAAGGTTGTAAAAACTGTAAAGAAAAGCAAGGGAATGATTATCACAAAAGTCAGGAAAGTGATTACCTCTCGGGAGAGGGAGGAGGAGGCAATCGGAGAGGGGCACATAGGAGACTTCTAAGGTACTGGCAATGTTCTATTTCTTAACCTGGGTGGTGGGTACATGGATGTTCACTTTATTATTAGGATGTAAACTGTATGTACACATTTATACACTCTATATACTGTACAATAGAATAAACTTTAAGATGCTATTTAACTCACAACTATCGATCAGGAAATATCTGCAGAGAAGTTTACTATCAAAGCAGCCAACACTCACCAGCGCTTCTTCATAGGGTTTGTACTTCTCCAGCTGCTGCAGTGCTTTCTTATAGTTCTGAATTACCGACTCCGGTACGGGGTCTTCCGACCATTCTTCATACTCTGCAAATGTGGCCTCCATATCTATTGAAAGATGAATTCAGTCCCATGGGTCTTGCTATTTGGGTTTTATCAACCCAAACACAGAAAAAGCCGTAAGACTCCAGTGCCACCAGCCCCAGACTTAGCACTCAAATCTATCTTAGCTGTAACCCTGACAGCTAAGTAATCAGAGTCAATGACACCACCAGCAACAGTAACACTTTCACAAAACTCACCTAGTGCTTCACAGCCTAGTGCAGTGGTGGCGAACCTATGGCATTTGTGCCACTGCGCTGTTCATCTCACTGAAAGCTCTAAAAAGTTCGCCAGCACTGGCTTAGTGCATCATACCTATGTTTCCAACACTTCACATCCATTACCCCACTCGGTCCTCACGATGCTGTAAGGTAGGCGCCACTGTGCTCCTCACTTTGCAGGTGAAGAAACTACAGCAGAGGTGTGGTAAGTCACTTAGCCACAGGAAACAGCAGAGCAAGCCTTTGCACCAGGCAGCTGGCCCAAGCTCACACTCTAACTACTAAGCCAAACTGTCTCACACCGGTATATGAGACAAAATCTACAAACCCATTCACTCTGGTCATGCAACAATTGGGTTAGAGACTCGTTTTCTGATATGTTAAATTAAACCCAAATAAACCATGAAGCTTACTTATTCCTCAAGCAGGGAAACAACACCTAGGCTCAGGCAAGGGTGCCCAGAGGTTCTGCGTGTAGATAATGCACGACCCAGCTTCGGGGGCACACAAGAGGGCAGTACCCTCCTGGTGCAAACCAGGGTCACAGCTCCAGAGTAAAATAGCTGGCCTTGCCAAAATGTGTTCATCCAAAAAGGAGACTCTCTCCCAAAGCCCAAGAAATGCAGACATCAGTACTTCCAATCAACTGTACTTCTAACCCACCTCACCCCCCTCCCCCAAAGGAACGATATGCAAAATCACCACTGTGTTAAGGAAAAAGAAAATGCTTACAAGAGAACTTTTATGGAACAGTTTCTGCAGAAAATACAGAAGTCTTTACCTATTCCTTTCAGAAACATTATCTCCACATTTCCAACTTATCTCTTTTTTTTTTTTTCTGGTACCAGGAATCGAACTCACGACCTCGCACTTGCCAGGCAGGTGCTGTGCCACTGAGCTAAATCCCCAGCCCCTTCCAACTTCTCTTAAAGTACGAAAGAGACCTCTACTGGGCATCAAGGAGTAGTCCTGCCACTGACCCTTACAACCTTCTCTGGCATCAATGATTCAAGAGAGGTGTGACTAGCCAAACATGGTGGCACACGCCTGTAATCCCAACACTCAGGAGGCTGAGGCAGGAGGATCGTTGCAAGTTGGAGACCAGCTTGGGTTACAAAGGGACCTCAAGGCCATCCTGAACTGCATAGTGAGACCCTGGCTCGAAGACAAAAAAAAAGAGAGGTGTGACTAAGGACCTCATCCACAGTGGCACTGTCCAATGAGAATGGAACACACCATACCTGCCTCATAGAATGCTAGAAGAGGTCTTATCACAGGACATACTCAGAAGCAATGTAAAACCACAAAGGGCTGGCTGCTGACAAGTTAGTTTCTCTTACCATAGAGCGGGATCGCCAACTGTCGCCGAAACAGAGTGTGGATTTTCTCAAGCTGTGAATCAAAGGTTTGTTCCCGGTCAAAAGGGGAAAGGAAGCCAGCTATGGGCTAAAGAAGCAAATTAGTAGTAAATGACAAACTACGGTTCTTTCTACTTCAAAAGACATCTCAACAGATTTTCAATACAAACTAAAAAAATTTCTATGACTTTCATGAAGCATCGGGTCAAATGCCAGAGTACAAAACTGAATGTCATCTGTGCCTCAAGGGCTTATAACAGGGAGATCAAAAAAGAATACAAGAAACATATCCATGCCATGTGTGTGGTGGCACACGCCTGTAATCCCAGCTCTCTGGGAGGCTGAGGCAGAGGTATCATAACTTAAAGTCCAGCCTGGACAATTTAGAGACTTACTTAGGGAAAACTTGTCTCAAAATAATAATAAAAAAAAGAAACCTATCCAAATGCCTACAATGTTGCAGGATGTAACTATCATAACAGTAAAGTATCATAAGGATCACAGCATCACATGGATTGCTAGGAGGTGCTTAGGGGTGAGTTGTTACACAGAAAATCAGGACAGGCTCCCAGAGGAATGGGCACCTGGAAAGCACCTGGAGACTCAGTAACTTCTGCTGACGGAGTCTTCTGAGTAAAGGTACAGCGGCCAGAATGCTGTGGGCACAGTGGCCGCAGAGGCCACGCAGGGATGATGTCTGACACTAGACAGCTGGGAATATCAGACCGAGGCACCAGGCCTGACACCTTACTCATGGTAAGCTGAAGGCTCACTACAGACTTGTCAACAGGATTGTAAGCAAGAGGTACTAGGGCTACTTAATCACATAGGCTGAGATGGGCCAAAAGTGTTTTGAATTTTGGATTTTTTCAGATTTGGGGGTATCTGCATGTCTATAACAAGATGTCTGGTAAGGGGAGCCCAGTTTAATTCATGTTACACAGACAGCCTGAAGGTGATTTTACACAACAGGTTTACAGCACCTATGTTCTGACTGCAACCTGTCATCATGAAATTGCACCATGGCAGCACTCAAAAGTTTTAGATTTTGGGGCATTTCAGATTTCACATTTTCAAATTAGAGGTGCTCAACCTATCATCATTTACCTCTTAGAGTGCTCAACTATGCACCATCAATAACTCTATGCATATGTACACAGAGAAGGGACACAGCTATAAAATTCTATACATCTGCCGGGCATGGTGGCACACATCTGTAATCCCAGGACTTGGGAAGCTGAGGCAGGAGGATCGCTGTGAGTTCAAGGCCAGCCTGGGCTACAAAGTAAGTTAAGGCCAGCCTGAACTGCACAGCAAGTCCCTGTCTCAAAAAAAAAAAAAAAAAATCTATAAATCATAGTTTAAAAATGCAATTTTGATGGGATTAAATCTCCCTTCAGTTGCAACTGAAATTTATACATAATACACAAACACACATATATATACATTTTATATATAGTGACATGACTATTCTTGTGCATTTACCTGGAACTATGTAACTAAAGCAAAAGTATTTTAAATCAAAAGAACAAAACAGAAGAGCCTACTTTTAAGTTAAAGAAATCATTCCTGCTATTTCACAAAGACTACTGATCTCTTTTTATTATTTATCCACTAGGAAATTGGCAAAAATCATTTTCTTAACAGGAGACTCGTATCGGATGTTTGTTTCAAAGAATACTTCCGTGACACGTCCTAGAGACAACTGCTAACTACTCAGAGGCAGGCGTGGGTCCCAGAGACCTGGCACTCACCCGAGCAGCTTCCACAATGGCACTTTCGAACTCTCGGTAAGCCTCCCAGATGGCCAGTCCTTTGGTCATATGCAAACCGACAGAGGAAAGCGCCCTTTCAAACACAGAGCGAACCTTCTCCAGGCCGCCTTTCTGACCAATCCCACCGACTGAGTACTGGCCATACTCTAGCCATATGTTAGGACCTAAAAATGAGAAGCATTCTATCAGTTCAGGGCGTAACATATCCAAACACCACAACAGACGCAGGATATGTGCCCACCAAGAAGGTAAGAGCATAATCAACAAGCATCGCAATTTATCTATACTAATGCTGCAGCCTGAAAAGAATTATCTTCATAAACAACTACAGTTATTAGGATTTTACTGCACAAACCAAGTGGTATATGCCAAGTGGTAACATACAGAACAACAATTATGACTATAAAGTTCATTTAGTAAAACTAAAGGAAGCTGGAGCTATAGCTCAGTGGGTAAGGAATGTGGCTTGATTCCCAGCACCAAAACAAAACAAAACAAAACAAAAAAACCTCTAAAGGAGCCCAGTACCAAATATCAATGACAATAGTTATGAAAGATTTCCTAAAATTTTTCAACGTTCAAACCCTGATTCATTTTTAAGTCATCTTGTCAAGAAATAAAATTAAAAGCCCTGATCCTATGAATAAAAATCTGTATTTTAAAGCTCTATTTTTAATGATGTTCATTGAAAAGAAAAATGACATGGTTGCCTTATTCCTTTCACTTTCTTTTTATGTACCCACTCCTGTGCCTTCAGGCTCAGACCCATTAAGCTATCTGTGGTGTTCTATTTGGTTTTTTGGTACCGGGAATTGAACTCATGACCTTAGGCTCGCCAGGCAAGCGTTTATGCCACTGAGCTATATCCCCAGCCCATTAAGCTATTTGTGAATGTATTCATTCTTACTGTACATATTTTGCCCTCGTAAGTCACTTTCCAGGGATCAGAAAATAATTTCAGGGGCCTACCATTAATTTTTTAAAACAATACTAGAAAGATCATGCAGCCAATTTGGGAATTACTGACTCGTTTGTGGGGCTTTTTCACCCGGCACTCACAGATGTAGTCCTTCACGGCTTTCTCAAAGAGGTCGTACACATGCTCCCGGTCAAGGCCATCCATGGCCATGCTGATCTCATCGTGCAGCCACTCCAGCCAGAGCTCTAGAGACAACAGCGCCGCCTGCATTACCAGCTCCCCACCAGAGGGCAGGCCGAGTGCAGGCTTTACCGGAGGTATCAGTGCACACACACTTTACACATTTTAGTTACACAACCCAGCCTTGTTCACCAAGTTCAAACCTTAAACCCTCAATCAAGCACACAGGTTTTATGCTTCCAAATAAGATGAAGTCATTCAAATAATAACAGTCCACACATGTTGGACATTTTATATTTTGTGAAATATTTATATATTTTTCTCATTCAATCTTTATCTCAACCGTGTAAGGTAGGTGATAGCATCAACAGCAGCCATCGAAGGATCTAAGCCCTGTCAGGAACATGTTAACTGCTGTACAGAGGAGAGCTCATTCTATTGTCATGCATTGCAAGACATAAACAACCACTATCCTCCTTTTACTGCCAAGAAAACTGAGTCTTAGACTGTTTCCATCATTTGCTTAAGGCCTCACAGTTAACAAGAGGTCTAGCTAGGAAAGAATGAATGGACGATCGGACTTCAGCAGGCTTCACTCAGCAGTTTCACTTTGCAGGAGAGAGACAGAGCTGAATCTACAAGGGTTTTACAACTCCTGTCCCAAAGATCCCTTACAAATAAATACTTATGAAGATTTAACTACAAAGTTATTCAGTGCAATGACACTATTTAGCAAGTATGTAGAAATAACCTAAATGTGCAACTATTTATGGAACAATGAAATTATGAAACTTCTGCATTAAAAACTATGTAAGTTTAAATATATTTACAATATGCTGGTTCTGACAAAACAGGATACACACAGGCCTACTGGAATGGGAAACAGATTAGGGTAAAGTTTAATTACACAGAAAAATTCTGTCATAGTATTAGGATAAAGAAATCAGGATTCAAAATGTAAATCCAGGCCAGACATGGTGGTGCATGCCTGTAATCCCAGCACTCGGAATGCTGAGGCAGGAGGACTGCTTTGAGTTCAAGGCCAGCCTGGGCTACATAGCAAGACCCTGTCTCAAAAAGACCAAAAAAAAAGTGAAACCCTGTTGTATGATCACACCATGTTCTGCAATAAACTAAAAATAGCTTGACTTTGAATGACGGACTTTCTTCCTTCCACTCTACACTACCTGTTCCAAATTCTCTATAAGGAGCATATCCTATCTTCAGCATCGAAAAGTGGTGCATGCTCCTCTACGTTCCGTAATCCTAAAAGCAACCGTACTGCAGACACGTTACCTTCAGTCAAAGGGAAGATCTCGCTCATTTTCTGGCGGGCCATCCTCACTTTGGTGAGCTCCCCTTCCAGCCGGAGCAGCCTGATCAGGTCCACGTGACAGTTGTAGTCATAGATGTTGATGGACAGCTAACAGGAAAAAGAACAGAAATTAAAATTTAAAACTTTGATCCTCACCTTACACAAAATTTAACTAAGATGGTTAGAACACACAGAAAATCTTCAGGATCTACAGCTAGGCAGAATTCCTAGACTTGATACCAAAAGCATAATTCATGAAACTGGACCTCTTCAAAATTAAAAACTTTTGCTCCATAAAAAGCCATGTTAAATGGATGAAAAGACAAAGAACAGAAGGGAAAAGAATATTTGTAAGCCAACTCAAGGCTAGTATTTAAAAAAATTAACTTTAAACAACAGTTAAAAAGAAACCTACAATTAGAAAACAAGCAAAACAATATTTCACCAGAGGACAAACAGACCACCCGTACGCATGAGTAAGTGTTCAACGTCATTAGCTATCAAGGAAATGTAAATTAAAACCACAACAGGAGATCACTATACAGCTAGGAAAATAACTACAATAAGAAAATGGAGACACCAAATGCTGGTGAAGATCCTTAAAAAAACTAGACTACTGATACCTCATGTAACACTTGTAAGAAGGTAAAAATAGGAAAAAGTTCAGTAGTTTCTTGTAAGACCCAACACACCATATTATATCACTCAGTGAGGTCACCCTTGGTTATTTCCCAGGATAAATAAAAACTGTGTACACCCGCACACCTGTCCCCGAGTGTTCATACCAGCTTTATTCCTAACAGCCAAAGCTGGAAACAACCTGGATGCCTCAAAGAAACATGGTTATACTAGCTGTGGCACATCCACACCAGGGAATACTATTGAGTCATAAAAGGGAAAGAACTAATAATATGCACAACTCGGATGAATCACTAGGGAATCATGCTGAGTAAAAAAAAGATTCTCCCAAAAGGTTGCATACTGTATGATGTGTTTATGTAACATTCTTGAAACAGCAAGGTAGTTTTGCGTCAGAAACGGAATCATTGTAATTTTCCACACTAGCAGAATTGAGGGAGAAAAAAGAGTGATCTTGATGCAGAAAAGGCACTTGACAAAAATGCCCATTTGTGATTAAAAATTTTAAAACTAGCAAACCAAGAATTGAAAGGAACCACCTTAACAAAGAAGAATATGTATTCTGCTGGCATGTGGCTCAGTGGTAAAGCACTTGCTTAACATGCACAAGGCTCCAGGTTCAATTCCCAAAGCTGCAAAAAGGAAAAAAAAGAAAGAAAAGAAAAGGTAAATGTGACAGCATCTGAATTATGTTTTTTAAAAATCTTTCTTTTAAAGTATTTACAAAAACCTACAATAAACATGATTCCCAACAGAGAAACACTAGAAGAAGTCCTTTCAAACAACAGGGAGACTCCAGTATCACCTTCTATTCAACCCTCTACCAAAGGTCTGAGCTGAGACAGACAAGGAAAAGAGACTGATACCCTAAGTAGTCCAATTCACACAAACAGAAAGAAAAACAGCGGCCACCAGAGCCTTGAGGAAGCAAGGAGTGAGGGCGCACGCCGTTAATGACATAAGATGCTTTAAAGAAGAGACTTCAAAGAAAGAAGAGCACAAAATAATCTGCAACTGACTTGCAACTCCCTATGAAAGATACCACACCTCTCTGTACCTAGAATGAGGGTAAGAGATATGAGACAGCCCAGGTGGGAAGGAAACAGCAGGTGCCGTCAGGGGGAAGGCAAGATGGAAAAACGGCCTTTACTTAGCACCTGCTATGTGCCCAACAGTGGCAGGGGCTCCACATGCACTGGGTCACTTATGTGCCCCGATCCCCTTGTGAGGGAAGGTGGTCACAACACTCACTTGACCAAATGGGGCATACTGGGCTCAGAGAGCTGAAGTAACCTGCACAAAGTCTGTCCACTACAGCAGGGAAGGCTTGTATTCATCCAAGCTCATAGAGTTACACTCTGTCCTGCACCTAAGGCAAGATGACATGCCACTTTTAGTCTAAGCACACAAACACAAACAATAAAAAAACTCTGCTTTTGTTATATAGCTAAATACCACTTTGAGAGCCAGCTTTCCTAAAATATATTCAAATGAGAATCAGAACTTACAAATACAGGAGGGTCAGATTTTTTACAGAGCTATCTGGCAGTCACTCAGCATTACGCTCCACCGTAAGGGTACTTAGGGCAGGAACAAGAAGCCTGAGTCTAACATAAAGTGTGACAGAAGCAGAGAACAATTTGAAAATTCCTGCTCTACACCCAGAGAAACGATGACAAGGCTGGAGGCTCTTCAATTCTGCATCACCTGCCTGGTCCTGCCCTGCACGGTCAAGGAGCTGCGGAGGGGCAGACAGCTCAGTACTAGAGGCCAGAAGCTGTGTGGTGGGGCCCAGGAAACAGAGCTCTTCATCAAGGACTTCAGCTCTCCAGCTCCAACCTCGCCTGCCCTGCCTTCTAAAACAAGTGATCCTCCTCTCACCCTTCCTAACACACACACACAAACACACACACACACTCACACTCACAAACACTCGTGCACACATGCATGCACTCGGGGGAGCAGTTTGAAGAAATTATTTCAATGAGGGAAAGAACACAACCAACCTGGCACCCACATCACACTGTATTTGCTGAATGAATTAACACTGACTTATTCACAGAAAGTAGAAACAGCAACCACCTGCATGCCCCAATTGATTCATTTGACAATCAGCCACGATGACAAAAGAGACTAAACCAATTAACAGTATCTCTGCTTCAGAACTTGAGAAAATATCAGTGCTAGAAGAGGTGTTTTAAGGAAACTGACACATCCCCCAGTAAGGGAACATACAGCAGGGCACTGGGTCCACAGATAACTTTTAAGAATACAAATCCCACTATGGATGACATGAAATGAATCGTTTCATTTGTTTTGAACCTTGTTTCCTTGCCTGTAAAAAGGAGAATGTGCTCAAGATCTTTTAAGTCTTGTAATTCCAAATGCACTCCACCCTCTGCTCCCTGTCAGGTGTCCCCTTGTCCCTGTGGTCCATCCCAGTCCCCGGTCCCCCTCCTCCCCGGCATAGAGCAAGTTGGGGGTTTCTAGCTCCCTGGCTTCCAAGTGGCTTTACCCACCAGGAGTCTCCAGCAGAAGCCTGGAGGAAGAAAGCAGGAAATTCAGGATACAGTATTCATTCCCCAGCCCCCGACCAAAGGTCTCAGCAGGCGCAGGTGCCTTCCGTTCAACTACTCAGATAACTCATTTTCACCTCCTTCACCTCTGCAGGCCTAACGGTGGACACCAAGTCTTGCTATGAGTAGCCATGGAGTGCTAAACTTTCACTCCTGGTTCCCCTGCCCACGTTTTCATAAACACAGACATCCTTTATGGATCTTTTCTCCAACTATTCTAATTTGAACTTGCCGCCGATTTCCTGCTAGGACCCTGGGTCCTGGCGATGTCACCACTCCCCAAGGCTACAGATCGGAGACCACAACACCACCGGGCGCCAGCCACTGCGTTGTGATTACTAGGACAACTACGTGATGCAGGAATTGTTGCTCCTACTATACAGAGAAGGAAGCCCGGGCTGAGAAAAATTCCCGCTAACACACACACGGAGTGGAATACCTAAGCCTAAGGGCAAGGCCTTCGGACGGGTTTTCAACCTCTCTCTTTGCATTCCTACCATCGTCCTGGTCCATACTTTTCCCCCTCCACCATATCCTAACACTGTCGTTATCCCTACAGGAAAACAAGACTTCTTGTGAATGAAACGTTATTTCAACATGGAGCACCGTTTGACTTTGTGGTTAAGATGAGGAGTTGTGGCGTGGGCTTAAAGCACAGGTAGCACAAGAGACTCCTCCGTAACACCCAGCCAACACCACGTCCTTCACCGATCGCTCGTGGGGACGATGCAATGAGACGACGCTTGCAAGGCACCGGCTCGCTCTCGGAGCTCCAGCCGTAGGAGCTAAGAGGTAACAGCGCGCCCGTGGCCTCGGCGGTTTTCTTGCGGCCAAGGACCAAGGGGGCGGGCCGAGACCTGGGGTCCTAAAGGAAGGAGCCTGCTGTCCACCCCGAGCCCCACCTGCTCCTCCAGCCGCTCGATCTCCAGCTGGTTCTTCTCCTCCTCCTCGTCGTACTCCCACTCGTAGTCCCCCGGGGAGCTCTCCGCGGAGGAAGCCATGGCGTACTCCTCATCGCCCTCGCTGTCGCTCACACCTTCCTCCTGCTGGTCCCACTCCGGCCCCATAGTCTTGTACGTCGCGGCGGCCACAGCCCGGGATAACACTTTTCTCCTCGTCCGAGCCACCTTAACTTCGTCCTCCTCTCCCTCAGCCTTGGCCCCCGCTTTGGGCTCGCTCTCCGGCTCGGAAGCCGAGGTTGCGGCCGCCGTCGCCATCTTGCGTTTCCAGTGATTCCCGGGTCTTTCCTCGGCCGACGAAGACCCGTGGAAATAGAAGTCGTCCGAGGCGCGCGCCTGATCAAAAGCCCATTTTTGTGCCGCCGAAAAGGAAACTAAAAGCCTTCTATGATAGGAAAATCCAAAGATACGTGCAATTATTATCACTTTATATATTCCTAAAACCTTCTGTCAGGGGGAAAAAAACTCCTTAACGTAACGTGTGTGCCGTCACAACCTCGGACAGAAGTTGGGCCTTTGGACTGGAAGTGGAAGCCATAGAGGAAATTGTGAAGTAAGCGTGATGCTTATAGTAAAAGGTTTGACGCCATCTTGAGAAGGTCAAGATGAGTCTTAGAATAAACGCCCTAAAGTCTAGTTCACCCTAGAGCGTAGTTTGGTTTCCCAAGAACCGACACTCAAATTCGGAGAAAATCCTTAGTCTTCAGGAAAGGATCGATCGCACCATTCATAAGAAAAGTCTATTTTTAAAAATGATTCCTTCCTCTTATATAACGCCTAGTAGACACTAAATACGTGAATTTTCTGGTTTTGTAAGATCGTATTCTGCAAGTCAATACTAATAAATTGCATCTATAAGCATTTTTAGAAATTCCTAGTTGCCTTGCGTTGTCATAAAAATTTTGAGTTTGCTGTTGTTTTAGAAGTACATATAAAGATGGATTTTAAAAGATGGACACTGTATATACTTTCTAAAATCAGAGGGGGGAGTTCATTTTTTAATTAACCTTCCCTTTTATGAGGTTGGAAAACGTCTCGCCTTTCTCCCTCATTAGCAACTTTAATGACACAGGAAGTGTATCTCTTTTGCTTTCCGTAGGATCCACAGGGTCTACCAGAGCATCCTGACACATAAGGGAGGAGATACTCAGAACATATTTGCCGTATGGATGAACTGTCCTTCAATTGGTACAAAAAGAGAAGATCGAAGATTGGTAGGCCTAAGTCCTTCGCCTAGGAGCAGAACCAATATTCTAACCCAGAATTACCCAAATTCGAATCCCTAACTCACGAAAGATCTCGGACAAACTACTAAAACGCTCTGAGCTTCAGCTTCCTTCGCTGCAAAACAGGGTTAGGAAAGGTGGACTGGGTGGTCCTCTGCACCGCATCCCAGCGGTGGGCTTTCTGAATGGGAACTTGGTCCTGCAGTCCAAGCCGACTGAGCTCTCCCGCGCACAATCGAGCTGGAACAAACCCTCCTGCGACTTCAGACCTTCGCGCTCCGCGATCCGTCTGCGCCCCTAGGGGGTGTGGTCAAGGCGGGGCCAAAAGGCAGGCGAGAGCACGGAGTTTGAAGGCGCATGCGCGAGGGCGAGGTGACCTCAGAGCCCCTCGCGGGCACGCCCCTCTCCCGCCTACCGCTCTGGACCGGCGCAGGCGCAAACCGGGAAGATGGCGGCGGCTGGAGCTGGCCGCCTGAGGCGGGCGGCTTCCGCCCTGCTCCTCCGGAGCCCCCGCCTGCCCGCCCGGGAGCTGTCAGCTCCGGCCCGGCTGTATCACAAGAAGGTATGGGTGGGCAAGGGGAAACGCGGATCATCCGAGGGATCCATGCACCTCGCAGGTCCCTGGGCTGGGAGGGACGACCCGCCCCTACGTTTGCCTCCGCGCACTTTCTCCCGCTATGCAGTGATACTGGCGGCCGCTGATGTGCCGCTGATACAGCGGCGCCGTCCAGTGCTCTCGCTGCTATCCGCCACTTCGCGTGTTCCAGCTTTAAACCCCCCGGCAGCCCAGGCGGGAGGGTTCTGTTGTGAATTACCGTTCTGCGTGGAGACACGCAGGCCAGCGAGAGATCCCGCTTCAGCTATAGCTAAGTGACCGTGGCGGGTCAGGGCCCCTCGCAGCCTGATTCCCCGGATGGGAAAGTGGAGGGCAGCAGTCCCCTACGAGAGACACTATATGTGAGAGGCCGTTTAAGACGCTGTTACTGTTCTAGGGGCCTCCAGGAGCTAGGCGGCTACCTAACAAGAATATTTGGTTTCTTGGCGGCGGGGCTGCTTCTGGCGACCCTTGTCTGCACGTGAGACTCGCTCCGGAAACAACTAAAGAATTCTGTAAATCCACGAGGTGCAAAAAAAAAAAAGACCCCATGAGATATTTTGTAGGTCCTTGGAGCTTGGAGTCAAAATCTGTGATCGGGTGGAAAGTAGGGGACGACTACAAGGTCAAGATACTTACTGCTCGCTGGTAAACAAACCTCAAGATTATGAAAGCTTGTGGTGTGCCAGTGTGAGTAAATGTTTGCTCTGTTCCGACTTCAGCGCGTCTGTGAAACAGCGCTTCTGTGAAAGCTTCGCCTCTCCCCCACCCGGGGGTGTGTTTTGTTGACGCTGCTCGCCGAAGGAAAGTGGGCTGGCAGCCTTTCAGCACCAGGGTGCGCTGGTGCACCGGCGTGGCTGCAGGGTCCTGAACACCAGGGATGGTGCCAGTTTCTTAATACGTAGGCAGAAAGGGACTCGTTCCATAGCATCGTTCTTTTCATAAAAGTCACCTCGAGGGTTCTGAGAGAGCTTCCATCTCTGGGCCGTATTTCTTTTAGTTTTTTTTTAATAATCATTCTTCGACAGTGGATTTTATTGGGAAATAAAACACCGCTTAAGCGCAAATCTGGTGATGTAAGTAGGTGAGAACCAAGTGACTGTGGTCGAAAACCCTAAGAAGCTAAAACCTTGACTTTTCTGATTTCGTTGCTCAATCTCAAACAGTGTCTGCAATCTCTGAAGGGAGTTGGAGACAAGACACGAAAAGAATTTGGGTCACAAATGATTCTCATCGATACAAGCATAGGCATTCCTACTGCACAGCCGAGTTCAGGTTGCTGACCCTGAGGGAGACTGATGCCAGTAGAGTGATCATGATTTCTCTAACCCTGTCATTTCAGGTTGTGGATCACTATGAAAATCCTAGAAATGTAGGCTCTCTTGACAAGACATCTAAAAACGTTGGAACTGGATTGGTGGGTGCTCCAGCATGTGGTGATGTCATGAAATTACAGGTACCACCTGGTTCGTCTTTATTCATGATAAGAGTAATCCCTGCACTTGAATGGGGCTTTTTAGTTGGCAGAGCACTTGTATATATAGCATCTCATTTAATCTTCATCTTTATTCGAATGAAATGGAATGAGTCAGTGTCAGAGGTGATTAGAGCAGAGACTCAGTCCTAATTTTCTAGCTAGAATACTATGCTGACCTATTCTGAAATAGGAAAGGGATCCGAATTCACTGTATCAGTTTAAATGTCAGCTTCAGCTAAGTGAAAGATTTTGTGGAATTTGCTGATCAAAGGAAACTTCTAGTGAGCTAACACTCCTCAGTGAGACAAGAAATGCAATAAACTAAAACTGTTCCCAAATTGGAAGTGATGTGAAGATAATAGATTGCACTTTGGATAAACCATAGCTTTAGCCACAGTCTCCTTCGTGGCGGGCAGACAGGTTGCCAGAGGTCTTCATCCCTATCTTGGAAAACAGAGACAAGACAAAAAGGAACTGCTGAGCGCAGTTCGATGCCCAAGAAGAAAATATTAACCACAGACCTTGGTTACAGAGTCCTAGTGTTTACGGGGACAAACTGCCTCAGCAGCTTTGAGCAGACGTCTTCAAACAGAACTTTATAGCCAAAAGGCATGCTAGGATTGCAAACAAAGTAAAACTAGTGTGGAAGGGGGTAATCTTAATCTCTCTTTACCAGCTAGGCCTGTCTAGTTGCTCCTAAGCCTCATTTTTCATCACTGAGGTCTTTCAAACAAAACAAATTTGGTAATGAATGGGTTAATTTCCAGTGTAGACAGCCCAGAGCTCTTGCAGAAGAATCCCACAGGTGTCTGTGGTTTTTAGAGGGTGGCACCAGGAATCACCACTTAACTCCTATCTCTTTTAGATTCAAGTGGATGAAAAGGGGAAGATTGTAGATGCCAGGTTTAAAACATTTGGCTGTGGTTCCGCGATCGCCTCCAGCTCCTTAGCCACGGAGTGGGTGAAGGGGAAGACGGTAAGCTTGCTTACAAGTGTGACAGAGTTAAAGCGCACTCTCTGCAACCTAGCTGTGGAAGGGCCTAGTGAGTCAAACAAACAAAAGTAAACGTAACCATGATTTCTCCCAAATATTATACAAAAAAATTTATTTCAACCCCTTTCTTCCTCAGCTGTTGATTGCATTCCTCACATTGGGAATCAGAGACCATTTTCTTAGGGATTGTTTAGGGACTTTTGTTACTGTTGATCATTTTTATTTGGGAGTTCAGGTGGTGTTTTGTTAATTACATAGAAATAAAGATTTTCGTCTATCTTTCTGACAAAATGAACTTGAGGCTGGACGTGGAGGTATACAGCTATGACACCAGGACTCAGGAGGCTGAGACAAGAGGATCATCACTGTGAGTCTGAGGCCAGCCTGGGCTACACAGAGAGTTCAAGGCCAGCCTGAACTACATAGGGAGACCCTATCTCAAAAAAAGAAATTGAAGTCTTTGTCTTTCTCTAAGGTTGCTGATATTCTTAGAGTTTCTTAGGTGTCTTAAATCAGGTTGTAGGTGTTGGATAATGGTTATTTTCCTATTTATTTCTCTCCCATCCTATTTTTTCAGGAAGGATTCCTGGTGCCTTACAAGTATTGGTGAAATAAACTAGCTTTTTTTTTTTGGATAGAGAATCAAACTCAGGACCCTGATCTTGCCAGGCAGGTGCTGTGCCAATGAGCTATATCCCTGGCCCTAAACTAGCATAAGTTAAAAAAGATATTAAAAGTCAAAAACACAGCAAGAGTAAGGGCAAAGTAAACAGCAGGGATCCAGGTGGCTGGTCAGCTGACCCGAGGGTAGAGACAAAAAGGACAGAACATCTTTTCCATGTTTTTCTCAACCATGGCCTCCTCCCAGCAGCTACAGGAGTAGAACTCTGTGAAGATCTGGACTGCAGAATCCACTTGCTATAACACCACTGTGAAAAGCCAACTTGCAGGGCGCTCATCCTTGACACCCCTGGGGAGCCAGCTCAGGGAGCTGAGTCATGGAAGCGCATGCTTTGGAATGCTGACCAACTCTCAAATAAAGCATTTTGCCAGACAACGTGCCACCTGCTTCCTGTGGCTCAGGGCCTGCTGCCTGGCAAGCTCTGTAGGCCACAAAAGTACGGGCCTAATCTGTTCGAACAGAAGGTAGATCTGAAGTGATAGGTCAAGAGCTATCCTCAGGGAGTGGGCAAACACAACAGGGTGCACTTCTGTGACCTGGCCTTTAGGAGGCTCTGAGTCATGAAGAAGTGGGGAAGAGCGCCTTCGACCTTGAAATCCTCCTGAGCCAGCCAGGGAGTGAGGCTGTTGGGGAAATCTGCCTTTCCTTCATGCGGTGGGGTTCTGCTCCACATGGGCGGGAACCTGCCTGCTTCACATCATCCCAGGGCTCCCACCCAGACCTCAGGCATCCTCTGCAGCCTGTATAGGAGGAGATTCTGTACTTCAGGCAAAGGATGAGTCCGAGCAGAGCTCTCAGCCCGAGACCTGCCAAAGCAGCACAGATAATTGCCTTAGAGCAGCGGCTCTGTTGCCGGCGTGAGCAGCTCCCTCGGAGATGTCCCGTGCGTCTGCACCTGGCTGGCGCGTCTCAGCTGTTCTTATTCTCCCGGCCCCGCGTGCAGGCGTGTGTACCTCACACTAGAGAGTCCCAGCAGCAGTTTAGCACACCAGTGGGAATCCTGAGAAGGCAGTAGGGTTTTGTTTTCAGTTATTAGGCAGAAATCATTCCCCGCCAACCTGTCCTCTTCGGCCTTCCTTTTTATTGTCCTACCCTCGCAAGATAAAGCTACAGAACCCTTCATCTTTCGCTTGTGCCTCTCAGGTGGAAGAAGCCTTGACCATCAAAAACACGGACATCGCCAAGGAGCTCTGCCTTCCACCTGTGAAACTGCACTGCTCCAGTGAGTCTGCTCCCCGGGTGCCGCCTGGTGGGGACACCGGCAGTAATTTCACTGCATGGGTGACGGTGCTGTCAGGTCGCAGAGCCCATGTATATGACCCGCAGAGGATCGGAGCTCATGGAGCCAGTCTTTATAACCTCCTGAGGGTTAGCACCTGCAGCCTCACAGCCAGGGGCTCCAGGGACTCATGCCAGGAGGCAGTGTGCCCAGGGAGGCACCGGGAGCGCTTGAGGGGCGTGGCTTTGAAACCTCAGAAAGGGGGTGAGTGCACAGTAGATGTCCTCACCCCCGTCCTCCAGAGGAGCCTGGGCTCGCGGGAAGCGCCTCAGTCACACAGTAAGTGGGAGAGCCAGAATATAAGCCCCAATCTTTGATTCCGCCATCGTGCTGTAGCCACGTTAGGACCAGCAGGGCAAAAACCCAACTCTGGCCACCATGGGTTCTTTGTGTCCTCCGTCACTGCCCGCCTGGATGCGGCGGCTGGCGGGGTCGGCACCTGCGTCTGCCTGAGTGGAGCAACGCAGCCTGTTGTGCAACGTCCCCTCGGCGCTGTCCTGAGAGCCCGCAGCTGTGAGGCTTGCCCTTGGCCTTCTCTGCAGTCGTCACTGTTATTAAATCTCTTGCTCTCCTGTCCTCTCTTAACCTCTCAAGGACATAGGAAATGAGAAACAGTTGCCTTAACGGTAAACACAGAGAGGTTTGCTAACCAAATTAGTTAACAAATCCGCAGAGCGCGGCTTCCTGCCAGGGTACGAACGCAGGAGAAGAGCCGTGCTGGGTGGGAGCGCACTGACGCTGGCCTCCGGACGCCTGCGGAGACCAGGTTCTTCCCACTTGAGCTGGAATTTAAGTTCCCATGAAGGAAGGTCATGGCTTGTAAACATTTTTACAGGGTTACATGAAAGCCTCCGCCTTTTTGTTCAGCTCCTTAGGTACTCTACTGCAATCTTTAATGCTCTCTGCTCCTTCCCTCGGTCATTACAGATTCCCCAATTTTTATCTTCCCCATAGCTTCACATTCAATATCAGCTCCTACATAGAAGCTCTCAGACTTGGGGTCACAAGAGGGTGACGTGGCAGGCTCCATCCTGTCAGCCGCGTGGGACTTAGGGTCGGCCACCTAGTTTAACCAGCATCTGCTGTGCTCAGCCCAGACTTCCACAGGAGTAGACAAGAGTGAACATTCATTGTGTCCCTATTCAGTGTCAGCCACTTTCTGGAACCCCCTCACTATCCCAGCAAGGAAAGTATGACTACCCTAGTTTCCCCAAAGAGAAAAAGGACTCTAAGAGGCTAAGGAACTAGGCCAGAATCCCAGATATATCAGCCACAGTCCATGTCCCGAGAGCTACCCACAGGAGCCCAGGGAGGCGGGAGGCCGACTTCTGTCTGACCCTGCCCCCCACCACCTGGCTGAGGCACTTGACAAGGCCCTCCCTACACCGGGGCCCTCCAGCCCAAAGATTTTCCTCCCAAGACATTCCTTCAGCGAGTAGAAACTCAGGTGCTCTCCTTCCGTCCCTCCAGTGCTGGCAGAAGATGCCATCAAGGCCGCCCTGGCCGATTACAAACTGAAGCAAGAACCCAAGAAAGAAGATGCAGAGAAGAAATGAGTCATTGGCAGAGCTCCCGCAGGTCGCGTTACTTTGCCCGTTGCCGCACGAACACTTTCAACTTCCAGAAGCTCCTCGCACTATTTAAAAAGAAGCTGTGAGATACGCACAATATTTCCCACCCACATTGCAACTCTAATGCAAGCAAAATATACCGTTTAATTGTTCTGCGTCCCGTGGTTTCTTTCAGCTCACTTTTATTGCCTTAAGGTACTTAGTGTATATTTTAAATTACATGCGTGGCCTCAGAACGGAAATCAGTGAAGTCTTAAGTTCTGATAGCCCACAAAGTGTGTAAGTGTCTTATTCTACCTGAATCTATTTTGGGGAAGGTTACCAGGAGAATGCCTTGGTCTGAATACTTGATAGAACCAATTATTGTACATAAAACAGATCTGCATATATATATTATAATAAAAGAATATAAGATGACGATTTTCTCTAATAAGCCTTGTATCTTGGATCCCTTTCCCCAAAATGTTGCCCAAAGCCTTTTGGGGTTCCCGAAGACTAGACAGTGAAGACGCGCACAGCTGTCCTAGCAAAGTGGACAATAAAGGTCATGAGCAGAGATGTTTTCAAAACTGTAAGTTCTTTATGGAACAAGGAGATGGTCATTTTTTGGAGACAGAGTCTTGTTAAGTTACCTATGCTGACCTCAAACATAGTCTGCCTGCTTCAGCCTCCCAAGTAGCTGGGGTAATAAGCTTTGGTCATAAGAGATAACTCAAAAGTAAGTCTTGAAGGTTTTTTTTCCAACATCACTGGTTTGTGAAATCTGAGAGCTACTGGCTGACATGATACAATACGCCTGTAGACCAAACATGTAAGGAGCACTTGGGGAATGAGTAAGTGCAGATTTCTAGGCCCAGGGCCTGCCCTGGGTCTGGGCAGGTCATTGTGATGCCTCCAACTTTTAAGAGCCTCTTAGATTTTGTATAGCAGCAGATGGGCCAAGTCAGAGGAAGGAAACCTTTGTCAGTCTTCTGCCTGTGCAGGGATGGCATTTAAGTGGCTCCCCTGACCAGCTGTACATGCGCAGTGCCCCTAAGGCAGATGAAAACAGACTGCCCTGACTCAGGTGTGGGTGACGCATTCAGTTGCGATCCAACCTACCCTGAGCTCCCCCACCCTGAGCCAGCCATAGTCACGGGTCTCTATTGGCGAAGGCCGGTTTTCATGTGAAAATGTGATATTTGAACAGGAAGGTGTACCAACTCCCTACAAGTGTAATTGTGTAATGCAAGCATGTATTTAAAATAAATTTTTAAAATATACAAAGGTCACCCCTCCCCCCTCAAAAAAGACTACCATAATGTCTAAAGACATTTATTTTCCTGATTTCAGGGTTTTGTTGTTTTTTCAGGAATAGGCTGGTCACCTCTTAAACATACCTTCTTTGTACATATTTTGGGGGCCAGGGGTGTAGCTTAGCAGCACACGCCTGCCTGGCAAGTGCAAGGTCCCCAGTTCGATTCCCAGTACAAAAAAAAAAAACATTTTTAATGGTTTGGGTTCTAGCGGAGAACACAGAACTTGAAAGGCTGTTCCCTCCACAGTCTGTAGAAAGACCACAGACCAGAGCCTCACCAGAATCTCAAATTAGATCCCTGGGCAGAACCATGTCAATTTGTCCCGTGCGGCCTGTTCTGCTGTGTAATTCACAGCCCGCTGAGCTGGGCTTGTCTCTCCCTTGTTACGTGCGGCAGCACCGCAGTTCCCCACCTCTTTTCTCTGCAGCATTTCTGTCCCAGTTAAGGTCCTCTAAAAACTGGAATTGCGTTCCGCAGACCAGAAGCAGCCAGTAAACAGGCAAACAGTATTACGGGATAGCTCAGACCTCAGGGTGGAGGGCCCTCTAACAGAGGTGGGTAATTCCACTAACACGTTAAAAACTCCCAGACAAGTCTAGTTTTAACCACGCCGGGGCCTCGGGTCACCCTTACTGCCCTACAGCTGTTCTTTTCTTTTTCTTTTTCTTTTTTCCAGTCTCCAAGTGGGTCTTGGCATCTTTAAGCTCTTCCATGGGGGTCTTGACAGATTAAATGGCCTGCTGAGCACCCATGCTGTGTCAGCTCCCCTTAATTTTCACAACCCTCAGCTGGACATTATTTCAAACAAGCCCACTAGCTGAGGAGACTGCCCAACTCTCAGGCCAGCTGTCCTGGGACAAGTGCCCTAAGCCCGCGTTTCTGGCCCATCCCCTCCAACCAGAACGGCAGAAGCCCCTGTTCTCTGCGTATTTACCCGAAGACAGCGGAGCAACGCAGCGAGGCCCGATGCGTTCACTGCCCACCAGACCCCACTGCCATCCAGGAGCCGAATCGCGATGCTAGGGCAGTGGGGCCTGGGGCCTGGCGTCATCAGTGGAGGTGGTTGGGCTGGCGAGTGGCTGGCTACACAGATGGGCGGAGGCAGGTAGGCGGGTGGATGTGTGGGGAAACGGGCTCAGAGAGGTGGAGTGACTTGTCCCAGAGCACGGCAGGATGGAGCCTGGCTCGTGTTCTGTGCCCACCTCCAGTCCACTGAAGCACCAACCAGAGCCATGGATGTCTCCCTAACCTTTCCTAACTTGCTCCTAGACTCCAGACGGGGGACTGCACCAAAATGCCTAGCTTTAGAAGCTCACATTAAGCATTGTCCTATGAAACTCTAACTCTCTCTGTCTCTCTGTTTCTGTCTTTCTCCCTCTCTCTGTCTCTCTCTGTCTCTGTCTCTCTGTCTTCTTGTTTAACTTTTCTTTAAAACCCAAGCAAATAAGGACACCTCCTGACAACCTCAATGGCCCCTTGACCTAGCGGAGTGCAGGTGCCGGGTCCGTCCTCCGACAGAACAGACTTCCAGGCCCACTGACTCTGGGAGGGAGGGGCCCTGCGGGGAAGCAGCAGCAGGTGGGTGTGCAGCACATCCCTGCCGATGGCTCTTGGCATCTGTGCTCGCTTTCCCCCTTTCCTAGGTGACATCAGGCAAGCCCTCAAAAGTCACCTCCCCAGAAACAGCCATCTCCATACAGGGAGGCAATAGCTCAGCTGAATACAGTGGTCTTAGAGCACTGGATCAGATGCTGGCTACCTGAGCCTCAGTGTTTTCATCTGCCAAATGGGAATAATAATAATAGTACCTACTTGGTCAGTAGAGTTGACACCAGGCACTGTCGCCTGGTGCTCTACACAGATTAGCTCCTTCACTCTTCACAAAATCCTAAATGCCCCAACGATCTTCCTTTACAGACAAAGCAAGTAAAAGGATGGGCAGCAGGTCCAAGATCAAGATCATAGGATATGGAGGAGCAGACTGTAGTCCATGACTGTGTGATCCACAGCCCCACACACGCTGTTTGGTGTTGCTGTATTATCTCCAATGCTGAGATCGGTGCTCCTGTGAGCATCAGTACTGTTACTGATGCTGATAGAACTATCATTACTTTTTTTGTCTTTGAGACAGGGTTTCCCTGTGCAGTTCAGGCAGGTCTTGAACTCACTTTGTAAACCAGGCTGGCCTCAAACCCACAGCAATCCTCCTGCCTCAGCCTCCAGCATGCTGGGATTACAGGCATGTGCCACACGCCCAGCCTATCATTACTGTTACTACTAGCAATACTACTGCTGTACAAATATTTAACCTCAAGGTTCCCGCCCAGGGTGGCATAGAACCAGCACTCACAGAAGGTCTCCAAAGGTATGCAAAGCTGTGCCTGGCTACACCCATGCAGGGAACACACCAGTGTGACTTCGGCCGCACACCGTTTGACAAGCAAGCTTGCTCCACTGCCCTTGGCCAGTCACAGGGCACAGCCATTCCCCACAACCAGCCTTGAATACCGCCACCACCTCCACCACCCAGCTATTGTGGGGAACCTCATGCTTGACACTCTGGCCCCTCACCTCGTTTCAGAGAAACCCAACTCCCAGAAGAACCCGAAGGCCCTGGGGTGAGGCCACACCCATCACCCCAGATGTGTGGGTGCAGGGGAGTTCCCAGATACCTCCCATCCTGCCCTCAGGGCCTCGGGCCATTGGTCAAAAGAAGCTTAGTGGGGAAACTGGGCGGAACACACCTCTGCCCAAAACAACCCCATTCTGAACCCTGTGTCGCAGTCCCATGGAGCAGGATTTAGGACATTTGAGAACTGGGAAACTCACGGTCTGATCCCCACTCTGCCCTGATCTTTCCATGGCAGCTACTTAGACGAGTACTTACCTCTCCGAGCCTTGGTTTCCCCTTCTGAAAAATCAGGATACTACTGGCTACAAGGTCATAGGACTGCTGTGAGGACTGTTATCCCATTTGAAATGGAAAGAGCGCAGTGCCGGGCATGTAGTAAGTGCTCAATAAACATTAGCTTTCACTGCCATCATCATCTTCATCACTACCACCATCAACACAAACACGGCTGTGGTTGTTGGCCCTGTCGTCAGTCCCTGCTATGTCCTGAACTGGGCCCTCTAAAAATTCATATGTTGAATCCCTAAACCCCACGCATCTATATTTGGCGATAGGGTCCTTAGGAGGAAATTAAGGCTAACTGAAGTCATAAAAGCAGGATCCTACACCAATACGACCCGCGGTCTTCTAAGGAGGGGTCCCTCAGCACACACTCAGAGAAACACCAAGTGAGGCCCAAGCAACCTCCTGTACATCAGAAAAGAGCTCTGGTCAGAGACGGAACCCACAGGAGCCTTGATCTGGGACTTTCCAGCTCCCAGAAGTGTGAGGAAATAAATTTCTATTATGTAAGCCATGTACTCTGTGGCATTTTGTTATGTCTGCCATTACCGCTGTCACCATCGCCACGATCACCACCATTACGATCGTCACCCATCTTTGTCATCACCATCGTTGTACAGGTCGGTTCTCCAGGAAGCGCCCCCAGTGGAGATAAGTGTGCAGGGTGTTCACTTGGGACTGTCCCCCGGCCCCGCTCTGTGGAAGATGGCTGAGAAATTGGGACTAGCCTGAGAGAGGTGACAGGCAGCAGCGTACCCCAAAAGCTCTCCATGTACCAGACGGGGACCTGTGAATCTGACACTCCCAGGTTGTCCTGCGTGGGGACCTCTGTGCCTCACAGTCTAAAGCTCCTTTCACAGCTGGGCTTGGGACGCCATCTTGCTACTCTTTTTCCCAAATAGAGGAGCCGCAAGTGAAGCTCACCCTGCATGACTAAGGCCCCTGCGTTCCTGGCGTCCCCAGGGCCCGCTGGAGGGCCAAAGGGCTTCGTGGGGTGCCTCACACTGCCCTGCTGGCCCTTCAGGCCCGGCTCACTTTCCCACCAGAGCCGGCCCCCAGGGACCACCTCCTCCCGAGGGAGCACTCTTCCATTCTGACCCCCACAGGCTCCGGCCAGCATGGCCCAGCTTCCTGGCAAAGCCCGCTTGGGCAGCCGCCCAGGGTTAAATCTTTGCTCGACCTCTCCCGCTCTTTGCAAGGGAGCTGAAATGGACGGCATCCGCGGGTGTGGAGAGTCTTTCCCAGTCCAGCTGACTGAGCTGAGGCCTCGAGGGAGAGAGTCTGGGTCAGGGACTGTCCTAGCACTGAGTGGCTAGGCGTGGCCAAGGCCTCTCGCGTTTGTCTACCTCATTTGGACATTAGTCCTGTTTGCAGGACTAACTGAAATTGCATGGAGGAAGTACCCAGCTCAGCCAGGTATACAGTAAAGGCTTCCTAAATGCTCATGTCTGCATGGGACAGGTCCTCACCACACAGCAGAGGAAGGAGTCAAGAGGGAGGGCAGCCCCAGCCTTACACCAAGCAACAGTTTCCTCTCTCTCTCTCTCTCTCTCTCTCTCTCTCCCTCTTTCTCTATTTCCAAGATTAGACCTGACCCAGGCTCGCCTCAGACCCCTCACCAGCCTCCCTGCAGCCCCTTAAACTCACTCAGCTTATTCCTACCTCAGGACCTTTGCACTTGCGGGTCCCACTGCTCAGAGACCCTTTCCCCAGAGCTTCACAAGGCTGCCCTTTCCAGTTGTGTCTCACCTAAATTGCATCGTCCAGACATACCCCTCCAGCAGACCCCCACAGCTAAGTTGAGACCCTTGCCCGTCACCACCCCATCAAACGGCAGTCAGTTCCCAGCACATGGCCCTCTGGATCCGTCTTGCTCAGGAAGAGTGCGAGCCATCTTCCTACATCCCAGGGCCCATGTCTCCTGCTCCGTGCTTGCAGTTTCCCTGTCTGCAAAACGAGGGGATTGGATCCCATGAACCATGCTCCCTTCCAGCTCAAACAAAAAGATTTCCACAGACTGGGATAACTTTTCATTTTTGCCAAGAACCAGGTCACGCCAGAACATGATTCATCTCTGCCGATTCTGCCTAGCAACCGGCACTTCTCCCCTCTCCCCAAACCAACCCTCCTCCCCGAAAAATTCCTTCCCACCACACACCAGTGTCTGGGGAGGAACACAGACCCCAAGTCCCCTCCTGTCTGTCTGCCACCAGCATTTTAACCCAACCTCAGAACGTCTCCGGCTCTGTCTGGAACAACGGGGGTGGGGGGGCCTGAACCCCCCAGACCGGAAGCAGCCGCCGCAGCAGAAGTGAGCGCAAAAGCGCTGACCCAGCACATCAGCAGGACGGTCGCTCTCCCTCCGCCCGCTTCGCCCTCTCCTGTTTCCAGCCGGCACAGTGGCTGTGTTTTTGTTTTCAGGAGGGAGAAAGCAGAGACAGAGAGGAGGGAGGCTCCATGTCTGAGACAAAACCAGCTTGCTCTGCCGAGGAGGAGACCGTACCCCAACTTCCGGTGGTGAGGAAAATCTGTATCATTTTAGTAGGCACCGGAAAGCTCTTAATAAACTTTAATGCCCACTGGTGACCCAAAATCCCGGCAAGCAAAGGGCAGGAAGAAAGTTCCTTAACTCGATAAAGGACATTTGTCAGAAAGCTACAGCAGATGTTTCACTGCTGACAAAGCTTTGGAAGCATTCTCGGTGACGCTGGAGTCAAGGTGACAGTGCTCATGACCATCCCTTCTCCGAAGAGCACCTTCACCTCCGCCTCTACCGCCGTCCACCTCCACCACCTCTAGCACGGCCACACCGTCTCCTCCACCACGTCACTTCCTCTACCACTGTCACACCCTACCTACCACCATCACCTCCATCACCTCCTCCACCGTCCACCTGCACCCGCACCCCGATGCCCAGCCTCATCACCACCTCCGCCACCTCTGTCTGGTCTACCTCCCCACCATACCGAGAGGCCAGGGGGCTACATGTCTGCAAAGCCACACACACAGGTCCTGCTGGGCTATGTGCAACAACACAAACTCTGCCATCCGTGTCCTCCCTCCACGGCCACCACATCACCCGTGGAGGAACCCCGGATCCGGCTCCAGCCTAGGGACACCCAAAGCCCAGGGGAGTGGAAGTCTGAGCTCATGCTTCACACGGGTGACTAGGGTGTTATGGTTTGTGTCTAGATGTCCCCCCAAAGCCTCATGGGGTAATGGAAGCAGGCTTTTCGGAGGTGGCTGAATCTAGAGTTTGTGACTGTTTCATGGTCTAACGCTGGGATTAAGGGTGTGGATGCTATACCCGCCCTAGGGCAGGTAGCCTGCACACAGTAAAATGGACAGAAAGAGGCTTGCTCTCCCCTCCCCTCTCATTACTTTTGGTATCTTCCACCACCTTGAATGGTTGCCCCTCTGCCATGTGCCACTCTGCCTTAGAGCCAGCCAAGTATGGACTGAAACCCCTCAAACTGTGAGCTAAATAAACCTCTCCTCCTTTAACTTGGGGATGTTGGGTATTTTGTCTCAGCAACAAGAACAGCAACCAAGACAGGCACCGAGGCCCTCCAAACCAAGCATCGGGACCGCCCCCTGGAGCGCGGAGCTTGGCCCCTCCTGCCAGGCAGGCCACAAACCACAGGGAGCTCAGCTCTCGGGCCAGAGCCACACCTGAGACATCTTCCCCCCTCACCAGCCAAGCACGGGACCTTAGACAAGTCCCCTCACCTCTGTGGCACTGCATTCATCAACAACCCTCTGAGCAGGGACAGTTTCCTCACCTGCAAAAATGACCTTGACCAAACCAGCCTCGGAAATCCCTCACGTGGAAAGCAAATTGTGAGATATGGACTATAGGTGCATTCTAGGCACTCAGCCTGAGGCAAATTCTCTCCTAATATTCTTTTTTTTTTTTTTTTTTTTTGGTCTTTTTGAGACAGGGTCTCGCTATGCAGTTCAGGCTGGCCTTCAGCTCACTTTGTAGCCCAGGCTGGTCTTGAACTTGCAAAGATCCTCCTGCCTCAGCCTCCCGAGTGCTGGTATTACAGGTGTGCGCCACCACACCCAGCCTCTCCTAATATTCTTATTCAAGAGTTAGAGCCCCAAGCCTCCCCGTGGGCCCAGCAGTTCCCTAACCTCCCTGCTCCGCCCCTCCCGTGATGGGCACAGGTGGTTGCCCCTTTTCACTTGGTCTAAATAACACTGACACAAACATCCTCGTGCATTCGTCTCGGTGCCCGCCAAGCAGGTTCCAGAAAAGAGTCTCTGGGTCAAAGGGCAAGGACATTTACGACATTGGTAGATGCTGCCATAGGCTCCTTCTCCAGGGACCTTCATCTCCTCCCCACTGCCTGCCCCCATCCGCTCAAAGCCAGATAACTGCAAAGTTGATTCAAGTCTGGACACAGACAAGATGTCCTGAATTGGAAGAAGCCGTGGGAAGGATTCTAGATGTTTCTAACTGGTTCCCTGGGGCTGGCCTAGGTCTTCCAGCAGAACCCTGTGCCAGCTGGGCTGTGAGGAAACTGGCATTCAGGCCTAGCCTGCTTGGCTTAGCTTAGATAGAAGTAAGGACTTGCTGAGAGTGCAGGGTTGTTGGACAACGGAGAGGAGACAGAAGGGGCTAGATTTCTTCTAGGAGTCTCTTAAAACCGGGAGCGCAGGGGTCTCTCCGCGATGGATTAAGGGAGAAAAGAGTTCCAGGCATGGTGATGCACTGTTATCCCAGCATTTGGGAGGCTGAGGCAGGAGGATGGATGGCGAGTTTGAGGCCAGCCTGGGCTACACATTTTTAATGTCAGTCCGGACTATATAGCAAGACTGTGTCTCAAAAAAAAAAAAAAAAAGAAAGAAAGAAAAGAAAGAAAGATACCAGGTTGTAAAGGTGGAGAATGAGGCCAGTTTCCCGCAAGACCTTGTGTTAGAATTGCCTGGTTCTTTTCAGCGGGAACGGCACCTGGCTGCCGTCATCCCCGGATGCCAACTACACCGCCTCGGCGAGAACACAAGCTCTGGGACTGAAAGGCAGCCTCAGCACTATTCTTTCCTTTGCTGGAAACTCAGCTGAGTCAGAAAGGGCAAGGGACTTGCCTGCAAGTGGCACAGCCCGGGGAAAGGGCAGAGCCAGACCTCCGGAGGCACGGGCCTGGACTGCTGACGCAGTGCTCAGCATCTCCCCACGCAGTGTCACGGGTGGGAACAAGGACGGAGCAACCCGCAGACACGGCTTGGCCACTCACCCACCGCCAGGGCGGGCACCTCTGTGCTCCCTTCCCTAGGAAAGGGGTAAACTACCGCCTGCCCTGCTGGGAGGCTGCGCAAGGCACAGGGCTGCTGCCCCCACCCCCACCCCCAGTGGACTTCATTCCGCACCAGCGCCGTGCACGCAGCAGGCCTGTCCAGGAACACACAGGAAGGGCCCGACCTGGCGCCCTTGTGGTCAGAGCTCTTTCCTGCCTTTCCTCCCTGCAGATCACAAGGCCGGATGCAGCGCCAGCAGCTGTGAAGACACGCAGCCACCAGCCGGGCTCCGTGGGGCCCTGCGGACGTTCAGACACGTGGCCCTGGGTCCCCTGCCTCCATGTGTCAGTGCATTCATTCACTTGTCCCTGGGATCACAGCCAGTGTGGGTGCACTGGTGGTTCAGTGGTAGAATTCTCGCCTGCCGCAGCCAATGTGGAGCCATGATCCGGGCACTGGCTGGAGGGTCCAGAAGCCCCAGGAAGTTGAAAGCTCAGCTCAGTTTCTCACGGTGTGACCTTGGGCAGATCCCCTCACCGCGCTGAGCACCTGTATCTTTCTCTGCAGAGAGTAGACAGTATCTGGGCCTCCTCGGCTCCGTGAGGGCCCAATGGAAAGAAAGCGCTCACTGCCCTGCCTCCTACACAGTGTCACTCTGGAAGTGAGCAATTCAAACGCCACGGGATTCAATTCCCAAGGGAAGATGGGGGGGGGCGTTCAGAGTTAAAGGGGTAACTTGGAGGCCCTTGTGTCACCACCTCGCCGGGGCAGGTGCAGAGGAGGTGTCGGCTTCCCCACAGCCACACTTCCCCTCTGCTCCTCACGCAAGGACACAGCTGTGCTGGGAGCTCCACAGTCCCTTCTCTGCATTTATTGAGCACCTACTGTGTACCCAGCTTGCAGGTTGGGGGCCATTGCCAATCTCAGAGCTGAGACTTGCGGGCATCTCCCTTCAGAAGGCCCCAGGATAACAGTGGCGAGGATACCAGCAGCACTCTCCCCCTGAGCTTCCCCTGCACCAGGCAGCACCTGGAATTTCACAGGGAAAGTGCCAAGAGGGCTCCAAGAGGGGCAGGAGCCACCTGGGGTGACAAAGCCTGCACGCAGGCCCTGAGGACTTGACAGACAGACACCTTGTGCCCTCTCCACAGGGTGCCCAGGGTGCTGCTGCTAAGTGGTTGGAGATGGGAACACCACCGAGGTCCCCTAGTAAATAATAACTGGAGTCCCTGCTGGGTCCCCTTCCCCAACCCCCCCGAAATAGCTCTGACTCCTACCCCAGATGGGCCCAGGCTCCCCCAGCCATGTTACCACCCATGTTTCCAGCCACACTGATTCAAGTGACCCAGAAAGAAGACACCGCTGTGGAAGAGCCTGAGGTAGGGTTTTGGTTTGGTTTGGTTTTTGAGACTGGATCTGTCTGTGTGGCCCAGGCTGACCTCAAACTCATAGTGATCCTCCCGTCTCAGCCTCCCGAGTGCTGGGATTATAAGCATGCGCCACCACGCCTGGCTAGAGCCAAGCATTTAGAAAGAGAAATTTCCCCCTTTTCTCCTCAAATGACAACAGTTTATATTCACTGAGCCCATGAGGGTTGGGGGCAGTTCCAGGCACTTTAAATTGTTTATTTTTTGTTTGTTTGTTTGTTTGTTTGTTTTGAGACCAGGTCTCACTGTGTAGTTCAGGCTATCCTTGAACTCATGGCAGTCTTCCTGCCTCAGCCTCCCAAGCACTTTAAGTGATGAACTCAACTCCTACCAGCCCTTTGAGGAATTGTTCCTCATCATTCACATTTCACACATGAGGAAGCAAGCCCAGAGAGGTGAAGTGCCTGGGCCGAGGTCACATAGCTGGGAGATGGTAGCACAGGGATGTCACCCAGGTCATGAGGCCTGCACTCCTAACCACTGGCCTGCCCTGCCCTGCGTGTCTGTCAAGGAGGATCTGGGAAGGGAGGATGCGGGGCTGAGGCTGTCCCCGTTCCCTGTCCTCAGCCCTGTGCAGTCCCAGCCCCTCAGTGCAGTCTGGCTCCCCAAACCCGAAAGAGGAGCCCTCGGTGGCTGCCCACAGGCCTGAGCCCTCCCGCCTCCCCAGGCACCCTCAGAGGGCCCCACAGGGCCCCATGGGTGGAGGACATGGGGCCTTACCATGGGGCCTCAGGCATCAGTGCTCTGATTTATAAGCAGGGTTATTTTTTCCTTTGCAGCTGCCGCAGTAAACCTTGGTGCCTCCTGAGAAGGCGGGCAGCTGGGGGTGGGGGGGCTCCAGCCCTGGAGCCAGCGCCAAATCCCTCCTGCTATTTCGGAGCAGCTGGACGATCCCGAGATTAAAACCTCCTGAAAAAATGTCAAATCCCCTTCCTGCCCCAGACTGGCCCCATCCCTCCCGCCAAACCGGATGAAACGCCACGGCCACCACGGAGCGCAGGTGGACACAGCGCAAGGCGCCACCAGACAGCCAGGACCGCCCGCCCCACACAGCCCAGCCCCCGTCTGGGCCCCACGAGGCCAGGCATGAAAGAAAGGGCTGGTCCAGACCTCCAGGGTCCGCTTTGGTAATGACGCAGTGACATCAGCATCACCGGCAGAGGGACCCCAGGTGTGACTTTCTTGGGCCCTCTGTGTCTCCATTTCTTCCCGCCCATAAAACAAGGACTACCTCATTAAGCAGGATGTGAAAGAGGAATAAAATGACACTAGCAGTTCAGAGCAGCTTTATTTGCAACAGCCCCAAACCGGAAACAACACAAATGTCCACAGATGAATGGATAAACAAATTATGGTACATCTATACAATAGAATATTACTCAGCAATAAACAGGAGTGAAATATTGATGTGTACAATATCATGAACAGAGACTAAATATTTATGCAGTGTGAAAGAAGTGAGACAGAGCAGTGTACACACTGTGTGACTCCCTTTATATAAAAATCCAGAAAATAAGGGGCTGGGGATTTAGCTCAGCAGCAAAAGCGCCTGCCTGGCAAGCGCAAGGTCGTGAGTTCGGTTCCCGGTACCGGAGGAAAAAAAAAAAAAAAATCCAGAAAATAAAAGCAAATCATAGTGAGAGAAAGCAGATCAGCATTTGCCTGGGGTTTAGGGGACAGGCTGGAGGCAGGATGAGAGACAAGAGGAGGGGCCACAGAAGGGTCTGAGAAACTTTTGGAGGTGATGGGTACGTTCATTATCTTGATTGTGATGTCTTTATGGGAATACACATAGATCAAAAATCATCTGATTGTAGCCAGGAATGGTGGTGCACACTTGTAATTTCAGCACTGTAGGAGGCGGAGACAGGAAGATTACAGGTTGGAGCCCAGCCTGGGTGACCTAGTGAGACCCTGTCTCTGAAAAATAAAAAGGACTGGGTTTGTAGCTCCGTGCAGAGGTCCTAGGTTCAATCCCCAGTAGTGGGGGGAAAAAAAACCACATCAGATTTAAGCCTGGGCATCTTACCATCTATACTTCAAGTAAATCTGTTTATTAAAAAACCCTGCCAGGTGTGGTGGCACACTCCTGTAATCCCAGCACTTGGGAGGCTGAGGCAGGAGGATCATTGTGAGTTCGAGACCAGCCTGGGCTACAAAGTGAGCTCAAGGTCAGCCTGAACTGCATAGAGAGACCCCGTCTCAAAAAAACAAAACAAAAACGCTGGTAGAGCTCTGGATGCAGACAGGATAGCGCATTTATTAATGGCAGTTATTCACCTTAGGAATCGGTACTGGTGCATCCTGTTGCTTGTTTGATTCACTTCCATCTCCACCACCACAGCGCCTGGCATGTAGGAAGTGCTCACGAAATAGCCGTGGTTGGGAAACAATGTGCTGCTTTCTCCTGGAACATCTCAGAACCCAGAAGGTTCATTTGTCCCACCCGGGGCAGATTCCACAGCACCAAAGCTCTCTGAGGAGCCCCGAGGCAGCCCAGACCCACAGTCAACTCCCGCCAAAAGGAGGCAGAGCGGGGCGTGGCAAGGCAGCAGGCCCAAGGAGGAAGCGGGCACCACCCCGCCCCACCCTGGGCACAGGCGCTTGGCCTTGGGCCCTGCTCGTGTTCTGAAATGATGGCGTAGGTGCAGTGCTGCAGAGCCTGCCTGAGCTGCTGGACAGACCTACACTGGGCTGTGTGACCCCAGGTGAGCCGCTGCACCCCTCCGAGCCTGGTCCCTCATCTGTGAAAGTGAAGGACACTGCTCAGCCCTCTGCAGAAGTGTGAGGAGGGCTCCCATGGGTGAGGAGCCCTGGCACAGGGCGCTGGAGGCCGTGGGGATGGATCTGGGCCCGCTCCTCTGTGACACCTCCAGACGCTCTGCTTCCTTGCTCTGAGGGCTCTTGGGAGTATTTTAACAGCTCCCGGGTGATTCCCAGAGCGCAGGGTGCAGACCCTGCCGTCCACCTGGGGCAGGACCACTCCTCTTTACACACGCAGAAACAGAAGCCCAGAGAGGACAGGCACCTTCCCGAAGTTCACACAGCCACGAAAAGATCAAGCTGGGATGGTCAGACCGTCTGACCCCAGGACCCAGAGCCATAAGCTCCTTGGCAGGTGTAAAGATATGCCCAGCACAGGGGTGCACACTGTCCTCTCCTGCTGTCCCCTGAATGTCCCCGGCCTTTGGGCAGGTCAGAGCAGGACAGGGGACAGAAGGAGCCCTGCTTTCCACGTGAGGCTCCGCAGCATTCTGCACGCACCCACAGGCCATCAGTACCCCGCTTTGCAGCCAGAGCCAGGGCTCAGGACCTGCCGTTCCTGCCAAAGGTGGCAGCAAGCGCGGCTGGGGCCGGGCTCCAGGCGGGGCCACTCCAGCCTTGGCAGCATCCGAGGCCCTGGGGAACTGGGGCACCGAGTCCCCTGCCTTCAGCCCTGCACTGCCCCTGGCAGGCTGACCCACACCCTCACCCAAGGGAAGGCACCCTTGATGGCCCGCTGTCACTGCTGCCGGCCTCCCTGCTGGTTACCCTGCTGCAGATGGGGAGCAGACCGGAGGGGTCTAAGCAGCATGGGAGGCCTGCTGTCCCTGCCCCAAGGCCTCACTCACCCATCCATCCATCCATCCATCCACCCATCCATCCACCCATCCATCCACCCATCCATCCACCCATCCATCCATCCATCCATCCATCCATCCACCCATCCACCCATCCACCCATCCATCCACCCATCCATCCACCCATCCATCCACCCATCCATCCATCCACCCATCCATCCACCCATCCATCCACCCATCCAGGCATTCATTCCTCAGAGGAAGAGTAGAGCCAGCAGAGAACTCAGGCTCTGAAGCCGGACTGCTGAGCTGGCCTGTCTGTGACCCGGGCGCCTGATGGCACCCATCTGGGCCTCAGTGTCCTCACTTGGGCATGGCAATAACAACAGTGCCCACTTTAGCGCTGTGAGTCTCAGTGAGTTAACGATGCCCCGTGCCTAGAGCGGGGCCCAGCACACGGCAGGGCCGTGTCCACTGCGACTGCTGTCGCCGCCAAACCTGAGGGACGGGAAGGGGAAGGAGCCCAGGAGGAAGGGACGCGTAGGCCGGGAGGGACTGGTTGAAGGGATTTGCACCGCATGGGGCAGAGGAGGGTAGAAGGGCGTCCTGGGCAGAAGGAACAGCAGCTAGAAGCGCTCAGAAGTGCCAGAGAATCCACTCCCGTCCGTGTGCTCAAGTCACATCCTCAAGCAGCCCACCAGCCTCAGGGGACACAGCAACCGCTAAAGCATACACTCTGCCCTCTGGGGGTCCAGCTGAGCATTAGCGGGGGGCTGCCGCCCGGGACACTCACCCCTGCTGGCCCCCCAAGATCTCCAGTGTGTGCTTCTGTGTCTTGAGATTTAGTCCACTTCCCAGCCACACCCAAGTGCCTGAGACCCCCACAGGAGCTCAGGAACAAGGAGAGATGCCCAGAGAGGCCGATTGACTTGGCCAGAGCCACACAGCACACCGGTGCTGGGCTTTCCTACTCGGCTCTCCCGCTGCTCTTGGCTGGAGCTGGGCTGGGCAGGGACGGGGAGGACTTCCCCACTGAGTCAGACAGAGGCCACTGTGTGCAGTGAAACCCAAACCCGGGCCCCCTCAGCGGATGTGCTGGACACAGGGTCGACAGCCTCCCTGCACCCTCCCCCGGGGCCCAGCACATGCTCCTAGTCCCAGCCACATCTGGATTCCAGCTGGCAGCTCCAGGGCCCGGAGGAGGGGGCAAAGCCACCCCAGGAACTTGCCATCAAAGGCAAGGAGGGGCTGGAAGCCAAGGGGACAGAGGTGGAGGCCAGCCGGGGACTAGGGCCTGCTGAGGGTGCCGTGTGCGTGGCACTGTGTGAGACTGGTACAGCGCACTATCTTCCTGCAGGGCATGGACAGCTGGGACTCCCGCCCCGCCCCTGCCCTCAGGGGAGCACAGGGTGGTGACTGTCCCATGGTCGTGACCAGTGACAGAACCACATGTGGAAGCCAGGCCTGTGTGACTGGCACCCTGGGGGAGCTCACGCCCCCCGCTTGTGGGGCATCTGATCTCTCTCTACATATATACTTTTTTTGTTTATTTTGTGGTACTGAGGGTTGAACCCAGGTCCTTCCCACTGAGCTATATCCCCAGCCCATTTTTTATATTTTTATTTTGAGACAAGGCCTTGATATGTAACTCAGGCTAGGTTCAAACTTGTGATCCTCCTGCCTCAGCCTCCCAGTGTGCTGGGATTACAGGTATGCATGCCAGTGTAGCCAGCTACTCCTCTCCATCTTTCCCACACCAATCTTTCCCTCAGCCTCTAAGACCCGGCTGATGTCACCCCAGAAAGTTGCTCCCAGCCTATGAGCAACCCCTCCCCAAGACCCGCCCCTCCCCCCTGCAGAAGACCAGCGAGACTCAGGACAGATTCAAGGTTTATTATGCTGGTGTGTTAGATCTCAGCACCTGGAGGGCTGTGCAGAGGTTGGGGGAGCCCCACACGTAAGAATGGGGCAGAAACCCCTCTCAAGAGTCCCCTGAACAGGACGGAGCACAGGCTCCCTGTCAAGGACAGAAGGGTGCTGCGGACACAGGCTGCCAGACCTCACATGTGAGCAAAGGGCCAGTGGTCAGCGCGCCCTGCTCCAGGCTGGGCGTCAGAAACCAGAATGAGGGTCCCTTCTAATGCAGCCCCCTAGCTGACAGGATGCTTTGAGGGTCTCACAGGCAAGCAGGGGTCGACACACGTTCCCCAGCCCAGAAGCAGTAGAGGGGTGAGAAACTGAACCCCAAGTAGGGGTGGCTTCGGAAATCAAAACCCTGCACCCCACACCCTAACTCTGGACCAACCAGAACTTGGGGGCACCTTCAAGAAATAAGAGCAATATTTTCCAGAGTGACTTTTGCAAGATTTGACCTTATAGCTGTTTTCAAAAAGAGCAGTGCTGGGAACGTAGCTCAGTGGTTGAGCCCTTGCCTAGCATGCACCAGGACCTGCGCCCCTCCCCCAGTACAACCAAAAATAAAAAATAGACTTTGGAAAGGCTAAGCAAAGCCCCAGACCCAGTCCAACAGGAGCCTTTACTCTGGAGCCTGTCAGAGCCCTGGGAGCAACGGGGTAGGGTGGGGAAGGGAGGCAGCCAGCGTGGCCTCAACTCGGTTGACCTTGGAATCCTCTTTCCATGGAGCGCCCCTCGGAATCCTGTCTGGAAACACTCCCTTAGGGCCCTTTCTGGATGCCTGTAAGGGTCACTCCCGGAAGAGGCCTAAATAATCCGGTCCGCTTCTGCAGGCGCAGCTCTAAGCAGAGATGGAGCGAGCCTGAAATACTTGGCTTTAGGGAGACTCAAAGGCTGGGTGTCGTTGCAGGCTGCTTCTGCTTTGCAGGCCCTAGGACCCCCGGTGCGCCCACCCAATCGCTCCCCAAACTCCTCGATCCTCTGCTTTTCTTTGCTCCCTGCGTGGAAAAACAGCAATATTTGCTTCTTCACGGCGGACCTCTGACCGTGTTTCCCGCCCCGTACGGCCGATGCCGGGGCTCTCCCGGGCACACGTCTGTCCTCCACCTCCCCTGAGAGCTTGGCTTTGGGGTGAAGCCCGTGGAACTGCAGAGGCACTGAGTGCTGCTGGAACTTGGGGGATTCCTGGGTGAACCACAGACCAGCTTCTCCAGCTGCCGCAGGACAGGAGCTGCCGGGGTTGGCAGCAGGAGGTGGCCACGAGGGGGGGTGAGGGCTAAAGACCTTTTCATGCCCAAGGAAGTGACCACAGGGGCCCGAGAGTCAAGGCCAGCAGCTGTGGGGCCTGTTAGATGGTGGGGGAGACGCTGCTGCATGCGCAGGGATTTTCAGGGGGACCCGCTGGTCCCTGGGCTTCCTGGTTTGAAGAGAAAGACCCTTCCGGCTCCTCTTGGCCCGCCCCGGCCGTTGGCGCACCCTCGGCCACAGCTGAGCATGACTCCTCCGGGACTTCGGGTTTCTCCTCAGGGACCCTGCATGCCTGGGTGTCCGAGGCCGCCTCCTGGCTGCTCCGTACCCCTTCCTCAACCTTGTCTTCTGTCGGCCGGGCCCCCTCCCCACTGCTGCCCAGGGCAGCCCTGGCAGGGGACTTGAGGTTCTGGGTGGCGGCCAGGATGTCAGCTTGCAGCTGCTGGGAGGAATCCAGGGCCTCCTCGGGCCGGCTGTCGGGAGCCCTGTCGGGGACCTCACTGAACACTCGAGGGCCCCCGGCCCTGTCGCTCTGGTCCACGTACTTCTTCTTGGGGAAGGACGACGGGTAGTAGGCCGTGGCCTTGTGCTTCTGGCGGGTGATGAGCGCGGCGCAGACGATGAACATCAGCAGGAAGGCCAGCGAGCCCACCACGGCGATGAGCATCACGTACTGGTGGAAGAAATCCACGATGCCGTCCAGGAGGTTGGTGGGGGGTGACGGGCCCTCCGGGGATGTGGGCTGGGGCTCCCCTGATGTGGGGCTGAGGGCCGGGGTCTGGGGTGGCGGGAGGCTGGGGGAGGAGGCCGATGAGCCCTCTGCATCCCCACTGCCCCCCACGTCCTCCAGGAAGGCGGCAGGCAGGGACACGGAGAGAGCTGACATGGGCACAGGCCGCAGGAGCAGCAGCAGGGCGAGGAGGAGGCTGGAGCCGACCGCAGAGACCATGGTGCCCGGACCTGCGACGAAAGGAGGGACGGGGCGATCAGAGGGGTCTCCCCTCAGGGTCTCAGCACTCAGGAACAGGGCTCAGCAGGCCCCGGGGACTGCAGGGAACACAGGACAAATCCCAGCAGGCACTGCCCGTTCTGATGCCAGAGCACCCACGGTACCTGGGCTTTGCTGGTTCATGCCTGGCATGCAAACGATGCCCTCCCTCCCCTGAGGTCCAGGATGGCGGGCCTGAGTCTGATTCACCCCAGCATGCTCCAGGGTTTGCATCATATCTGGTATACTGTACGTGCTCGGTAAGTGCATCTGAACTGACATGGCTGAATTCACAATAACAACTTTTACTTTCATGGCTTTCCATGTGCCAGCTGCTACTGTTAAGTTTCTTTCTTTCTTTTTCTGGGGGGTGGGGATTCAGGGAATATTGAGACAGGGTCTCACCATGCAGTTCAGGCTGGCATCAAACTCACTGCTATCCTCCTGCCTCAGTCTTCCAAGTGCTGGGATTACTGGCATGAATCCTGATACCCACTGGGAGAGGGGTCCTAGGATTACCCCCATTTTTCAGGTAAGGAAACTGAGGCTCACAATCACTAACCAAGGGAGAGCTGGGGCTGGATCTAGGCGTGAAGGGAGAGCTGATGCTGGGGCTGTCACTGAGTCCTTGAGGGGTGACAGTGAGTGAGCGACTCCCTTGCCCTGTGCAAGGCCTCATCCCTGTGCACAAAATGGCTGCAGTGGCTCCAGGGCCACATCCCAGCTTCTCAGCCAGAGGCTTTCTCAGGCCTCCCCCCTGGGCCCCAGCAGGTCCCCCTTCTCCAGAAGTTTCTCAGTCTCTGAGCTCCGCAGGGGGTCTGGATGCCAGAATCATCACCCACGGCTGCCCCTCGCCTTCAGGCTCCAGGCAGGCCCGGGAGGGCCCCCCGGGGACCCCCTGTGCTGAGACAAAGCCATAACTGCCGCCCTGCATGGCCGCTGCCAGCTCTAGATGGGAACCAGATGAGCCCACACCTCCCTCCCACTCCCTCCCCGCCGCTGGAAGGCTGCTCCCCGCATGAACCCCCAGACCCCATCTGGCCCAGACAGCCTCGCCGATTAATAAATTCCTCACGGCCTGAGTTTATGGAAGAGCTGGTTTCTAAAACACGAACCCTCCTAACTGCCGTGAGACAGGGCCGGGCTTCAGGCAAACCCAGGGCCTCGTCACCTCCGAAGCTGCCACGGTTACGGATGCTATGGAAAGCTTCGGACGGCCAGTCTGAGGCCCTGCCTCAGGGTCTGACATGAGAAGACAGACGGGGAGCAAGTTCTCGGGCTGGAGAAGCGGCTGAGGGTCCTGGCTCCTTGACCGCAGGTCACATTTCCCACGTCTATACCTCAGGCCTTGCTCAGTGACTCAGATGACAGCCCACCTCTCAGGTGACAGTGAAGACCCAGGAGAGGAGGTAGGATGGAGGCTGGGGCATGGAATGGCTTGCTCCAGGTGACCTGAGGCTCCCAATTCCTGTGCTTTAGTCACTCAGTATCACTGGAGGCTTAGGCCCGGGACTCACTTCCAAGGACAAGAAAATCTGTGGCTGCTCAAGTTCTTAAAATAAAATGGTGTGGGATTTGTGTGAAACCCACACACATCCTTCTGTGTCTTGTTTTGCTTTGTTTTGTTTTGCTATAGAGCTCAGGCTGGCCTTGAACTCACTGTGTAGCCCACACTGGCCTAGAACTGGACACGATCCTCCTGCCTCAGCCTCCTGAGTGCCATAAAGACAGGTGTGCGCCATCACACCCAGCTTCTCCTATGTATTTTAAATCACCCCTAGATGACTTATAATACTTCACACAATGTAAAAGCTACTTAAATGATATTATACTGTATTATTTTATCGCTATACTGTTTTATTATTTTCTATCTGCAGTTTGTTGAATCTGCAGCTGGAGAAACCAAAAACTCTGACGGCTGTTTGTACTGACGTAAATGTGCTCCAGCCAGCTCAGATGGCAAAAACAGTTTTCCCTTGTGCTAAGGATTGAACCCAGGACCTTATGAGAGCTCAGCAAAAGCTCGGCCACTCAGCTGCACCCCAGCCCTCAGGACCTCGTTTAAGATGAGCTGGACATCCCCGGGTTTCCTCAGGGATTACTCAGCTGAAGCTCTTCCTAGATTCCCCTCTACAGAGGCAACGGCCCTAGGTTCAGAGGCAGCCAGTGACCTGCGCAAGGACACACAGATGGCGCGTGACAGAGCTGGGATTTAAACCGTCCTCTGTCTGACTGTGGGCGTCCACACACGCACGTACCACAAACCCGCGCCGGCCCAGGGAGGAGTTCAAACCCCGGTGGGCATCACTTCCCAGCCGGAAGGAAGGAGCATCCGAGCTGCTAAGTGAGGACGGGTAGCACTCCTGGGGCTGTGTCCTGCCAGTCATCTCCCCGCCTGTCTTGAGTGGGCCCTGAGAGACCTTTAATGGTGGCAGCTGCAGCACCATGACCACGGGAGGCTGGGCCCTGGCTCCCCGGTGTCTGGCTCTGCCTCCTGCCTCCTCTGAGCCTCACTTTCCCCATCTGTAAATGGGCAGCACTCTGTGTGTGTGTGTGTGTGTGTGTGTGTGTGTGAACATGTGCATGGCAATGGTACGGTGACCACAGACTAAGCCCACAGCACTGGAGGACTGCATGAGATAACATTCTGAAAGTGCCCAGAGTGGGGTAGCAGCTTGCTCAGGAAAGGTGGAATTCAGGGGCGGAGAGCTCCAGGAGCAGCCAACTTCTCCTACACCAGCAAAGGACTGTCCTCACCTGTGTGTGCTTTTGCCTGGCATCCTCCCCACCCCCATAGGAAAAAACCAACTTTTTTTAATCCATTGAATGAAACTTTCTCAACTCTGGTCACAGGAGTGCGGAACCAAAAACACACACATACGCATGTGTGCATGCACACACACACACACACACACACACAGAGCAGTGAGTCAGAGAAAGGGAGGTGGGTCAAGGCCAAGGATAAGGAGGGAGGCTGTACAAACTATCACTGGCTCTTAGAGGCCAAGATTCCAATGCGAGAGTCCCGTGCTCCCCTCCACCCCTCCTCCCACTCCCTGAGAAAGGTGGCGATAAGTGCGGGGACACAGCTCCATGCGGAACCAGCCAGACCTTGAGGCAGACGGCTGTGTGACCCTGGGCGGGCCCCTGCCCTCTCTGGTTTCCCATGTGCAGAGTGGGAGAACTGGCCTGGGCGGCTGCCCTCCCGTCTGTGCACCTCCTCCTGGGAAGCGGAGTCTGGCCTCTCGGCCCTGCTTTCAGAGGGACTCAGAATCTCAGGTCCCTAAGAGCAGAGCGACGCCCAACTCCTGTGCTCCCACCCGAGAGGAAACGCAGGCACAAAGACGAGGTACGGCTGCCCGGGGCAGCGCAGCCCTGACCACAGGAGCAGCTCGGGGCGTCCAGGAGCCACTGAGCCACGCGTGGCACCTCTCTGGGCCTGGGTCTTCCCCTCTGTGCCGTGGGCCAATCCCTGCCACCAAGCTGGTGGGCAGGGGCAGCCAGTGAGTGGGGACCAGGCCTGGCCCCGGGAGACCCTCTCACTGCCTTAGCTCTTCTAGGATGAAGCCACACGCTTGAGGTCATGATCATTCAAAAGATGCAAATGCCCGCAGGGCCTGGGTACCCCAACATGCGGGCTGAGGGTCCAGAGCGGCTGCCCCGCCCCCAGCCAGAGACTGGCGGCCAAAGGGGGAGGGGCGCCCACGAAACCTGGCTTCAATTAGTGGTCTGGGGGGGGGGGGCCCGGGCTGAAGCACTGTCCCGGTCTGGGGCTAGGCGAGGACAGGGAGCTGGGCCCCTCAGAGGGGAGGTCTGGGAGGGAGGGGGTTTCTGGGGGCTCAGAACTCACACAGACTCACACAGCAGCGGCAGGGACAACCACACACGGGGCACCAGCACACGGACTCGGCGCAGCGCGGCCCCCTACACGGAGAACGCACAACACACGCACCACGCATCCCGACCCGGGACGGGACCGCCCCGCTACACCCTCGCCCTGAGCCTGCAAGCAGCACCTGGAGACCATTCACTGCGGAGAAGGCACCCGCACCCCTCCCGCCGACCCCGGCAGCCGCATGGGCTCCCGGGACCCTCGGCCGCCAGCGAGCACACCCTCGGGCGCGCACGGGCTTCTGCCGGGCGCGACAGTCCCTGGCCCTGCGCTCCAGGACAGACGCAGGCTCTGGGGGTGGGGACCCCTCCCCTGGGACTTACTGGTTCCTGCTGCAGGGCTAGGCGCGCCCCAGGTGGACGAGATAGGAGTCCGGCTGCCTGGGACGGTCCCCGCCACTCCTGCCGGCTGCCCTGGCTGGCGCCTGCCCTCCCCGTCCTCCGTCTCTCCTCCTTCTCCTCCGGCTGGGCTGCGGGGCCAGCTTGATTTCATTAAGAGAGTTTGGGGTGGGGACAAGGGGAGGGGCGGGGCCGTGCTGGGCCACACACACTCCCACCCTCGCTGCTGCCTCACTTCCTCCCAGACCTGGGGTCCCCGGGGAAGCCTCGACAGATAGACAGACAGAGAGGAGACAGACAGACAGACAGACAGACAGGACTTCCCCAGAACCAAGAGCTAGGGTCCTGCCTGTTCTTCTTTACTCCCAGGGCCAAGGTCAGGGAGGCCCCTAAAAGTGAGAAGGGAAAGTCCCCGTCCCTAGTTCCAGCTGTGACTCAGGAGTTCCAGGCTCGGGGTGCAGAGTGGGAGTCAGAACGTGTTGAAGGGAGGCCCGGGGGGCCCAAGCCCGAGCAGGGAGCTGAGTTCAGGCACCTGGTCTGGTCAGGCACTCCCCAGCCAGGCCTCCGCTCCCCACCCGCTTCCTAGGGTGGGAGGGACGCCTGCTGAGCCCATCTTGTCTCTGCCATTCTGGGACCTGTGGCCTCAGAAGGCCCAGGTTGGGATTGACAGGAATTGTAGACCCATTTCACAGCAAGACAAGTAAAGCGGGGTGAGCTCAAATGGCTCAATCAGGGATCCGAAGTGAGCAGCGGGCAGGCCCCAGACCAGGATGTCTGGCTCACTGAGGAATCCAGAGGCCCTGCAGCCACTTACACTCATTCGTTCATCCTCACAGTCATGCATTCCCTCAGCGGACGCTCAGTACATCCACAGGGCCCGGTGCTATGCCCAGCAGGTTCCAGAGCAGACTCAGAGCAGCCCGGCCTGCTGCGAGCTCGCAGGTGTGCAGACATTTACCTAACGACTCACAGGAGAGTCCGCCTGTGCGCATTGCCTCCTGGCCCTCCTCCCCCAGTGCTGGGAATTGAACCCGGGGCCTTTGCCCTGATCTATATCCCCAACCCCTTTTTTATCACACAGAGTCTCACTAAGTCATGAAGTTGCCCAGGCTGGACTCTAACTTGCGATCCTCCTGCCTCAGCTTCCCAGAAGGCTGGGACTCTAGGTGTGTGGCACCACACCCAGCTTGTGTACTGCTTTTTTTTTTTTTTTTTTCAACAAAACAGAAGGAGGTCTTCAGCAGTAGAGAGATCAGGCCCAGGGCTCAGGAACCCCAGGTGGAGGCTGGTGCACTGAGGGAAGGAGGCAGGGAGGTCATCCTCGAGAGCTGCAAGGCTGCCCAAGAGGAGACCCTGGTCAGGCTCTCCAGGAGAGAGGGAAGAGCCGGGGTGGAGGGGTGGAACAGTCAGGGGCCAGCATCAGAATATAAGAATGGTTTTCCCCCAGGAGGCGGTGGGGAGCCAAGGAAGGGCTGGAGCAGGGCAGCGGGTGAATGAACAGCCCACACCCACCGTGGAGGAGCCCGGACTCTGATTGTGATCGCTCCTTGCGGTGGTCCCAGCTACTAATCACCTTCAAGAGGTGGAAACATTTATTTGGGAAATAAAACCAGAGACTTTCCCATCCCGTCCTCTCTCGTGATCACCCCAGACTCTGTATTCTGGGGGATGGGGGGGACATACCTCACCAGTGCGTACACAGATCCCATAGACACACAGCAGCTTTCCCACCTTAGGACAACCGGGGAGGGCCTCAGCCCACCTACTTGTCTGAGACCGGACAGCAGTGAGCGGCTGCAGCCAGTCCTCCAGGACTCACCTGCAGTCAGTCTCACAGCCCTGGGAGATCGGAGGCCGGGGAACAACCAACCCAATCAGGGCCCCACAAGGAGCCCTGGGCCCAGAAACAAGCAGAGCTCTACCATAAGCCTCAGTTTCCTCATCTGTAAAATGGGAACAGAGAAGCCCTAGTACTTACGAGACCACTGGGGAAATGAGAGGATCCTGTGGGCAGGAAAGTGCTTGACAATGTAAGGAGCCCAGGCCAGATGCCAGTGTCAAATGCCAAGCGCACGGGTTCCCTGCTGTCGCAAATGCCCCCAAGCAGAGCAGGCAATAATGGCCCATGCTCACACCTCGCTGTCAGGAGTCTGAAATGAGCCTTGCTGGGCTGAATGCAGGGCTTGAATTCATTCCAGTCCTTAGGGGGAGAATCCATTCTTTTGCCTTTCCTGTTTCTAGAAGCTTCCTGAGCTCCCCAACTCCAGGCCTCAGCCTCCCGCATCCCTCTGCGGGCTGCCTTCTGCCTGGTTCTCTTCTGCTTCCCTGTCCCACTTTTAAGGCTCTCTGTGGTGACTCTGGGCCCCTGGAGGGACCTGCTCATCTCCCCACCTGGGATCCTGAACCGCACGGGCAGGCGCCTCTGGTGCTCTGAGGCCTGGTGTCCACGGGCGAAGGTTCCAGAACCTCAGAGGATATCACATTCCTTGCAGGGACTGCGTGCCGTGGTGCTGGGCCACCTCGCACCCCCTCCTGTCCCCCTCCGTCCCCTCCACACGACGTTAATACCCAGAGCAACTGACCGCGACATGAGTATTTGCTTTGCCCTGCGTCTTAGGGAACAGTGGCGAGAAGAAAAAGTTCTGCGTGTGCTCAGTGCAGGTACAACTTTCTTTCCAGCCCACCGTTGGCCAAGGCGGCAGATGCGGAGCTGAGCTGGAGGACCGCCTGCGCCCCCCCACCGCCTGTCCCCTGGGCACAGGGCTCCCCCTCCACACAGAGCCTGCTGCGTGCTGTCCCTCACACCCCGCGGGCTTCTCAGAGGAGGAAGGGGAGCCCACCACACAGCTAAGGGAAACTGAGGCTGGGGGAGCAGCTGCCAGGATCCCGCCGCAGGCCCAGGCAGAGTCCTTCTTCTGCACGAGCACCTGTGTCAGCACGTCCAAAAATGCCCCCACCAGACCTGCAGTCTCTCTGAAAGGGCCCCTTCCCCACCCTGGGCCCACGGCAGCCCACAGCAGACCTCCTCTAGGACCCCGTGTGAGGGAACACCATCTGTTCAAAAAAAGTCATACTGTTTTTCTTGTCCTGACGTATGCACACATTTTTTGGCAGACTCTGCATTTACTTACATAGTACACAGGTACACATACACACACAGACATACACACACATATCTGGTACACAGACATACCCAAAGACACAGACACACACACACACACACACAAAGATCTGCACGCATGCATCCGCACACACGTGCACCAAAGGACGCTCCTGTACACACACCGCTTTAGACGGGATGCCCCAGTCAGTCTGAGGCCGGACAGCAGCCAGGGTGGTCAGTGACTAGGGATGAGGGGTCCGTGCCCGGCCCCGGGTGAGCACCAGCCGTGGGTGCCCGTGTCCATCGTGCCCAGCCTGGGCCACGGGCAAATGTGGGGTGAGGCCGGATGCTCCCCTCGGCTGCAGGCCCTTGGGCTCTGATCCTGAGGCACTAAATTTCATTTGCCCTGTACATATTCCTTGAGCCCTCGCTTGGCACCTTGCCCACACCCAACCCTGGGAGACAGGGATGAGCAAACACAGGCACACGGCTCACAGAATCAGCGGGAGACCCGCAATACATAAATAAGCAAGCAAATGACCCTGAGAGCGCACTGGACTAAGAGCGGACAGTATTTCAGGGACCATGGTGGCCAGTCTGGTTCCCCTCACAGGGGCTGCCCTTGAAGATGATGAGGGGGCATTAAGAAGGCAAGGGTGCACGAGGCTTCCCATCAACCAGAACAACATGTGCAAAGGTCCTGAGGTGACTAGGACCACAACACCCACAGGGCAGCTCCTACAGGTTGTTGTCATGCAGGAGTCGATGCACCAGGTCTGCCAGAACTTTGGCTGTCTGTGCTGTCCTAACTCCACCATCCAGGACAGTGCCTAGGACACAGTTAGAGCTCAGTGCTTCTTGACTGTATGAATGACCACTCTGAGGTCCACTCATGCACTTGCAGCAGTGCTTCCTCCACCTGGAGTCTCGTCTTCCACGTCCTGGGACGTGTGTGGGGCCGGCCTGGGCTCTCCCTCATGGCCCGCACCACTGCGGGGCACGGGCTGGCTGGACCTCCGCAGCCTGTAATTTCAGAGGCGCAGGCAGCGCCCGGCCCTCGGCCCAGCCTGGAAGCAGTTCAGAGCCCCCGCCCTGTGCTCACCGTGCAATTAGCAGCTGCCCCACCCTGCCGAGCAGCCCCTGCCACTGGCCAGGGAGGAGTGGGGAGGCCGGGAGAGACTCAGGCCGCTGGGTTCCTGCCAGGACCCTCCCTGGCTGAGCCTGGGGCAGCTGCCTGGCCCACCACAGCCCCCAGCTCCAGCCCCGTGGGTCCAGGGCCACTTCTAATTACACAGCCCCCAGGCCACTGGGCCTGCCCTCTGGGCAAAAATAGCAGGGGCCTTTCATGTGGTGGGCGCGGCCTGTGCTCGGCCCAGAGGGCTCAGGCTCGGCCTTTGGAACCACCAGGGTGGGGCCACCTCCCGCCTGGTGCTCCAGGGAGGCCCCGCAGCCTCATCCAGGCCCGCTGGAGTTCCTGTGTGCTGTGACCGGGCTGCGGGCCTCGGTTTCCCCATCCGAGGGAAAGGGGTTTCTCCATCCGAGGGAAAGGGGTTTCCCCATCTGTAAGGAAGCTGTTTTGTCTTACTGCTCCGCTTTTGCTGGGCTGTGCCAACCAGACAGCACAGCCACCCCTTGCTGGGCTGTCCCCCACCCCCAGGCACTGTCCTCCATGCTCCCTTCGCTTGAGCATCCTCCACCACCACCAGGAAGCCTCCCTCGCCAGCCTCCAGAGAGGGACGCAGCAGCCCCCTCCTTGCTCCCCTCTGAGCCCGGAGCCCACCTGGTGCCTCGCAGCCTCTTTACCTTGGTCTTACGACTGTGAGCCCCTCGGGGCCAGAATCAGGGCCTCTTCCGTCTCAGCATCCCTGACTCCTGGGCCCGGGACACAGCAGGTGCTCCGCAAATGCCCACTGACCAGCTCCAGTGCAACCTGCCCTGTTATACGGATGAGGACGCTGAGGCCCAAGGAAAGGACAGGATTGGCTGGAATCTGCCAGCGTGACTGTTCACGTGTCCGTTTAACAGCTATTTACAGCCACCTGCCCTGTGCCTGCTCAGACCCGGGTGCAGGGAAGAGACAAGGGACAGGACACCAGCCGTGCCTCAGGGAGCTCCTGGGAGGGGAGAGAAGGGAAACAGGTCACCCAGGAAACAGGGAAGTCATGCAACACTGTGGGCTGCTGTTAAGAGTACTCAGCATCTCTGTGTGGAAGTGAGATTTCATTTCAAGTTGCTTGAAACGGGCAGGGACAGGTTCCTGGGCAGCTATTTTACGGACTGTGGTCGGCAACAGCCTCTCTGGAGAGCTGTCTGAGCCGACAGTTGTAGGACAAGGGGGACCAGGCACACATAGGCAGGATAAGGAGCATCCAGGCCAAGGAAACAGCAAGTGCAAAGGCCCTGTGGCAGGAAAGGCTCAGCATGAGGCCTGCACTAGGGAAGGAAGACTAGGTGCTGACCCACTCTCACAAGGAAGCAGTTAGTTAGAACTGAGAAAGAGGGAGGCCTCTGATAGTTCCAGAGCCTGCCCCTCACACGCTGTGGGAGCCAAGCCTCAGATTCCCTTCCTAGACTCAGAAGTGGCTCCTCCCGACTCTGATGTTCTGTGACTCTCAGAGCATTTCCCACTTATCTCAAGAACCGCCCCATGCCCCGACCCTAGTCGGCTGCACACCCACTGCTGGCTACATAGAAATGGCAGAGTCGCTCTGGGAAGCAGATGCCCGGTTTTTGTAAAGTTATGTAAAGTTATCCATGCCCGCCTCCTGTGTGAGCCAGCAACCCCACTGCTTGGGATTTACGGAGAGAAAAGAAAGCCCACGTCCACACAGAGATCTGAGCATCCAGCGCCGCCCCGACCAGAGGCAGCCCAGACGCGGCAGCGGGAGCGGGGCGGCCCAGATGAGCTGCCGCACGCGCAGCAGGCGCAGAGAATCCCGCACGCGCGGAGCTCAATACCGCGCAAATGGCTCCGCCCCCGGGCAGCTCCGGAGGAAGGGCCGGCACAGCCACGGGGCCAGAAGTCAGAAGAGCAGTGACCCGCGTGCTGGCGCGCACCGGGGCGGGCCGGGAGGAAGCGGCCGGTGGTGGAAACGCGCGCCACAGAGGCCTGGGTCGCGGTCAGCGGCGCACGCGCGCGGAGCGATCGCGCCCTGCGCTGGCCTCGCGCGCTTCCCGCGGGTGATGGCTCGGGCGAAGGTTTACAGAGCGTTTCCTTCCCCAGGGCCCTGCCGGGAGCTGTTAGGAGCCCTTCCCACCCCCATCCCCGGGGACAGCATCTGGGTGGGCAGGAGGCAAACAGTGGCCCCCGCTGCAGACCTGGCCTCTCTTTCCCTTCTGCAAGCTGCCCTTGGGGCACCCTCGGCCTGCCGCTCCTGGACACCTCCCCACCTGGCAGAGAGTGGGGGGGGGGGCTTGGTGCTGACACCCAGGGACCCGATCCCCCGGCTTCTCAGGGAGCTTCTCTCGTTTTCTTGGTTCCCACTGTGGCCCTCTCTCCACTCCTTTCCTTTCTTTCTCTCTGTCAATCTCCGACACATACTGTGTGCCAGGCATTTCCCAGGCACCGGGGCCACGGCAGGGGACGCAGAGATTGAAGCGTGGGCTTCCAATCTGGTGGAAGGCGCCGCCATTAGAAAGGTCGCAGAGCAGAGCTGCAGCGGCCAGCTTGGTGGCTGGAGCTCCGCGGGATGGAGGGAAAGCAGGCAGAGAACGGTGACTGAATTCACGCAGAGACCTGAGAGAGGCCGGGGCAGCTCAGGGAGGAGGACAGGCCCGGGCAGAGGGCAGAGCCATGCAAAGGGCCTGGGGCCGGAGGTGCCTGGCACTTTCCAGGAGTGGCAAAGAGGCCTGTGTAGCTGGAACAGAGGAACGAGGAAGAGCGGAGGATGTGGGGTCAGAAGGGTCCAAGGCCGGACAGGGGCCTCCATGGGCCCGCAGGGTGGGCTTGCAGTAGTGCCGTGTGTGTGTGTGTGTGTGTGTGTGTGTGTGTGTGTGTGTCCCTTCCCCAGCCCTGCCCTCTGCTTGCATCAAGCCCCCTCATCTTCACCTGCCCCCGCACCCCTGCTCCCTAGGACCCTGGCAAGAGACAGCTCAGGACCCATTGCAGGCAGGAGAGAGGGTCCCGCATAAACGGCCCCGAGGGCCAGGCACTTGTGTGTGTGCCCGCGCTCCTCCCACGCCAGACCGCGGGTTTCCGACCCCGCTGGGGCAGAATCTCTGCAAGCAGCCTCCTGCCGCAGCTGCGACAGTCAGCCCAGGGGCGTCCTCACGGCCAGGTCCTCCCCCGCACCCGGCCCACCAGCCAGGTGGGACCAGGCCACGTGGGGGCAGGAGGAGGAGGAGGAGGAGGAGGCAGGCCCACCCGCCCTGCAGCAGCCTGGGTCTGTGGCAGGTGGCCTCCCTAGGAGGGGAGGGCACAGCCACGCCCCCTCTGGTTCTTGTGAGAGGGCACCCAGGGCCCTCTGCACCTGGCGCTTAGTAAATAGCCCGGAGTCATCACAGGGACCTCAGGGACGTGTGGGACCAGACTGTGTCGCACCAGCTGAGTGGCACCTGGAGCCGAGGACCGGTACCAGCAGGGGCTCCGTGAGGCTAAGGGACAGGAGGGGACAGAGCAACTAGCCGCCCATCCCCACCCCAGACAGTGGGCTGGCTGGGAGTCCTCAGGGGTGCCCCAGATCTATCAGGGTCCCACATCCTTGGGGTTCCCTTCATCCTTGAGGAGCTGGGCACAGGGACTGGGGACCCAGCCCCACTCGCACCCGCACCCCGGCTGGGCCCAGAAGTGCGTGCGGTGGATCCACCCGCCTCCGCAAACACCGACACCCCGCGGTGCTGGGGGAGGGGGAGGGGCCCCAACAGCTGCGAACATCTGGTTTGAATTGTCGGTTGGAAGCACCAGCCAGGCAGCCAAGGAATTTGTGAGCTAATTTTAGGCCAAAAGACAGAGCTCAGCAGGGCGGGGCCTCGCTCCCCAGACCACAGACACGGAGGCCTCCACGGTGCCCCTTGGAGGGTCGCTGCCTGCCTTGGAGCTGGGGACTGCCTGGGGTTGGCGCTAGAGGGTGTCCACTGTGTGCCAGGCAGCCCCGGCTCCTCACACCCTCCGATGGCCCTGCTAGGAGGAGGAGGGGCAGGAGAACCCCCGCCACCGTTTCACAGGCGAGGGGCTATCGCCCAGAGGTAGCGAGCTGCCCTGTGTCTGTCTTGCATCTCCTAAGCTGCAGGGTCGGGATTCAAACCAGGTTCTGGACTCCGGGACCTAAGGCTCCCGCATCTCCCCGCTGAGGCTTCCGTTTTTGTCAGTCTCACCACCGTGCCTGCCTTGCTAGTTCCTTCCTCCTACCGGTGCTTCCTGAACCCGCCCTGGGGGCCACACACATACAGAGACAGGGATAGCATGCCCTCACAAGGCACACACCAATCGACAAGGACATCGTGCGGGACAGGGCCTGGAAAGAGAAAGGGGAATGTCCCAGTGACTCTCTGGGGACAGGGCTACGCTACATTAAGCTGAGTCAGAAGATATGAGCCATGCGGACGTCTGGAAGGAGAGTAGCAAGCAGGGGGAGTGGCAAGTGCAAAGGCCCTGAGGCAGGGGCACATAGCAAGGAGCAAGAAAGCTGTTGGGCCAGAGCGGAGAGGGAAGAGACAGGCTCCCCTCCCATCATACAGCCAAGATGTTTCTCAGTCATGAGACATGGGGGGTTGGTGTGAGTACTGGAGGAGTTAGGGCCCAGAAGCTCCTGCTGGTGGGGCGACGAGTCCTACTATCTCACAGGCCCAAGAGCCTCTGCAGTGAGTCAGGGGATGTCTGTCCCTGGGGTGGAGGAAGCTCTAAGGCTGATGCAATGCCAGACGATAGGTTCTCCATCAGGCGGTGACAGAGCCAGCACCAGGGCCAGCCATGACCTACACTAGGCCACCCCGGCAGGGTCCCTGAGCCAGGAGAAGGGGCTGTGCTAGAGCCACCTCCATTCTCAGGTCTCCGTGCTGAGCGGCACCTCCCTCCTCTGGGGGGCAGGCAGAGGCTGTCCCCGAGCACAGCCTCCCCTCCGGAGGCCCCTGGGGGCCAGAGCAGCCGGAGCGACGCTGCTCAGCAATCACGTGTGCAGTGACTCGGGAGCCCCTCTCTCCCCCCAGAAATCTCTGGGAAGGGAGCTCGTGCGGCGCACTGCTGAGCGGGGACGTCGGAGCAGATCTCTCCACCGGGCATGACGATCCGGGGGGCCAGACACACCGCGGGGCGTGGAGCATTGTCCCTAGGTCCCCAGAGCACCCTCCTCTTCGTGGGAACCAAAAGTATCCAGGGACACTGCTGAACTTCCCCAGGTGGGAGCTGCCGGCTTGGAGGAGTCCTTTCGGGCATGGCTGCTCCAGGGCAAGGCCGTCGCCAGCTGCGCCCCAGATTTCTTAGCGTTGAGTTTTATTCTGTCTTCTGAGCAATATTAGAAGAACACAGAAAGCTCATCAGAAGCAAATCCAGCTCGCCCACATCCTACTCTCAGTGGCTAAACCCTTCCTGCCTTTTTCTACCCTTGATAATCCAGTTTTTTGTTTTGTTTTGTTTTGTTTGTTTGTTTGTTTGTTTTTTGGTACCACGAATCTAACTCAGGACCTTGTGCTTGCCAGGCAGGCACTGTGCTGCTGAGCTATCTTCCTGGCCCCTACCCTTGATAATCCTGATGGCTGTGGTTTAGTGGGCATTTGCCCTCTGCCAGGCACGGTGCTAAGGGTGGTCCCTGTCATCTCATTAAATCTGCCCCATACCCCATGGGGTGATAGCATTATTATCCCATTTCACAGATGAGGAAACTGAGGCTCAGCATGCATTTAACATTACGTCATGGGCATTGTTCCATCATTCACAAACATCATCTTCTATTGCTACACAATGTCCTCTTGATGTAAGCAAGGCTACCTTGCTTACTTCATCTCTTCACAGTTATTGGAATGGTCCACACATGTTTCCCAGTCACCTGCCCCATGCGAGGACATACCAGCGGCCGGGACATGAAAGTGAGTCACCTCTGCTGCCCACAGACACGCACCATCTCGAGATTTGAGGGGATGGAGCCCCTAAAATCTCAGCAGTCAGGGCTCTGCCCATCTCCATTCCTGGCAGTAGAGAGATGCAAGCACCACACAGATCCTCAAGGTCCCCACATTTGGCCTTGCATCTACAGGACGCCCCACACAGGGGCCCGAGCATTCACCAACCATCTCCTTGTGCCGTGGGGCTCTGTACCGTGAAACACACTGGAACTGTTGGTCACAGGGAGCCATTTGCTGTCATCTCCTCCTCTCCATAGATGTGGCAATCCCCCTCACCTCAGGACTGGGAGCAGCCTCATCAGTACAAAGGGCGCCATACTGGAAGTGGCTCATGTCTCAGTCTGTTTTCTGTTGCTACATCAAAGCACCAGAGACTGGGTCGTTTATAAAGAAGAGGGGTTCATCTGCTCATGTCTCTGGACTGGGAGTTCACAAGTGGCGCCGTGTTGTGTGAAGATGTTCCTGTCACTTCATAACGTGGCAGAGGGCGTCCCACGGCAGACACAGCAGGCATGCCAGCCGGGCCTCTGTTTCTCTTCTTAGAAAGCCACTAATCCCATCACGGGCCCCACCCCGACCTCATCTACCCCAATCACCTCCCAGAGGCCCCACCACCAAATGCCGTGAACACACGAATTTGAGGGTTAAGTTTTCAACACGCTCAATCTCTAGTGGCCTTTCTGGGCCATCCTGCCTGCCCCCTGACGGCAGGCCCCGCCTCTGGGCGGATGTCCCTGCGGCCTCCCTGCAGGCTTCCCTCTGGTCCAAGCTGCAGACTCCTGCTGCCTGGGGCCTCTCTCTAGGGTTGCTGTCCATCATGTAAACCTGATCCACGCCCCTAGATCTGTGACTTGCCCCTTCGAGCCGTCCCTACTGAGGGAAGCTAATACAAAGGGGAAATCAAGGCCTGAGAGGGTGATGGCATGTCCCAGGTCTCACAGGGAGGAAGCTGAAGGCTAGACTGGATCCATTCAGAGCTTGAAAATGTCTACTGGGCCCGAGGAAGCTGAGCCCTAGGAGTGCGGAGCAGAGAGGACAAGGAAGCACAGAGTGCAGGTGAGGAGGAGTGAGAAGGGTGGTGTGTGTGCAGGTTAGCGGGGAGCCACTGACACAGCTGCAGAAATTTTTTTGACTTGGGCACCAGAGAGCCATTGATAGTTCCTGAGCAGGAGAGCAGCTCCACTAAAGAGAGCTGGAACTATGTTGGACATCAGCAGGTAATCCTCAACAGTTGAAGCTTCCTTGGGTCTCCCTGACAGGCCCAGGAAGAGACAGAGAGCCAAGTCAGGGATAGCTGCTTTGGGAACTCTAGGAAGCGTTCCCACACTGCCCTGCCCCCACACCCACCCCTTCAGCTGAGTGTACCTCTGGGCTCGCCCGGGCTCATGAGCTGCTTGCTCACTGATTCGCTTTGCTTGCTTTTGAGGCAGATTGCTCACCTAGCAAAACACGCCAGTCACAGAAATGCAGTGCTGTGAGTTTGGGCCACCGTAGGAACGAGTGGCCGCTACTCAGACCAAGATGTCAGAAGGTTCCTGCAAGCTCCCAGGGAGCCCCTGGCTGCTTCCATAGCCACTGATTAGCTCTGCCTTTCCCACAACTTCTCACCCTTGGAATCTGCGGCTTCACTTAGCTTTTCGTACCTGTTTCCTCCAAGCATTGTCCATACCGCGTGAGTATCAGCGTCGGTTCTTGTTTATTCTAAGTACTACGCCACTGTATGGACGTACCACAGTGGGTTTACCCATTTGCCATTTGGAACTTTGGATTGCTTCCAGGGTTTTGGCTATTAAGAATAAAACTGCTACAAACATTGTGTACAAGGCTTTGCATCAACATATGCTTTCTTTCTCTTGGGTGAATATCCAGGAGGGCAGGTCCTAAGCCTTGTTGGCTTGCCTGGGCTGCATGAGTGAAGAGGAATTGACTTGAGCTGCACATAAAACATACAGTACAGTTCCCAAGTTTACTGAGAAAACTTCCATGCCTGCGCATGCACATGTAGGCCCGTGGGAATATTGTTGCAGTAATTACTGGGCTTTTCTTGCCACATTGTGCAAACACATGTACAGTCTGATACACGTGTGTTTTGATATGACAGGCTGTGCGTGGCAGGCAGGAGGTAGAGCTGACACTGCACTGCGTCCTCCTGTATGCAGCATTGCACTGTCACCTGCACAGTCCCCAGTCGAGCGCGTGAGTCGTGAAAAATACCTACAAATCGCATAACTATGTCATAAGTCCACCATCTCAGGGCGCTGCGGCAGGAGGTGTTCCGGGCTATGGGTCGGCCACACTCACCTTAGGAGCAAGTGCCCAGCAGGGTTCCAAGGTGACTGCGCCCTTATGTGCCCCGCCAGCACGCCAGCACTGCGAGGTGTGAGCGTTCATCCCAGGGCACCCAGATGCTGTCAGTCGAATTTCGTGGGTATGACGCGGTCTCCCCTGGGTTCCATGTGCGTCTCCCAGAAGCCTGTGGTGTTGACTTCTGCCTCACCTTCCTTGCAGCAGCCCCCGGAGGTCACCAGACTGCAGGACTGAAAAGCAACCCAGGACCCCGCCTCCCCTCAGCCCCAGTCTGCTCCTTCTACCCCTTCCCGGCTGGCCAGTGGACCCCACCAGGACAGCCGCCCAATCAGCAGCCTCAGGTTTCTGCCCCCCTCCCATCCATCGCCTGCAGCTCTCCCTCCTCCCAGGCCTCTGCGTTCGCACCTTCTACTCCTGCTGTGGTCCAGGTCCCCCAGCTTCACCCACTTCTCCCTCTTCCCGGCAGCTACTCTGCTTCTTCCAGCCCCCTCCCACCCCCGCCGCTACCCGCCTTGTCCAGCGTCCACGCCTCCTCCTGTGCCCCAGGCTGTCCTTGATGCCTGGAACAGTCTTCCCTCCCCAGCCAGTGGCTCTGTGCGGGGCAGATCTCAGTCAACTCCCTGCTCCTCCCCAGACCCAGGTCCTGCCCTACTGCACATGCTCAGAGCCCCCAGCATCTGCCTCCTGGGCTCTGGATACAGACACGCGCTGGCCTCTTCTTGGGTGACCATTCAATTAACTGTGGCCTCCTCTAGGCCACCGGCGGGCGAACACATCCCCGAGCCTGGCACAGCACCTGCCATGCTCCACGACGACCTGTGGCTTGGTTGAGTGGCAGACAGGAAGGGGAACTGAGGTAAGACTTTGGGAAGCTCCTGCTAGGATCAGGTGCTGCATGAACCGCCCCAGCAGACAGGAGATAAGGGCCTGGAGTATGCTTAGTCCGCCATGCCCACTGCTTCCTGTCTGCAACCCTTCCGTCCCTCCTTCTCTGCCCGCAGAGCTGCAGGAGGCAGAGTCTGGCTTCCTGTCTGCAACCTGCTGGAACAGTGGGTCAGTGTTCTGAACCCCAGCAATAAACAGGGTGATCTCTGCTCCCATGTTATGCGGGTGGTGGGGGGCCGAGGAGGCCATGAGGATTAAGTGTTGCCAAAGGGCTGGGCATACAGTAAGTGCTCGGTAAGTGCCAGCTCCTTGCCCATGCCGTCGTCCCTCTTTGTCCCAGCTCCACCATGTCCTGTTCTCTGCAAAGAGGGGGGCCGTCACCCTTCTCAGCAACAGTGCCACAAAGCGTCACTAAGTAGGATTCCAGGGCAGGTTAGCAGTGAGATTTGGGGGCACGGGATTCCCCAAGATCCCCACTCTGATCTCAAGGACAGCGTGACACTGCGGTTAAGAACATGGCTTTCAGGCCTGGGTTCTAATCCCGGATCCTCATGCGTCACCCAGGGCAGGCAACTTCACCTCCGCGAACCTCGGTTTCTTCGGTAAGATGCAGACTCCGAACAACTGTTTCAGAGGCTTCCAAGGGCTTCACGGAGCTCTCGCAGGTGCGTGTGCCTTTCGAGGGCATCGGCTGCTTGGGGTGGGCAGGGTGGTTCAGGCCGGTTAAGAACACAGGGAAGGGCCGGGGACATAGCTCAGCAGCATAAGCGCCTGCCTGGCAAGCGCAAGGTCCTGAGTTCGATTCCTGGTACCAAAAAAAAAAAAAAAAAAAAACCGACATGGAAGCCAGGTGGGAGGAAGGAAGCCAGGAGCACGGCAGCCAGCCTATGCTGCCGAGAGCCAAGCACCAGGTTTTTGGCATCATTCGTTTAATAAATACACAAAGTGTGACCAAAAATACAGTGTTTAAGCAAAAAAAAAAAATATTGTGGTAAAAGATGTACAGCCATTCATCCCCCTCAAGACGGTCCACCTCACTCTGAGCACATTCGCCCCACCATTCTTGCGCTTCCTGGAGCAGGCTTGGAAGTCCTCCTCATGAGCCCAGTTGTTCTGTCCTTGCTCCCTCGATGTCCTGAATCCGTTCAAAAGCATTTATGTTGCACAGTCGTTTTAACTTTGGGGAAGAGTGAGCTAAATAAGACAGATGGAGGGCTGGGGGTTTAGCTCAGCGGCACAGCGCTTGCTTGGCAAGCACAAGGTCATGAGTTTGATTCCTAGTACCAGAAACAAACAAACAAACAAAAAATAAAACAGATGGGGACACACCGCAGTGTTCGGACGAGCACGCCTTCCCATTGGATGGCACTCTGCAGCAACATTTACTATATTTTTTATCACACCTCAAAGACGACTTCCAGAACTGCTTCAGAAAGTGATGAGAGGTAGGACATAGCAGCATGTTCCTGTAATCCCAGTACTTGGGAGGCTGAGGCAGGAGGATCATAGGGAATTTGAGGCCAACCTGTGCTCCATAGTGAGTGCAACTCCAGCCTGAGCTACACAGCAAGATCTCAAAACTATAAAATAAAGAAACAGAAAGAAAAAACTGGCAAGAATAATAGGATCAGTGTTTTAAAGTGAGGGGGAATATTTTGAGAAGGAATTCATGGCAATGTAACATTTACTATAATAACATTTTTACTTTTATTTTTTATTGGTACACATAGATGTACAATGATAACATTCATCATAGGGAATTTTAGCTTACATGAAATATCTTGCTTCCTCTTTTTTCCCATTCCCTTCCCCTCCATTCAACCCTTCTTGTGTGTGTGTGTGTGTGTGTGTGTGTGTGTGTGTGTGTGTGTCTTTTTGAGATAGGGACTCACTATGCAGTTCAGGCTGGCCTTGAGCTCACTTTGAGCCTTGACTGGTCTCAAACTCACAGCAATCCTCCTGCCTCAGCCTCCCAAGTGCTGGGATTACAGGTGTGAGCCACCACGCCCAGCTCCTTCAACTCTTCTTCTCCTCCTTATTTACAAAGTTTTGTTTCCATTTTCCTTCTATTCTCTTTTATTTTCTTGTCCCTTTTTCCTTTCCCCCGGCTTCTTTGTTCACCTCCCCATTTGAACATTTTCTTCCCATTTCTCAATATCTATTATACAATTTGATCCTTATTTACACCTTTGGTTTCTCACACCGGACAAACAATGCAGTATTTATGCATGTGTGTCTGATTTATTTCACTTAAGAGTATGGTCTCAAAGTGCATCCCTTTAGCTAGAAATGTCTCAAGCTTATCCTTCTTTATTACATAGTAGTACTCCACTGTATCAAAGAAAAAAAAACACATCTTTATCCATGCATCAATTGATGGGCATTTGGGCTGTTTCAAGATTTATCAATTATAAACTATGCCGCTATAAACATGGATATGCATATATTGCAGTGGTGTGATGTTTTAAATTCCTTCAGGAAGATGCCAAGAATGGGAATAGCTGGGTCAAATGGAACCTCTAGTTTTAGTTCTTTGAGGACTCTCCACACTGCTTTCCACAGTGGTTGCACCAGTCTACACTCCCACCAGCAGTGGAGAAGGGTTCCTTTTTCCCCACAGCCCCGCCAGGATTTGTTATTGGTTGATTTCTTGATGACAGCCTTTCTTTCTGGAGTGAAATGAAATCTCAGTGTTGTTTTAATTTGTATCTCTCGAATGACCAGTGATGTTGAACATTGTTTCCATGAATTTATTTGCCACTTCTGCTACTCCATCTGAGAAGTGTCTGTTCATTTCAGATGCCATTTTTGGATTGGGTCTTTAAATTTGGCTTAGGAAACCGCCCCCCAAAAAAAAATTAAAAAAAAAAAAAAGCCTAGCAAGCACAAGGTTGTGAGTTCGATTCCCAGTACTGGAAACCCTCCGCCCCCCAAAAAAAATAAATCAGGGGGGTGATTCTTTTAGCATTCTTTACATATTCTAGATAGTAGCCCAGTGTTCCTCAGACAAACCAGAAAATTATATGAAGTAAATATGCCCTCAGAATGGTGATTTTACCCTCAAGGGAAAGCATTTAAAACCAGTTGGGAGAAAAACAGAGAAATAGAAGAAGAGCAAGAGATTAGAAGCAAGGCTGGAGGACACAGGAAGATGACACAGACTTCGGAAAAATGATGAAGATAGGAGGCAAGGAGAGAAGGAAGACATAAAAACAAGAACAGGACAACAACAAAACTAGGAAGTGTTCACACTGATATAAAAATAAGAACAAAGAACAAGAAAAAAAAGAAGAAGAAAAAGGTCCATCTCAGGGTGTGTCTCTGCTGGCACTGGTAGACCGAGTGGGCAGACAGAGCCCAGATCCACGTTGATTAATCCCTGCCAGCCAGCCGTAGGTTTACAGTGGGGCAGTGCATGATCCCAGCAAGCCTGCACCTTTAGTTCCACTGAAGTTCAGGTTGGTTTCTGGTCCTGAGGCTGGAGCCTGATTTGTTCAGCCTTCGGCACTCTCTGAGCCTCCTACTGGCTTGAACTCGGCTCCTTGACCTCCTACCGAGTGGAACTGGGCTCTGCCTCATCCTGACACAGGGAGCCAATAGATGGAACCAGCCCAAAACCACTCTGAGTTCTGAGCTCGCTTGGCCCCTCTCCAAGCTGGTGACCGGCCAGTCACCCTCTCCTGCAGGGCAGCTGAACCCGAATAACTCACCAGCTTCTGCAGCCTGCTGCATCCACTGCTCCACTCACTGGCACATTTCACTGTGGAGGCCTCAGTGGTCGCCAGTGGTCACCATGCGTCTGTCTGCAAGTTTGAGCTGCCCCTCCCGTGGAGCAAGTCAGGGCTCAGGGAGAAGGTGATGCTTGCTACCTCCTTCTGCTATGTTTGGTCTCCCTTTGCTCTCCCTGGAGGCTTCAGTTCTCGCTTCAGATCCTTGCTGGGTCCCAGGGACCCACTGCCCTCCCTCTTCTCCTCCTCACACTGGTATACTCCAGCGTCTGGTGACCAAGTCTCAGGCTGTTTCTCTGCTGCTCACCACTCCGCCGTCTTCCCAGGAAGTGTAATGCAATTTTTAAAATTTAAGCATTCACTGCATTTCTGATCACCCCTTGTATGATGCTAAGAGACAAGGCCATCCATACACAGGTCCCACCATTTCTTTATCATTTTACTACATCCTACTATCGTCTGCGCTCTCGAGGTTATTTGCATCCATTGCTCTCCTCTGCTGCATAAGCGCTGGTACCTCAGACTGTCCACGGGAGGACTTACACAGAGGACAAAAACACTACACTTACCCTCGCTCGGTGAGTCTGGAGCTTCCTCCTGGCAAAACGACCCTCCTCCTTCATCTTCGGAAGTGAGGCAGGAGCCAGGTGGGGTGGCGTATGCCTATAATCCCAGCTCTCTGGGAGGCTGAGGCAGAAGGATTGCAAGTTCAAGTGCAGCCTGGGCAATTTAGTGATTTAGTGAGATCCCGTCTCAAAATAAAAAAAGGCTGTTGGTGTAGTTTAACGCAAAGGCCTGGGTTAAATCCCCAGTGCCACAAATAGGAAAGAAAGTAAAGGAAAAGAAAGAAGAAAGGAGGGAGGGAAAGGGAAGGAAGGGGGAGGGAGGGCAGGAGGGAGAGAGAGAGAGAGGAAATAGAAAGGAGAGAGAGAGAGGCTCAGGGCTCCTCAGTGGCTCTAGAAGCTGGTGACGGGCGCCCCACGGTGGTTATTCTGAGCACCAGTCATCAGCTGTGTCCGTGGTCGGGAGTTGGTGCACATTTCACATCCTAATCCTGTAGACATCCCCTCTGCCTCCCTTCTTGTCTCTATCCCTCCATCTCTAAATCCCCATTCACATCTCCAAAATATCTACCCATCTCCCTGTTTCCTATTACTCTCTTATTTTGCTCTTTAAATTATTTCGACTTTGGGTTTCTCATATTACAGAAACCATGTGCCATTTAACCTTCTGTGTCTGATTTATGCTAAGGGACCTAGCGCTATGGTCTAAGGTGCATCCACTGCATTTTCCATGACTCAAATTTATCCTTCTATTTATGGCTGAGTAACGCTCCCTTGCACACTTATCCCTGAATTAAATCTTGCACCTTGCAAGAAAAACAGAGGCAGAGAATCAGAGGGCTGGAAGGGCCAGGCCTTTTCCAGCAGAGATGGGGAACCAAGCCATGCAATCACACACGCCAAGTACTCAGGGAAAGGAGCCAGGTGACCGGACCCGTGGAACCATCCCGATGCCCAAGCCCTTCGGCCCCTGGGTCTGCAGGCTTTGAGGGGGACCCTCGTCTCCCCTTCTCTGCTTCTGATCCACAGGGGAACTGAGCTCTTGATCCGCAAAACCCATCAGCTCTCACCTGGGTTACTGCCCCTGCCCGCAGGGGAGACTCCCCACTTCCCCAGCCCCCAAAGCATGAGAACGAGGCTTCCTCGTGTGCACAGCCCCATCCCAGACATTTAGAGGGAGGCTCAGACACAGCCATGGCCAGACATGGGGGAGCCGGCTCTGTCCCTGCGGCCCGGCCACCTGCCCTGCCGCTCCGTCTTCCCCGTGACGGCTTCCTTCCCCAGTCCTCCCACAAGCTGCAGCCACCACCTTCTCCCTGACCTCCCAGGGGTGGTGGCAGAGAGAGGCCCTTCGCCCCCAAAGATGCAGGCCCCTGTGCTTCCTAGGCGAGATAAAACCCCCCTCGGGAGATGACCCCGCTGCTCCCCCGTAAGACAGGACAGTGTGTGCTTTGCGCCTTCCACTCTGTTGGGCTTAAGGGACTCTGGACTAGGAGCTTTCAGTCCTCATATCAGAAAGCCCCAGGTAGGGGCTGGGGATTTAGCTCAGCAGCACAGCACCTGTCTCACAAGTACAAGGTCGTGAGTTCGATTCCAGGTTCCAGAAAAAAAAAAACCAAAAAAAAAAAAAAAGAAAGCCCCAGTAAACTGAGGCTGGTCCCCTGCTCTGAAATCAGGCTTGGTGCAAGTACAGAACCCGGCCCAGCCTACCACCTAGTTTTCTAAGGACACGGCCACCCTTGTTTATGCCACGTGGTCTGGGGCTCTGAGACAAAAGGGAGAAGTTGTCACAGAGCCTGAAGTATTTACTGTCCAGCCCTTTAAGGAAAAATTGGTCAGCCCCAAACTTGCTTCTCAAGAAAAGCTTTTTAAAATGTTTCTTTCTTATTTTTTATTCTCTTTAAAATAAAACAAAGTATTAGTGCATATTAGTTATACAAAGAAATGGGTTTCATCGTGGCCTACTGGTGCATGCATACAACATACTTTATTTTCAAACAACCCCATTATCCTCCCTCCTTTTCCCTTCCAAACTTTATCTTATTTATTTTTGTATATTATTTCTCTGTTGTTGGTACTGGGGATTGAACCCAGGGCCTTCACACTTAGCTATGTTGCCCGTGCTTTATTAATTTGTAAAACTTTGGGACAGTATCTTGCTATGTCACTAAATTGCCCAAGTCAGGCTTGAACTTGAGCTTCTCCTGCCTCAGCCTCCCAGAGTGCTGGGATTATCAGCTTGAGTCACCATGCCCTTCCACACATTGGATGCCATCCCACCATGATTCCTCTGAGTTGTAGGGAAGGTTTGCTGTGGCCGCTGTGCCCCGGGAGGAGCTGTTCCTGGCGCTAGTGGGCACGGGAGGACGTGGGGTGGGCACGTGGAGGTGTGCTAGAGATCTGGGGACACTCACTTCCAAGGCCAGCACCGAGTCCTGAATTAAGCCTCCATCTTCCCCTCACAGCATGAAACCTCCCCCACATCCCAAGCAGGATCGAGATGCCCCATTGCCCCCAGGGCAATGCCAGCTGAACAGCCCATCAAGCGGGCTCCCCAGAGCTTGGGGCTGAGCCCCTGCCCCTGGGAAGCACCCGCCACGCCTGGCTGCAGGATGGAGAAAGCAGGGAGGGCTTCCTGGAGGGGGCAGCCTGGCGCCTGCAAAGGATTCAGCCACCGCGTATCCTTCATCACACATTTATTGAGGCTGTGCTGGAGGCCTGGGGGACACTGCTGAGAACAGGACAGAGCCCATCCTGAAACGTCGCCACAGGGAAAAGCAAGCGAGGGCAGAGTGGGGTCGCTCTGGCCCCAGACGGAATCTGGTGGCCCAAAGCGGGTCCACTTTCCCGAGCCCCCACAGGCTGAGGGCTTCCTCGGGTTCCCAGAGCAGTGCCCAAGAACCCCCCGGCTGCTCCTCCTGGGGCGGCCTGGGGAATCAGGCTCGCTCAGCGCCCCTCCCCCCAGCGGGCCGTCCTAGCTGGCCGCCATGGCAACCAGAAGGAAGTGGCGGGGGCTGTGGGAGTCGGATAGGGGAACTCAGTCTTCCTTGGTACCTGGGGATGAGCCCCTGTGGCCCGGAGGGAGGAGGGCAGCAGACAGCAACGGGGCACGGAGAGGACCCCGAACTGCCACGGGACAAGGAAGGGGCGAGGGTCTCTCAGGCAGGGTGGCCGCCTGCCTTGGTGCTGGCCGGGGGCAGCCAGCTGCGGCACAGCAGGAGGGAGGAGGAGGTGCTCTCCGGCTGGGCCCGCCTGGCTGCGGGAGCCTGGCTGCTGTGGCCACAGTCCTGTCCGCAGACCCCGCTCCTGGGGTCTCCTGCGGGTCTGTGCAGGGGCGGGGGCTGGGGCCTCCCGGGCGGCTAAGGGAGGAAGCTGTGCAGGGTCAGATCGTCCCCCTCGCGGTCCTCCCTGCGCTCTGCCTTGAGGTCCCGGCCCCTGCTCACACCCCCGTTGGCCGTGGCAGTGGCTCCCTCTCCCCCATCAGGCAGCAGGGACGAGATGCAGACCATCTCGGTGGGCGAGTAGCTGCGCACTGGGTACGTGTGGCCCATGCGGGAGAGGCGGACCGCCAGCACCACCGTGCACACGAGGAAGATGGTGGCCACCAGCGCCAGGATGAGGATGGCCAGCAGGCACTGCTTCACGGGGATCCGCCCCAAGGCCTCGGTGGGGGTGGGGGCCACGGAGCTCCCAGTGGGCACAGCCAGCTCTTTTTTCAGGCCCGAGCTGGACAAGTTGCTGGCTGCCACTGTGGTGTCATTTCGAATGACAGAGTGCCCAAGAAAGGTGATGGTGGGGCTGGCTTCCGTGGTCTCTGCCTCCGTGGGTGCAGGCTGCGTGGTCTCTGCCTCCGTGGGTGCAGGCTGCGTGGTCTCTGCCTCCGTGGGTGCAGGCTGTGTGGTCTCTGCCTCCGTGGGTGTAGGCTGTGTGGTCTCTGCCTCTGTGGGTGCAGGCTGTGTGGTCTCTGCCTCCGTGGGTGCAGGCTGCGTGGTCTCTGCCTCCGTGGGTGCAGGCTGTGTGGTCTCTGCCTCCATGGGTGTAGGTTGTGTGGTCTCTGCCTCCGTGGGTATAGGCTGCGTGGTCTCTGCCTCCGTAGGTGCAGACTGCGTGGTCTCTGCCTCCGTGGGTATAGGCTGTGTGGTCTCTGCCTCCGTGGGTGCAGGCTGCGTGGTCTCTGCCTCCATGGGTGCAGGCTGCATGGTCTCTGCCTCCGTGGGTATAGGCTGTGTGGTCTCTGCCTCTGTGGCTGCTGGTTGCGTGGTCTCTGCCTCTGTGGCTGCTGGTTGCATAGACAAGGCCCCTTCTTTGAATGGTGTCTCTGTGGTAGAGACAGTCACAGAGCTCAGTTCTGTGACCATATCCACTGTGACTGGACTCGGCCGTGTGACCAGCTCTTTGCTGGCCTCCACAGTGGGTGGTTCAGGGCTTCCAGGCCCTTCAGAACCTGCCCGCAGACGGCCCAGTGTTGGGAGCGTTTCTGGAGGGTCTGTGTAGTAGTAATAGTCTTCAGACTCATAGTGGGAGTCATCTTCCAGGGTCACCTGTCTCCGTCTCCGGCTGAGTGCAGGGGCTGCGGCGCCCTTAGCGGCACCGTCCTGAGCGGAGGCTGCGCCCAATGGCGCCAACAGCAGCGGCAGCAGGAGGAGGAGTGGAGGCATGGTACCTGGGGGGACACAGACAGAGGGACATCAGGACCCACCGAGCTCCGAGCCTGTGACCCCGGTCTGTTCTGGGGCAGCGCTGTGGCTTCAGGGACCCCAGAACCCAGCACACGCGTGGGATGGAGTAGAGCCGGCTACTGCAGCAGCTGGTACCACCGCCAATCCACACGAAGACAGCCTCAGGCGGCGTCAGCTTCCTCCAGAGGGTTCGCAGAAACTTCATGCCTCGGTCGCATTTTTGGCTAAAACCTTTTATTTGTGGACAAACAGCCGCGGGGGCTTAGGAACCAAGCCGAAAGCCGGGCTTCTTGGAAGAGGGTATTTATTAGCCCCGTGCTTTGTGGCTGGGGTCAGAGGGCACAATTAAGAAAAACAAGGAGAGGGCTGGGGATTTAGCTGAGCAGCACAGCGCCTGCCTGGCAAGCGC
>NW_004955455.1:9888869-9911299 GCF_000276665.1 Chinchilla lanigera
AAAGCAAGCAAACAAGCAAGCCCAGGGCACACATCTGTAATCTCAGCAGTCTGGGAGGCTGAAGCAGGAAGATTGCTAGTTTGACCCCCAGCCTGTGTAATTTAGCAACCTAATGAGACCCTGTCTCAAAAATAGATAAATAAATAAATAAATAAATAAAGGGTTTTAGACGTTGCTCAGGGTGAAGGCCTTAGCTTCAATCCCCAGTACCACAATAAATAAACAAACAAACAAACAAATAAATAAATAAACCCTTAGGGCCAGGCCGGGCAAAACCCAGGTCTTTGGGAGGCTGAGGCAGGAGGACTGCAAACTCCGGACTAGTCTAGTCTAGGCAAGTGAGGAGACCTCGTCTCAAAATAAAATGTAAAAAAAGAAATGGCGCCCTTATGACCCTAAGCCCAGCATGACAGGTCTTAGACCCTTAGAGCCCCAAGGCCTGAGGTTCTCAGGGTTTGGGCTACATCACTGCCAGTGAAGGGAAGCGCTGATCCCTCCGGCAGGACGGAGGGGCCCCAGGCTGCACTGCAGGTCTGACCGAGGGGCTCCCATCAAACCAGTTCCGTCCTAGCCCTGTCCCTGAGGAGCTGTGTGACCGTGGGCAACCCAACTCACCTCTCTGAGACCTTAGGTATCACACGTGGGACACACACGCGGCTCGGTTTGCAGTGGGCTTGCACCACCTAGCCTTACAGCAAAGTGAAAGCATCACAGCAAAGTCGCCCTGGATGCGCTAGGCAGCGGGAAGTCCTGGCTCAGCCTGGCCCACCTCAGATTTAACCGGAAGCCTACACTATCATAAAATTCTAGCCCGGGCAAAGATGGAATTCAAACGAAGGTTTCTGCTGCAGAGAAAAACTGTACTGCAGCCTTCGCTAAGCGGCGCTGTCGCGAAGTGGGGAGCAGACAGTAGCCCGCGGCTGCTGGGGCAGTCAGGGCCGGGGCGCGAAGTTCCGGGTAGGAGCCGTAGCACGCAGTAAGTGCTCAGTGAACGCCAGCTGCTGCTGTCATTCTAATTTAGAGCAAGGGACTCGGTTAACCACAGCGATTGACGATTGAAGTCCCGGCAAAGTCCCCCGCTGGGAGGGGTGTGGCACCTCTGACCTCCTTAGTCAGGGAGGGTGGGGGTGGGGAGCCCAGACACCGGCTTCGGCGCGCCCCGGTTGCCGCCCACAGCCTCAGCCTCCGCCTGTGTGGGAGCCAGGCCTGCTGAGCGCAGGTCCAGCTCTAAGACCCGTACAGGAGGTGTTCGCCCCTCAGAGGGATGGGAACCGTTACTAACTCCCTGTGAAAGATGGGGAAACTGAGGCCAAGAAGACAGGGAGCAGAAAGTTGGATCCCACAGTCTTCCCACAGAGGTCACCTCAGCCACAGACCCCCAGCCTCTGTAAGCAAGGCTGTGTCCATTCCCGGAGCCAGTACTGCCTGCTCCCAGAAGCCATCCGGGATGGCCCCAGGCACGATTTGCATCCTCCTCCCCATTTGGGCTGGGACTGAACCAAGTGCTCTATCACTGAGTTACACTCCACCCTTTTCCTTTATTTTAAGACAAGGTCTCACTAAGTTGCCCAGCCTGGGCTCAAACTTGTGGTCCTCCTGCCTCAGCCTCTCAAGCAGTTAGAATTACAGGCTGGCACCACCACACCTAGCCCCCCTCCATTGCTTGAACCTTTGCTGCTGTTTGCTTTCTAAAAATCCATTCCCACGCCGAGAGGACAGCACACAGCATCTTGCTGACTGTGCCACGTGCCCAGGACGCAGTGGACAGAAGGACACGTGGGCATCTTCGCACCTCACCTCTGGTGTCATCTGTGCCAGCGGCTCACAAGTGCCACGGCTGTCTATGCCGGCCATGCCCACCAGACTGCAGGTGTTCAGGGGACCGAAACTCAACAGGGACCCCAGCAGCGACAGGTCTGGCATCCCCAGGGTTCTTTAAGTGCCTGGCAAGGCGGGACAGCCAGCGACTGCGCTGCACCGCACCTCTGTCTCCAGACTTTTGCTGTCATGTTTGTCAACTGACACTCAAACCCCTGCCCATCATCAACCCCCGCCCTGGGAGAGCGCCTCCGTAGACCCGTTTTCTAATTCCCGCCCAGCCCTGTGCCACTGAACACCCCAGGGCATCCACCATTCTGCGGCCCTTGGCGAGGCCACAGACCATGAGCTTTTGGGGGTTCTCTGTCCCCAAGAATTCTGAAGTGTGGTATTTTGCGAGAATGAACTTGAGGAGAACTCTGCCTGCTTTCATTTTAACAGGGAACAGCTTTCTGAAGACATCTGTGTAGACAGACAGGTGGACAAGCATGCGCAGACACACACACACCCCAACCATCCCATCTCCCCACCGAGCCCTCTGCTGCCTTGCTGCTCCAGCTCAGCAAAGGGAACTGAGAGCCAGGCCCAGACACTACGGCTCCACAAGTGTTCTGCAGCCAGAGGGCCAACTTCGAGCCGCTACCTCCTCCTGGTGGCCTCCCTGGCCTGGGGAGCTGCCCCTCCCTCCAGGCCTCAGTTATCTCACCAGCAGAAGGGGCCCTGCCCATTGCCAGGGTGCTCGGGCAACCTCCCAGACTGTCGGGGGGCCTGCTCTGCCTGGCCCCTCCAGCGGTCCGTGCTTCACCTCCCCTGGCCGCTGCCGGCAGAGCCCGGTGTAGGCAACGTCCCCATGCCCTGTGCAGGGTGTGGCTCGGGCAGCCCCGAAGGAAGCTGCTCCAGGCCAGAGCCCAGGAGACACCTCCTGAGGCCCTGCTCACCGCCAGGCCAAGCCCTGAGGGGCTCCAGGTCAGGGATGGGCAAAGGAGGAAAACAGAGGTCAGGAAAAGAGAATTCCAGGCGCAAGTGTGTGTGAGTGTGAGTGTGTGTGAGTGTGTGAGTGTGTGAGTGTGTGTACTGTGTATTCCCCAGTGCCCACAGATGGGGAAGCGGCTTTGGCCCTTAGCCTTTATCATTCTCCTATACTGCCCCAAATGCAAATTCACGAGAGTACTCTACTGATTATTTTTTCTCTTTTCTCTTTGGCGAACAAGACTGTCACAATTCTTAAGATCTTAGTGATTTGCCTTGGATAAGTGCCAGTTCCTCAATCTTACAAAAATGTCGAAGAATGCTATTTGCATGGCCCTCGAACATGCAGTTTCAGGATAAGCCCGAGTGGCTCCTCCCTTCAGGAGCCCTCCAGCCCTCTCTCAGCTCCGTCCCTAAGCAAATCTCATCACCACTCATCACCTCTCTGGGGGAGAGAAAGGGGTGGGATGGTGTCCAAGGAAGAGCCCTCGCTTTCTCTGACCTTCCTGGAGTTCCCGGTCAGAATGCCCTGGCCCCGCAGTTGCAGAGGAGGCCGGCAGAGAGGGCAGGCTGGAGGCTGAAGGATCAGGAACCGGAAGAGGCCAGATAAAGCCACAGACCACGGATTTTGGTCTGTCCTCTGAAGGGGCTGCAGCTCCCCTCTGAAAGGCCCACCAGCAGCTGGCAGGCAGGTCCCCTGGTCCCTTGGGTCCCCGGCCACGCCCCATGGTTTTTGCAAACCAGCACTTACCGCGCTCAGCAGAGCATGGGACAGCTGCCTCCCCGGCCTAGAAATGACTTCTTTGCTTTAGTGACAAGGCCCCAGCCCACACTGCCGGGCACTGTGTGGCACCCTCTGCAGTGGCTCAGACCCCGCCAACCCCCAACGGCTCTGTGTGGAAGAAGGAAGCGAGAATGTGGTTACTCAGCCCGGGCCACGTGACGGCACACACTCCCTTGTTTGTGACAGCTCGAGTGACGACGGTGATCAGGACCGGCTGACAGTGAGACAGACACCTGTGGGCTTCTATCTGGATTCTCGGTAACCGTGAAAACACCAAAAACCACATGGAAACATTCTGGGGAGGGGGCCTGGGGAGGTGCGACCCGCCCAGAGAGAGGCTGAGCCATCACCCTACGAGAATGACAGTGGGGCAGCAGGGGACCTGCCCTGGAAGCCAGTGAAGACAGGAAGAGAGGCTGGCCCTCCCTTCTCACCCATGATGAGACGGGGACAGGGGCCTGACTGGCAGGCACGACATAGACCCGCAAATCCCATGTGTCTCTTCCGGGCTCAACAGCACGTCCTTTAAACCGCAATCAGAGCCTCCCTTGGGAGCTGGATTACAAATCCCACAGGGCAAGACCTGCTCATCAGCTTGTTTGTTTCTTTCTGGTACTGGGGATAGAACCCAGGGCCTTGTGCATGGTAGGCAAATGCACTGGTGCTGAGCTACATCCCCAGACTTTCTTTATTTTGAGACCAAGTCTCACTATATAGTTCAGGCTGGCCTTGCAGTCACTATGTAGCTCAGGGTGGCCTTGAACTCACAGCCATCCTCTTGTTTCAGCTTCCCAAGTGCTGGGATTATGGGCATATGGCCCCCTGGACCTTCTAAAATTTTATCTTGGGTTAAGGTCTTACTGTGTTGCCCAAGCTTTCTTTGAACTTGTGGTCCTCCAGCCTCAGCCTCCCAAGTAGCTGGGGTTATAGGCATGTGGCCACCACACCTGGCTAGGATCTGCTTATCTCATCTTTCCTTCCTAACTGGTTTATCCAGTCAACTCTGGCACCCAACCTGGATGCACTGATACCTCAAGGCAAACAGCTCTGGGGTCTTTTTGTTTGGTTGTTTTTGTTTTTTGAGACAGGGTCTTGCTGTGTAGTTCAGGGTGTCCTTGAACACACTATCTAGCCTAGGCTGGCCTCACATTTGCAGTGATCCTCCTGCCTCAGCCTCCTGAGTGCTGGGATTAGAGGTGTGCGCCACCTCGCCTAGCTGGGCTCTTGCCCTCCTGTAGCTCTTTGTCAGATGGGGAGGCCAGAGAGTAAGCAAGTGGATGGAGTGTTATGATAGTGTGGTAGACGTCACTCTGGGGTGAGCAGGAGGGACAGGCAACTGTCTGCAGAATCTTCCAAGGAGAAATGACACTTGAGATGACCCCTAGAGCTGCCTGGATGTGCAGCCTGGGTGGAGCATAGCAGCGGGGAAGACGGCATGGTCACCTCAGGTCAGCCTGTGGCTTTGCACTGGGTGTGTGCTCAGGGCCGCAGACAGAAGGTCACAGCCCGCTTCCTGCACACTGTTTTCAATGGTCGGGTGCAGCACGGGATTTCAACCTCATTAAGAAGCTACAACCAGAAGAGGCCACAAACCCACCCCGCCTGGGAAGCTGAGACCCCCAGCAGGGGAAGGGACAGCCCAAGAGCCCTGGCTTCACTCTCCTCCAGGTTTCAGAGAAGCCAGGACCCCTATGAGAGCCACAGCCTACGCATGCATCAGTGGAGGTGAGGGCCGCCTGGCCTACCACCCGGCTTCGGTCAGAATGTCTGGCCACGCATGACCATTGTGTGAAATCCAAGGTTCTGCTTCAGTACGCCAAGCCTGGTTGGGATGTCAGCACGCATTCGTGTGCAGGTGTCACTGGCGGTCACTTCCACACCGCAATGCAGGATCCAGTGGCCGCCTGACCCGCAGAGCCTCAGGACACACGCGCTTCATGTCCCCTGCACTTCGAGCCTACGTTAACACTTAGGAGCTTCTATCATTGGGGTCAAGGCCAGAGATGGGAGAAGCTCTGCATCTGAGCCCCAGCCGTGGTGTGCGGGCCGCGGTGACGCTGGCGACAGCTCCACGCTCTGTGTGGGAGAAGGGACTCGCTCAGTGCGGGCAGGTCTTGAACAGCTAGCTTTGCTTTGGAGAGGAGCAAATATTTCTCAGAAGATTCAGGTTCCTGCTGTCTGTGACGACCATGAAACTACATCTCGTGGACCTGTGGGACTCGAGCATTCAAAGTGGTTTCTAGGAATGGAACCCAGAAATGTGCTCCACAGTGCCTTCAAAGACCAAAGCAATGCTGTCAAACCCAGGAGAAATGTTGGGGAAAACACCCAGAAGGAACTGGGGAATGGATGGAGACAGTGAAGGCATATTTACATTTGTTAAAGTAAATTAAAGCTAAGGGTGGTAGTGCACATCTGTAATCCCAGTACTGTAGGAGGCTGAGGCAGGAGGATTGTAAATTCAAACCCAGCCTGGGCAACTTAGCAAGACCTGGTTTAAAATTTTTAAAAAATTATAAAAGGCTGGGAATGTAGCTCAGAGCAAAGGCCCCTGGGTTCAATCCCCAATACTAGTCCCCCACAAGAAACAGGATTAAGTTAAATAAAGTAAATTAAACTGGAGACCAGGACAGAATCACCACTGAGCAAGGGAAAACCATCAAGGAAATCGTAAACCAGGGCTGATTTGCAAATCTAAGTGAAACTGAAGCCATTTCTTGTGAATGGTGAGACCAAAGGGACACAGAACTTATATTCAGCCAAGAGTAGCCAAAAACTTATAACCAAATAACTAGCAACCTTCCGGTGAGGAGACAGGGCAGCCACATTACCAGTCACGCATGTTCCTTGCTTCCTTTCTCACCATCCCTCCACTCATTGGCCCTACAGAGCCATGGTCAGGCCAGACGCCACCAACCAGGGCTGCTGAATATCATTAGGTGGGCACAGGCCAGCGGGGTCACGAGAAGCGGGCACTTGCTGTGTGTCTGGAGGAGAATCACTCAGTCTCTCTGAGCTTGCCTTGTCTGGAAAACGAAGCTTTGCTTTTCTAGTGGAAAACAACGTTAAGAAACCAGTAAAGGCCTGAGAGCCGATAGGGCTGCAGATGTGGTGCAGCCCCATTGCCTCACCCAACTCCATGGGTCACGTTCTGTAAAACTGAAGAGCGAAAGCTACAGATCTTGGTGTGCCTACCCTTCGTACATACATAAGAAAGGAAAGTCTCCCTTGCTCCAAACACAGGAACTCTGCCCACGCAGGATTCCACGGCTCCCAAGATGACTTCCTCTGCAGCCTCCACTCGCATTCTCTTTGTTCTCTGCTGTTTCTCTTAGGTCTTCTTGTATTCTCTGTCACAGGACCTTGCAAGCATGGTTCCTCCCACCTGGCACAGTCTTCACTGGTCGCCTTCTCAGTACCTGCCACTGTCTCTTCAGACCCAGTTCGTGTGCCACCTCCGTAAGGGTTCCCTGCCCCGCCCCACCTGCCCCTGCCCTATGTCAGAGCTCAGTGTCCCTCTCCTATCTCCAGGGAAGCTCCAGAAGCGAGCCATATCTGTTTTGTTCCCATTGCATCTCCTAGGCCGAGCATGGCGCAGAGTAGCAACTACGGCCGTGAGGCTCCCAACACGTACTAATTTGTGTAAGCGTCGTAACTGCCCCATGAAGGAGGTACTAGCGGCATCCCATTTTATTTAGTTATTTAGTGGTCCTGAGGATTGAACCCAGGGACATCATATTTAGCTACATCCCCAGCCCCTTTTAACTTTTTACTTCTTAAAAAGATAGCAAAGTTTTACATTTGTTAAACGTAGGAAAGAAACAGGCTCTGCAGAGTGAGTTTGGGCCAAGTAAAAGAAAGTAAGTACCTTCCATGACAGTGGGCTGCTGTGAGGGAACTCAGCTTACATTTTTACTTTCGAGACAAGGTCTAAGTGGCCCACACAAGACTCGAAATTGTGATTCTTCTGCCTCTGCCACCCAAAGTGCTGGGGTCATTGGCATGCACCACCATGCCCAACTTGGTATCCCCATTTTGGAGGTGGTAAAAACAAGGTCCAGAGTGCTTCGGCAACACGCCTGGATCGCTGTAGCTACTGAGTGGCAAAGGCAGGGTTCGAACCCAGGGTATCAGTGACAGCACCCAGCTCCTGCTTGCTGACCTTGCCCGATGAGATCGGCCTGAGAAGACACGGGGCTCCCTTCACGGCTGTGAGCCGCTGGGGTGTGCAGCGGGAATTGCAAGGCGCAAAGCCCGTGCGTGGTGGGCTGCTCTCTGCTCTGCAGCCCAGTCGAGGGCTAGCCTGGGGCCCAAGGGCCGTTATGGGCCTTGTGGGAAAATGTGCTTCTGGTGTTAACCAGGGGCAGGTGACTGAACGGCCCCTTCGGAAATCAAGAGTCAAGCTCATCGGCTCCCGACACACACTGCTGCTCCATGTGAATCCTGGACAGCTAAGATCTGATGCTCAGCCGACCTACAGCCCCGAACCTCGGACACTCCTCAGTGGTCTCTGCACTGAGCCCCGCTGTCCTCATCTCAGATGGTGGGGAGAGGGGCTGGGGATTTAGCTCAGCGGCAAAGCGCCTGCCTGGCAAGCGCAAGGTCGTGAGTTCGGTTCCTGGTACCGGAGAAAAACCAAAAAAAAAACAAAATCAAATGGTGGGGAGAATGTTTGCAGCTCCTGGTGAACACGGAGTCCCAGCAGGCACCACTGCAGCCTGCACAGCGGGATTTGCACAGTGGCCTATTTGATCGCATTTTGCCTCTATTGTTTCTGGCTGGGTAGTGGGGTGGGACGTTGTTCATGGCAAGCACAACTCTATGGAAACCTAGTAAGCCAGGGACAGTGGCACACGCCCTTCATCCCAGCTAACTGGGTGGCTGAGGCAGGAAGATCATATGCAGGAGGCCAGCCCGGGTAACTTAACAAGAGTCAGTCTCAAAATAAAATTTTGCCTACCAAGTGTAAGGCCCTGGGTTCAGTCCCCAGTATTGCTCAGAACCACACACATACACACACCTTAGAAATACCACAGAACAAAGAGTAAGTATTGTGTGCTCAAAGCCAGCGAAGATTGGCTTCAATCCAGTATGTACCAGGTCTACAATGGTAAACGATACACCCAGTCATTAAGGAAAACTTTAAAAAATTAAACACTGGTGGAATCCTGGAAATATGTGGGTGAGCAAAGATGGTATCTGACAGGCCAGGTACAACCTGAGATTTCTATAATCCATTTGTAATTTGAGGGACTTGACTATTGCACCCTCCCCACAAGATGCTCACTTCTATAACTCTGGGCGGGGGGCAGCCCTGCATGAAAACACAGGTGACACCGCTCCTAGAATCCCAGCTGCCTTCCCAAGTGGTCACTGTACAGAGCTGAGGCTCTGGGAGGTGCAGGTGGATGTGACCCCAGGTCACCAGCCTTCAGGGCACGTGGCTTCCTCCAGGCTAAGGAGAGTCCAGCCATGTGCAGCCTGTTTCCTAGGGTGGGATTTCTTTAATTTACCCACCATGAATCCTCTGTTCAAATGAAAGTCAAAGTCTCATGAAATACAGTAAGAACAGAGCTGCTCTGTTCCCTAAGGGCGAGATCCGGGGGGAGCAGGTGCGTCACACCACCTGCCCGCTCCCCCCCCCATCCTCTTGCACCCCGTGGGCTCACAGCTTTACCCATTTGAATCAGCAGAAGGGGAAGCGGCTACTTGGCATAGCTGTGGCTGGGATTCAATTCCCCTCCTCAGACGGGAACAGGGCAACAGACAATCCATTTTCACACCTCTCTGCCCCATTCTGGCTGCCAGCGTGGGCAGCACCAGGAGCTGGTTTCAGGGTGGAGACGGCAGTGTGCAGCCAGCCATTCCTCCAAGTGAAAAGATCAGGGGAGCCCAGCCCAGCTCACCGGGCAGCTCAGATGCCAGAGGGGCTGCTGCCCGCCCAACCTGAGAGGCAGGAGGGCAAACGGTGTAGAGCCACACTCGGAACCCAGAGACTGTCCACGAGGATGGCAGTGGATAGAACCTGGGCCTCCAATACCCGCCGCTGAGTGCCCAGCCCCTGCCTGGCAGGACAGAGCCAAGAGACAGCAGACCTGAGATCCCAAGGGGCTCACGGGCCTGATGGGTACAGACCTTTGCAGCTGATGCCAGAGTCGGCGGCAGAAACTGCTCAAAGGGGCTGAAATGACAGTAGGAGTCCTGGGGTGTTCCACAGAACGGCAGGTCTGAAATGCAGCTGGGTATCTGGTGTGGACATGGAGAGCTAAAGGGACCCAGGGGCCCTTCCCCATTGCTGCACATTCGCTCTGCCTGTCCCGCCCCCCATATAGGAGAAAACTGAGCTAACGCCATCGGGCTAGTCAGAGTGGTGTTCTGGAAGCAAAGTACAGCAGAGCAGATAATCCAATAGGTGTCTCCATCCCGAACAATGATTTTTTTTTTTTTTTTTTTGACAAGGTCTTGCTATGCAGTGCAGGCTGGCCTTGAACTCATGGTGATCCTCCTGCCTCAGCCTTCCAAGTACTGGGATTACAGGCATGCAGCACCATGCTCAGCTTCAGCTGCTGCTTGGAAAGCAGACTGAAGTGGAGGTAGGAGGCTTGGTTGGGAAGTCACAATGGCTAGTCTTATCAGCCAACGTGATCAGGCAGTGGGTGCTCAGATACTGGTCCAACATTCGAAGCGTGGACTTTGTCTTCTAGGCAAAGGGAGAACCAGTGTCTCCTCCAGGGACCTGCACAGACTATGTTCTAGAAAATGTCATTCTGGAAGCAAAAAAAGGGAACAGGTGGCTGGAGGCAGAAAGAGCAGTTACAAGGTTAACAACGGCAAGCTTCAAGGCAGCTCAGACAGTGGCCTGGCTCCTCTACAGGGGGGGATGTTGGGCAGGTGGCCAGATGCCCACAGGAGAACCTCCACCTTGTCACCTTATGTGGCATTCTGAGCCGCTACTTCTGAAAGACACCAGCTGGGGGATAACAACCCACTGATCACTTGGGGACTGTATTTGAGGCCAGTAATAAGCAGCCCGAGTCCATTCACCACAAGGAACTTTACCTCCTACCATGCTTCTCAGCACAGGCGAGACTGCAGCAACCTTCCAGTTCTCACACCTCATCACCTTAAAGCAAGGGCTTGAACCCCGCTGTTGAAATCCCGATGGTGGATTCTCAGCCCTCTGGTTCCTGACCACTGCCCTGCACATCTTTCCTGGCTGGTCATTTCATCCACTCCATTTTCTCTGGGGCTTTACACTCCCACTGTCAAAGTACCTGCCCCAGTAAATGCCCACACAAACAAGAGTCTAGCATGGAAGAGAAGACTGGGAAGCGAGCAGTGAGACAGGGCTGGGCCCTACTGCCGGGGACCTAAGGGACCTGGCAGGGGGAAGCTGGGGGCATCTGGCAACCAGCCCTGTCCTGGCGTGCACAGCCTCTCGACACTACCAGCAGTCTGCATCACTTGGACAGGCTGTGAGGACAGAGGAGGAGCTGCGGCTTATTCGAAGCCCCAACACACACAGCACTGGTATCAGGTGTGCTCCTGCTTCCACGCTGGTATGCTGACGGCTCAGCTCTCTCCATAGCTGCAATCCCTTCTAGGCCTTATCTGAACCTTTCTCAAAGTGATCACTTATTCTCTGAGATCAGTGTGTGGTCACTTCTATTAAAAAAGCTGGCTCGTGGAGCCATCTGCAAGTCTGTGATGAACTGTTTGCTGGTGGTCAAAGTTCCCAGGGTGGGGAAGAGGAAATACTGCTGTCTGTACTTCAGCCATCTCGCAATGGAGAAATACTCAGCACACCAGCCATCTCGGACTTAACGTTTTTACCTGCCTGGCCAGGGTGATGACCAAACGTCAGCAGCCAGGCTCTGTGGCATGCACCTGTAACCCCAGCTAGTGGGGAAGGCAGGAAAATCACTAAGTTCAAGGCCACCCTGGGCAACTTATTGAGCTCCTGCCTTAAAATACAGTGCTAGGAATGTAGGTCAGTGGTAGAGGACTTGCTTAGCATATGCAAGGCCCCGGTTTGACCCCCAGTATCAGGGTTGGGGGGATACCACACTGTAGCATGTTAAATATACTTACCAGTCTCTGTGGCTTTTATTTTTGCCATATTAGAGTCTTCTGTAATTTAATTGTTATGTGACCATTATTTCTTTCCCTTTGAACTTGCTCCAATTGCTTTTGGGTTTAAAATCTTCCTAAACTCTAAAGAGGGACTCTTTTTCTTCCCCCCAAAAGGAAGGTCTTACTTCCCTTCAAGGCTTAGCTCCATTAGAAATGCGTATTGGTGTTGACGACGACGATCTAAGGCACCCTTTATTACATAACTCTCCAATTCAAGCGTATTTTAATTATTAATTTAACGCTAATACATTAATTCTAAGAATTCCTTTCTGGGAATGAGAAATTTAGAAATTCAGGAAGACTGAGTTTCCCTACAATTTCCACCTGATTGCACTAGCATTATTCCTCTTATTCCACACATAAACACACGTTGTGCCTACTTATTTCCTTAAAAAGAAGTCAGGAAGGGTGGGGGGTGCTCTCTCTATGACAGATGAAGCCTGGCTTCTTGACTAGAAATCCTGGTCTGTCCTTTCTGTCCTTGTGAGGGCTAATGGCTGTCATATTCCCACCCATCCTAACTTTGAGCAGATCACCAACATCACTGACTGCAAAGTGACTCTGTGGGGTAGGTGGTGAGAATTATTTTCACCAATAAACTATTCATATTATTTTTAAAACATTCAAATTATTTTTAAATGCAAATTTTACATTTTTTCTGACAACAGGTTGCCATGGGGCACGTGGAATATCCAAAGACAACTGGTGGACATCCAACACCCAGAAATTAATACAAGGACACCTCAATCCACAAATACTTTTGTTTGCAAACAGCTTCTGGCAAAATTTTGTTTTTGTTTGCAAATTCTGCATCAGGTGACTAATACAACTGCAGCCATTTTTCCCACACAAACACAAACTTGGCCATTTTTTCCAAAACTGTAGAACAAATTAAGTTCATGAACTAAGGCAGCACTATTTCATGCTGCAACCCAGGTACACATATTTTAAAAACAAAAGCTGCAATCAATTGCTCTATAATACACCAGAGATGGAACCCAGGGGTACTTTACCACTAAGCCACAGCACCCTCCCGCTAAATTTTGAGACAAGGGCTTGCTAAGTTGTCCAGGACGGCTTTGAACTTGAGATCCTTCTGCCTCACCATCCTAGGCACTGAGATTACAGGCATGCACCATCATGGCCTGCTTTAGTGACTCTAAATAACCTCACAGCATTGACATGTGAAAGTGACCAACTCCTTTCTGCAGGGCTAATTTTCCCTCTTCTAGTTCCTGAGTATATCTCCTACTAGTTCCTTGGGACAAAATCCCCAAAGGTGAACCTTGGGTGTAAAGCATGGTGACAACTTGCTCAGGCTCCCCCTGGCTAAGGAGTGAAGGGGCCCCTATCCAGTATTCTTTGGTGTGCAGGGGTTTGAACGAAGGGCGCTGTCCAGCCTGGCCAACAAGCAAAGCCCATGTGAAGGAAAGGTGTGCTCTTGCCGATGACCTGTGTCTGGGATCCAAGGACAATTTGTGGGTATTTTAATGAAGTGCCAGCAGAAAGACAGCGAGCCTCTCTGAGTTAACAGAGCCGTAAGAGACAACAAAAAGCTTATCTGGATACAACACTAAATACAACAAGGGAAGTAACCTTTAAGAAGTGCAAGTTCTCCCCAGACAAAGTCTGGCCAGCCGTCTGGGGGCAAGGCGATGGTCTCCAGGTCTTCCGGCAAAGAACCAAGACAGCCACAGCCAGAAAACAAGCCAGCCATAAACAGACCACCATGTGTCTCCCCGCTGACTGTGGGTCTGGAGCAGTCTGCCAGCTTCTACTTCCTGCAGCTGCCAGCTGAAGGAGAACCAGCTGAAGAGAACCGGGCAGCTACTCTGCCCACAGATAAGACAATGCTAAGATAAGGACTTTGATCTGCTTTTTGGTCCTAGGGACTGAACCTAGGCATGCTCTACCACGGAGCTACATCCCAGCCTTTTTTATTTTTTTGATGCAAGATCTCGTGAAAATGTTCAGACTGGGAGTGAACTTGCAATCTTCCCGCCTCTGCCTCCTGTGTGGCTGGGATTACAGGTGTGCACTTCCATGGTATCTGAGACAAGGTATTTGAGAACAAAGCTTTATGTTGATTCTTTCCCACATTTATAAACACTTAGGAAAGGTAAACAGCGGGAAATTATTTGCTACATTGAAATGTCCTGAGAAAAAGAGGTAATGTAAAAAGGGAAGTCCAAAGGGGCATGCGATTCACCTGACATTCGGAATTTTTTTGCCGGAATTAACAATTGCAGCCAAGCCTGGAGAATTTTACTTATATTGAGGAAATGTGCTTTCAAAGGCCCTGCCAGGCAATCAGGTCTGCACAGCGACTGCAGCAGCCGTTCAGTGAGGGCTGACTGTTCTGGCTAGACACCGGTGTCCCTCTCATTTAAACTGTATAGAATTAGTCTCCTCCTCCCAAGACAAGGAAAGGGACCCAGGGTGAGAAGCGCTCATAGGACACAGGGCTGGCAAAGGCTGGAGGGAGAATGCACATGCCAGGTCTTGGGGACCCGGCACGCAGGTGCACTGGCCTCTATGAGGCCCACCTGACCTTGCACCTGGCTGAGTTCAATGCCCACCCCTTCCCCCAGTACTTACTCTCAGTCACCTGGCTGGTCCTGGGAGCTGTGTCAGGCGTGGCTGCCTGGGAGACCGCCAGGCTGGAGTGAAAGAAACACTGGACACCAATTTGTAATCAATGATTTTTATCTTTGAAAATGGAAGCAAGTGTTTTGACAGAACACTGTGGCTGCTCTATAAGAGCCGATCTAGGAGGAATTCACTGTCCTCCTCTGGGATGTCACGGCGTTTTAAAAAAGAAGACGAAGACAAAACAGGAAAGATAACCCACAATGCTTCAGGCGCCTACTGTGAGCCTGGCTGGGCGTCCATCCATTAAATACATCAGAAGCTACACGCGAAGGTCAGGTAACTTCTCGATCTCCCTCTTTGCTCTGACCCACATTCCCCGTGGTGTTTCACCATCATCCACAGCTGTTCTGTTCACTTCATTTGATATCAGAACCTTAACACATTTCTGAATCTTAGAAATGAGGGTCCTTAGCAGAGTACACTGATAGAGAAATAATGTAGGCCTGACTACAAATCACTGTAATTGCTTTGTGTCTCACTGTCCACTTCAATATTGAACACACACATACAAACACACAAAACCACACCAGACATTCAGATGCCCTGCAGCTGTGGAGACAGCAAGCCTGTACTGTTGGCCTTGAATAGGTAGCTCCTCTACATGCACTGTATCACCCACCTCTGTCCCACTTCCTGTCTACTCCTGCGTCCACACCAGCCCAAGCCCATCCCAAGAACTCCCTGCATGCTCGCCATGGACTGTATAGGTCACGTTCACTCAGACACTCTGCTCTTTCCGCACAGAGGCTCCTTCAGCCTGGCTCTGCAAACATGCAGTCCGGGAACGTGGAGATGGGGCGGGCTCCCAGCTAAGGTAGGAATGAGCAGGGGCTCACCACTCAGTCTCTGGCCCCTTTGAGTCCACGGAGCCCCTGCGCCCTGACACAGCCTCAGTGTGAGCTGGAGAGGCAGAGCAGATGGGTCTTTGTGGAGGATACGAAGGGACACATCTGTACACGTCAGAGTGATGCAGAAGCCTGCGCTCCCGTTTCTGCTTCATTCTAGCCCACTCGCCTCAGTCTCAACGTTCACTAGTGCCCTCTGGCCTCGTCTTGAGGGTGTGATTAGGGCTGACATGCAGGAAGACAGGCAGGGCTGGCTGGGGAGCCCTGAGAGGTCACGGCAGACGTGAAGAGGAGGAAAGGCAGGTGCTCTGGGTGTAAGGAGAGCTGCTGCTCCTCTGGCACAACTCAGGGACAACACCGATCAAGTAAGAAACAGAGGACCACCTGGCAAAGGCTCCCCTGCACGCTCCCTGGTTTAGGCCCCACCACTGCACTTAAGAGCTGGGCACACAGCGACACTCAGCGATGTGTGCATCCTCCTGTCCAAGGCACCTCTGTCAAGTACTGACCAAAGCCCGGACCACAAGTTTCGAAGTGATGAATGCGCCAGATTCTGTGTGTAACAAAACTGCAGAAACACATGCTAGTTCGGGTTAGATTATAATCATCTGAAGCACAGGGTCAAGAAGCAAAATTCCATTCTGACACAACCACCCAATTTCTAGAAAAGAGAAAAGAAAGAAAGGAGGAGATAAGATTTGAGCTTTTTTGATCCGAAGACTCAGGAACGAGGGGCGGTAATGTGGGTCCACATGATTTTTCAAGTCTTCCTTGCGTACAGTCATTAAGATGACCAGGTTTGTGCTGCAACTGAGCCAGCACCATGTGGCTACTGCTCTGATTGTTCTCAGATGAGTGTTTATACAAAATAATATCTTCATTTAGTTTATAAACATACACAGTGCTGTCCCTTTCAAATTAAGGAAAAAAACCACACACAAATACTGCAAAGTAGCAAAATACAAAGAAAAACAAGCTACTTTTGGTTTTGGCAACATTAAAAAAAGGAAAGAAATATAAAAAGCAATGTGGCATTGGTCCCTAGTCATTAAAAAAAAAGGTTCTTGGGCACGACACTGAATCAGAATTGGTTTGTTTTCTAAAATTCAGGGTATCTTGGATTTTAAAAGTAGCACTTTTGTCTTTTAAAAGTTCAACAAGTCACATAACACTTAAAACATCAAAAAAGCTTTCTGATAAAAAGCTTAGCTTTTGTTTTTGCAAATTTGGGAGACGAATTGAATTCTTACTGGAATGTGGCCTATCGCTGGTTGACAGATCTGAAATGGAATGTCTCCAAATGGCAGTGCCTCCCTTCCGCCCTCCCTAGGACCACACCAACGACCAGCTACCAAGCACAAGTTCTTGCTCCCATTTTTGGAGGGATGGAGGTGGGACATTCAGGCTGCTATCTTCGACATCTGCTGTTCTAACTTGGAAATACGCTCATCTTGATTGCAGATTGTGTCTTTAATAGATTTGATTTCTTTTAAAATTTCATCCAACTTGGCTTCATTTTGCTAGAAAAGCAAATGAAAAGGGGTAGTGACTACAAAGCAGTACACAAAGCCCAGCACAGTTCTCATAGTAAGACAAAATATAATTTTCTGTTTTGCAAATGGCAAACTGTGATCTCCAAATTGAAAAGACGAGTCAAATCCCGCTGCCTTCTGAGAAGACAAACGACGCCGCCGGTTGAAGCATCAGAAACCACAGCACTACCTCTGGGCCCCGCGCTTGTGGACTCAGCCAGGCAAAGATTCTCTCAGAGAGAAAACCGTAGGGCAAGACTGGGCCCTTGCGGTCGGCCCTCTATCCCAACCCCCCTGACCCCCCCCCAAGCGCTCCATCAGCCATAGCCTTCAAATGATCAGGACGAGGGTGACGCGTTCCAAGGTTGCAGAGCCCCGCCCTCTCCAAGGACGGCCTTGGGAGCAAAACGTCTGCCTGTCTGCTGGCTCTGAAAAAGGACTGAGCCTCTCCCACTTGGAGCAGATTCTTTCGGAGCCTTACAACCAAAATCCGGCAAGTGGGCTTCTTGGTCGTAGCCCCAAATGTCAGCTCCTATAGGTACTCTGCCTCTCCATTCCTCTGACCATCTCAGAAGCAACTCACCCTATTGCCCGCTCGGCCCTGGACTCCCTGCCTCCTCCTTCCCAGGGCCCATCTTCTGTGGCACCTGGCACAGCAGTGCTGTCCAGCAGCCATGACAGGTCTTCACGGGCAGCTGGGCTCCTCGCATCCACCGATGGTTCTTGCCAAGTTCATCTTTGCTGCCAGCCCCCACACCACCAGACCACTGAGCAATACCTGAAACTCCTAGCACTTCTTCCCGCCAGAACACCTTCTTTCCTTGGCTTCTGTAACCCCGCACTCCCATGTCAGACTTCAACCAAACCACAGAGGGGTTTGGGAAAGTTAAGAAAACCCTGCCAGGTGTGGTAGCACACCCCTATAATCCTGGCACGCAGGAGGATGAGGCAGGAGAATCACTGAAAGTTTGAGGCCAGCTGGGCTACACAGTGAGTTCAAGGCCAGCCCAAACGGCATGGTGAAACCCTGCCTCAAAAAGATAAAAACAAACAAACCCCACAAAGGTCCTGTTCACTCTCAGAGATGATAGGTAGACATGCATCTACCCCAGTCATTATAAAACCCAGAGTTCTAGGAACCAAGCTCGGCCAGAAACTCACTGAGTCACCTATCCTAGGACTTTCTCACATGCAGTGAGTGGGATCATTTACCTAGAACTCCTGTGTGTCAACCCTGGGTCAGGACGGTCAGGACTCAATGCCCTGGGCCAGTCAGGGCTTTCTAAAGAAAAAGGCCCAAGCCAGCCAAGCACAGTCCCCAGTCTCCCGCACTCCTTACCACACTGGCTGTGTCTGTGTTTTTCTTGGGGACCGTGATCAGGTCACACTTCTTGTTTGCAGCAGGCTTGCTGTCTAGAATGTTCTTCTTGACCACTTTTAGATCCCTGTTTTTGCCTGGAATGTATCCGTGCTTCAAGGAGATGAGGACTGGGTCAGCATTCTTCCCCTCAAACCACTCTTCTGCCTCCAGGGCAGCTTCGGGCCCTGCTGTGTCAGGATACAGGTCATCCTGGAAAAGGTCAGACTGCAAGAGACATTTGAGGAAACCTTCTGTAAGGATGAAGAAAACTGTACGGGTTGTTTATTGTTTGTTTTTTTTTTAAACTAAAAATCGCCTAGAAAACTGGGCACTCACCTTCCTGGGAACAGTCATGATAATAGGCTCACATTTTCTCTCGTGAAGCTTGAAGAATCTTCAAAGGGAAATAAAGGCAAAGTTACAGGAAGTGAAATATGAGGCTGGGTGACAGAATTAAAAATACTTTTCTACAATGGAACATGGGAAGTGAAGTGCTCCTCTTCCCATCACCTCATCTGAGCCACCCTGGAAGTGGTGGGACTCAGTTCCTCATTTTACAGATGAGAAAACTGAGGCTGAGAACATCTGTGCTAGGCAGACCAGAGACAAGAACTGTGAGTAGAAGTGTCTATGAATTATGCCGACAGTCAAAGTAACTACAGTGGAAATAGCAGGAGTGGTAATGAGCTACTTCTGAAAAAGTTATTTGTTGCCAGTCCCAAGAGATCACACATCCTAGTCTATGCCGTGGGTGCTAGGTATTCTGCCAGCTTGAAGTAGCTGAACATCTGTGAAGTATAAACAGGATTTTTAAAAATGAAAAGAAAGCCATCCTGGGAAGTAAGATTTCGGCATCCAAGCAACCAGCCACACCATGGAAAATGTGAAATTATCCAAAATATAGAAAGAGTGGCAATGTAACGCAACTGTTACCTTATGGAAGGGGACAAAAAATACTTCTATGGTGGGGGGGGGGAATAAAATTCTCTTTTTCATCTTACAACGAACAAACCAGAAAACTACTTAAGATGAAAGTGCTAAGGGCAAGTCGAGGATGGGCAGTGACCCAGAGTTCTCTCAAGTTCTTGGCAAGACAGGCAGCCACATGAGTTCTGACCAGACTGCCAGGTGGGGCAGCTGCTGTGCAGGGAAGAGCCCAGCAGTCAGTGCGGGCACTGCCAAGGAAACACGTCTGTGCTCAGGTGAAACAGAAGCTGCACGCTGCTCTGCTTGGTAAAGGTGCTTGTAAAACAGTCATTTCACACCTAGTCACTACTTCCACACAAAGCGTTACAGATAAAGCAAAAACATTTCTAAAGACTGATTAATGAAAACTCTGTAGGCAGTGTGGATGTGAAAAGGATTGATTTCCAGTTCCACTACTACAGCTTTTGAGGGCGAGACAACTTCCCCAAGCCTCAAGTTTCTCATCCTTAAAATGGGGACAAAAATAACACCTACCTCAAGGGGTTGTTCTGCGAAGTCAAAGTCATATAGCACCGTTAGCACAGAGCGCAGCGTACAACCAGTGCTCAACAAACAGAGAGGAAGTGTCCTCCTGTTCCTAAGTGTTCGATGGGATCTTAAATTCACATTCAATCTGTTTTGAGCCACATTTTGATTAGGTCACAACACAATTTAAAATTATCTATGACAGCTTTTATCACTCCAGCTTTTAAATGACCATAATAAGGGCATATAAAAATCCTCTTACTGTTGTTTTTAAAAATGTAAGTATCAATTCTTAGTCACATGAGCAGAGCAGCAAACTTTTTGTGGCGTTGTTTTGGTGGTAGGGATTGAACCCATACATACTTTAAAGTGCATACAAACTTCATGTTACGTTCATGTGTGATATGATGACCTATCTAACAGTGTGGTGCTAGTCTGTTGCTTTAAATGGCCAGCAGCCACAGAGGCTCATGGAGTACCTTTTGTTAACTACTGTGGAAGAAAACTGCATCCCCTAAGAAGTTCATTAGCATTACAGGACATAAACGGGAACAGTACAGCGGCAAAAATTATATGACACAGCGGAACTGACTGAGTCAAGCTACCCTCACACCATTGTAGGATCATTGGCTTGTCTAGTTTAGGGCCAGCAGGTCCACAGTCCTGTGCAGAACCTCATTTTTAGCTCCTCAGGGCAGGAAAATCACCTGTCTAGAGCCAGGTTCTCACGTGCTTGTCCGTGAGAGAACACGGGCTGCAGCCTCAGCTTAGTCAAAAGACAGGATTTCATTATTTCAGTGAGCGTGCAATGCATCTCAGTCATGCCCCATAACTGCCACACTTGTGGTTATATGGGCAGGAAATAAGGTATTAACTAATCCCACAGCACACACAAGGATAGACAACTTGGGCATTATAAAGTACTTACAGTTGTACTGCACTGGTATCACAGGGACGGTACAAACAACTGAAATACTTTATCATACTGAATCTTTACCTGGCAATCTCACATTTGTTAACATCAAGTCCCCTCTTGGGCATGTAACCCATCCCTCTCTGAGGCTCCTTGCTGCTGAACGTGTTGAGGTAGTGGACATATGGGGATTCATCCGTGATCTCAAAATAGCGGATACTACTGTCACCCTACAAGAAATCAGAGACAGACGAGTGTTTAAGGTTAACTGAAACAGCTGGTTTAGGTGGGTGTCACCTTCCTCTATAACTCTAGCGTTCATGGGGACCTGACTTCAGCAGCTTATCTTTTCTTCCTCATAAACAGGATTGTCTAAGTAAGTAACAGTTCCTTTTCCTCAAAGATTAAGCCCTGACTACTTATCAGCCACCCAGCAGGCCTTTAAATGCACCTCCTCCTAAGAACTCTAATTTTACTCTCCTAAGGAGGCCTGCTGGGGGTTATAACTGCTGATTTAAGGGTTTGCTCACTGGCCCAAGTCAGCATCATTGATAGATCTGAGGGCTTTAACACCAGCTAACCAAATGACAAGAAAAAGAGATTTTTCTGATTAAGAGACCTCAATTTTTGTATCCTTTAACTTCAGAAAGAAGTTCTAACTGGTATGTATAAAATTTTACAATCACCTACTTTAAAATGGTCAAGAGTTTTTAGAGATCTGAAGCCTGAGATACATACTACTCTAAGTATAAACAGTTATTACAAGGGGCTGGGGATTTAGCTCAGTGGCACAGCACCTGCCTGGCAAGTGCAAGGTCGTGAGTTTGATTCCCGGTATCAGAGAAAAACCAAAAAAAAAAAAAAAAACCCACAGCTATTACATAGTTACACCAACCTGAACAATGCCAACAATCCCATCTGGGAGAGAAGACACACACGTGCATGCATGAGCAAGCACATGCATGCTTACACACACACACACACAGACAAAAGACCTAAAGAACTAGGCAGTATTAGGTCCTAACATAACAAGGCTCTCTTGTTCTCATAGTTTCCATTTGTTTTAACCATTTAAAAATTTAAAGCAAGCGCCAGTCTTCAGGCAGGCTAGCTTCCTGCCTGGTGGCTCCCGGAGGGTGGGCCCCCAGCCCACGGGGAGCCTCGGGCGGGGAGCACTGGTCTTGGGACCGGCAACTCACTCCCGGCCTGGTCGTTCCCTGGAAGGAGGGCTTCCGGCACACAGGGAGCCGCGGGTGGGTAGCGCCAGTCTTCGGGCTGGCTAGCTTCCTGCCTGGTGGCTCCCAGAGGGTGGGCCCCCAGCGCACGGGGAGCCTCGGGCGGAAAGCGCCGGTCTTTTGGGGTCTTTGGACCGGCAACTCACTCCCGACCTCGTCGTTCCCCGCCAAGGAGGGCTTCTGGTGCACAGGGAGCCGCGGGTGGGTAGCGCCAGTCTTCGGGCTGGCTAGCTTCCTGCCTGGTGGCTCCTGGAGGGTGGGCCCCCAGCGCACTGGGAGCCTCGAGTGGGGAGCGCTGGTATTCGGACCGGCGACTCACTCCCGGCCTGGTCGTTCCCCAGAAGGAGGGCTTCCCGCGCACAGGGAGCCGAGGGTGGGTAGCGCCAGTCTTCGGGCTGGCTAGCTTCCTGCCTGGTGGCTCCCGGAGGGTGGGCCCCCAGTGCACAGGGAGCCTCGGGCAGGGAGCGCTGGTCTTGGGACCGGCGACTCACTCCCGGCCTGATCGTTCCCTGGAAGGAGGGCTTCAGGCGCACAGGGAGCCGCGGGTGGGTAGCACCAGTCTTCGGGCTGGCTAGCTTCCTGCCTGGTGGCTCCCAGAGGGTGGGCCCCCAGTGCATGGGGAGCCATGCGGCGGCGAGTGCTATTGCGCACCAGCCCTTAGGCCGTCCGCCGCCACCGCTCAATTGAGATCTATCATGACACAGAGAAACAGTGATACAATTGGCCCACCATGCACC
>NW_004955455.1:9912748-9984866 GCF_000276665.1 Chinchilla lanigera
AAAAAAAAAATAAAAATAAAAAAAAAATTTAAAGCAGTGAAAAAGGAGCTAGACACCTACAGCCATTTTCTGTATACTCAAAGTAATCTCCACCTTTGGGTTAATACTGTCTGGATAAATTGTTCATTTTGTTTTGATGTAGTCTATGGCAGCAATGGTAAGGCTTATGTACTTACAGCTGCAATACAGTGATTTTTAAGGAAACAGACATGCTCTCAGATTATAATTAATTGACCTTAAAAATGCAAAGTAGCTCTGCAGCATGTTCCATCAACTGTGAAAAGGAAAACAGCACCAGCAAGGGGCTACCTAACAAGCTTGGGGACCGTATCAAGACCTCCATTTTTATTAATCCATTTATTTCAACTACAGAAAGTTTTTAGGAAAAATGAACCTACAAAAGAATAAGGAATTTTGAGGTTACCACCAATAAAAAAGAAATAACAGGGGCTGGGGATTTAGCTCAGTGGCACAGCACCTGCCTGGCAAGCGCAAGGTCGTGAGTTCAATTCCTGGTACCGGAAAAAAAACAAACAAACAAAAAAAACAAGAAATAATAACCATAGTAAAGCTACCAATGGTTTATTAAGTTGAGGTCATAAGGAAGGTGTTTTGAGTTCCAAGTAACATCTTCCTGTAACAGCAGTCACTCCTCAAGCTCCAGTCAGGCCATGTATTTGTTTCTCTTCACAAGCCACGGCACAAGGTCCATCGGATGTGGCAAACCTGTTACCCATTCCTCCCCCCGCGCCCCCCCCCCCCGGTACCAGGAATTGAACTCACGACCTTGCACTTGCCAGGCAGGCGCTGTGCCACTGAGCTAAATCCCCAGCCCCTATTACCCATTCCTAATACCAATTCAGATGGGTCTAAAAATCACCAATTGTGCAGCACTGCTACGTGAAAACAAGATGCCAGCATGTCCTATTTTTCTCAGCTGAGTGCCCTAAAGGAAGACCTCCCTTGACATCTGTCCCAACACCTAGCCCAATCCCTGTCTGAGCCAAAAGTGCTGAGTACACGTGTTATCACACAATAGCTGGTCCATTCTCAAGCCTGAAACATACCAAAATCATCTGTCTCCATGTCATCTTACTACACAAATAAATTAGACAAATTAAAACATTAAAAAAATACAACACATTATCCAGCTTCTAAATCTCTAGAGGACAGATATTTCCCCTTACAGGATTTAATTTAATATTAAATATCAAAACTGTTGTTTACCTTTCCACATAAGTAAATGATACTGGTGTCAGGATCATAGAAAGGTAGCAATACCCCGTTGCTTGTGTCCATTTCATGAAGAGCAATTGGTTCTTGCATATTTTTCTGAGAAAAAAAATATATGTACACATCTTAAAAGATAAATTTTTAACTTTATTATACATTTTGTAAAGAAGCGATCCATTTTCCCAGGATAATCTAAAATCTGAATAATGCACATATAGTCTTCATACATGAAAATACCAACAGGGATCAAACTGACTGAAAATGACGCTGATTTGACCACATAATGAATACACACACTTGTGTGATTCCATGACAAAAATGCTTTTCCTTTTCAATTTGCTTTTTCAAAAGTACCTTTTCTCACTATAGATATGTTCATTTAAAAAATTTAAAGACATAAAGCACATGAAAGTCAGCCCATCTGTAATCCCAGCACTCAGGAAGCTGAGGCAGAAGGATCACCATGAGTTCAAGGCCAGATTGGGCTACAGAGTGAGACCTTGTCTCAAAAAAAAAAAAGGAAAGTCAGCCCATACGCTGTAATCCCACAGTCTAGTGGGTGGCAGGCAGTATTAGCATTCTGATCTCACATGCCGGTGCTCTGTGGTATTTGGTCTTACCATACTTCAGTATGGTACACATACAAAGCTGGAACTGTACATCTATACAGCGGAGTTTTTTTTTTTTTTCCCACTTATGCTAGTTATAAACATTTCCCTAAGCAAGACTCTTTCGGATTTTTTAAAAAGGTTTTTTGAACAGTGTCTTTCTCTATACCTCAGGCTATCCTCGAACTCATGGCAATCCTCCTGCCTCAGCCTCCCAAGTGCTGGGATTACTGGCTTGTGCCACCATGCTCAGCTAGGACTATTCTGATTTAGACATTTGATCAGTATTTATGAGATAAAAGTTTATACCTTATTTTCCAAATTTAAAACACTGGATTCATTGTATATTCAAAAAAAAAAAAAAAATACAGTCAATGTAGACCACTTGGGAGTACCAAGAATATATTTGCCCGTAATTCTTCAGGGAGGCTGTGAACTTCACATCCAGTTTAAGACAGCAGGAGTTTGCAAGACTACACTAAGACTCCTAAAATCCACTACTAATCCAGCAGCCAGTTCAGAACAGAGAGAAAGCAAGCTCAAGTGAAAGCAAGCTGGAAGGAAAGCAGGGAAGGGCCTACCGGGTTCCAGAGCGCCAGCTGCCGCTCGCTCATGCGGCTGAAGCCAGTGGTGAAGACGTTGCCGTCTGCCAGGAAGATGGCCCGCATGGGCCGGGCCCCTTCATGTGCCTTCTCCTTCTCCTGGGAGAGTGAGAGCAAAGAGGCACATTGAACACATTCAAACTGCACAAAAGAAAGGCGGGTGGGGAAACCCAACACGGACCCCAGCTTCATCCCGTGTGCCGTCTGTGCTCTCCTATGCAGGCAGTCAGCGTCAAGCACCCCTCTTCCTTGCCACATGAGGAAACAAATCAACAGTAAGTGATTTGGTCAAGGGGTCCCTGGCTAACGAGCAAGCAAGAGCACCAGAACTGGACTCAAAATCCTCATTCTTACCAACACATCTGCTGCTAACCAAAGTCCATGCTCTGCAAATAGAATATACACAAGGACTCTACCAAGTGTTTTTTTCTCAACAGAGTTATAAAGAAGGTTAAAGGTTGGGTACAGCCTACAATTCCTACCAGTAATCTAGGACAGAGAAGCCTAGTCTAGTCAACCCCTTCCTTAACCTCATTCATTTATCAGAGTGCACTAACGTCCACCTTGGGAAATCCTCGGTGAAGAAAGACCGCACAGGGCCAGGTAAGCTGCCGGTGCTCAATGAGCACAAGCCATGATGCTCACCTGACCCTTTAGAAATAAGGCTGCTAAAGATCACACGCATCTCAGGAAGGCATCAGGGCACAGCTGAGTGAGGAATGACTAAAGACCTACCCCACCTTCGGCAGGGACATGTGATTTTGCTAAGGCCCAGCCAGTGTGGCAGAAACTAAGACACTGGGCCAAGGAAAGAACTGCTGCAGTTCTGTAAGGCACATCAGCGATCACCTGAGGAACAGCAGGGAACTTGTTCATCAACAGTCTGTACTAAGCCCCATGGTGAGGAATGTAGTCGGTTCAGCTAATCCAAACTTCTAAATTCTTTTTTTGGTACCAGGAATTGAACTCAGGACCTTGAGCTTGCCAGGCAAACTTCTAAATTCTTAAGGATGCTAGTGACTTGATAAAAACTATCTCTGTATTGCTTGCCAAGGCAGAAAGGAGACTTGAGTCAAGGCTGGAAATATATATAACTCCAGAAAGAAATGTGATGGGACAGTCAGCAGCCTGTCTACGCTTTTCTGTTCAGTTTGTCTCTATGCTCAGCAAGGGTCCACTGGCCAGAACAGCTGCCTACTTAAGAACAGTTCACAGGTACCAAAGAGCTACAGCCACTGGGAGAATACTCACAGCAACAATCTCTTGTTTCCTGGGATCTATCACTCTCACTTTCTTGTCTTTGGAAGCTGTGCAGATCAGACTGCCATTCCGGTTCCAGCTCACATTGTAAATCATGTCTGAATGCATGTCATCCAAGTTTATAAGGGCTTCACCCGTCCCCACATTCCAGATGATGATGGCATTATCACAGCCTGAAACAAGCAGAACCAACCCCCGCCAGCAATTAGAAACACCTGTGTGACAACAAGTCCAAGAAAACTGTGAACACCGCAAGGGCATTTGTAACTGCACAGAAAGGAAGGAGCTGATGATAAGGAGCTCTAGTACCTGGGAGACTGAGGTGACAAGAAGATCTGTATATAAGAAAAGTATGAAAAGGAAAACACAGCTTGCTAAGTTTGGGTTCATAAGAAACAAGCAAACAAAAACAAAGAACTACACTGAAATAGAATCTTATTTTTTTTCAGAGTCAGCTGGGCTGGTGGACCTGAGTCATTTCAAGTTTCCTTTTCTAGTAAATCAAGCATGAGAATAAATACAGCAGCTTATTTCTTTTCCAAAGAACTCCACTGGGTGGCAAACATTCAACTCAGTGATGCTGTGAGACATGGCCTCAGTATAGGAAAGCTGTACATCACAACGATGGGAGGGAATGCGAGGACTGACCCGCTGGCTCCCCACAGACCTTATTTTTAAATGGGGAGAACAATAGCCTCCGAGTGGCTTGATCATGGTGAGAAGGCCAAACTCCTCAGGCAGGCATGTAGATTCAGAAAACGGTGCCCAAAGAAGCCCATAACCCTTAGCCGATCACCTCCCCGCTTCCTTTCTTCAAGGCTCTGCCCTTTAAAGGGAAGCATCAGCCAGGAGCATGGGACACAGCTGTAATCTCAGCACTCCAGGAGGTTGAGGTGTGAGAATACCAAATTCAAGCCCAACTGGGGCAACTCAGCGAGACCCTATCTCAAAAAATGAAAAGGGGCTGGGATATAGTTCAGTGCAAAGGGTCTGGATTCAATCCCTGGTACTAGGGGCAAAACAAAAGGATCATATGTTGCTTTCAGGATATCAGTTCAAGGATAAGGCAAAATAAGGGAAAGATAATGGTGAATTTTTGCCAATAAAGCAATTTTCTAAGTGCTTTAGAAAAATTAGCCACTAATATATATGATATTGCACACAAGTTACCCAAGGGCAACTGCAGAACGTAACAGTACACAAAACTGCAGCTAAACTCAGGGGTAGAGAACTGACCCTCCCTTGGCCTTGCTCCTCACAGGCAAACAGGTAACTTCAGCTGCTGCAGGGAGATCGTATAGTCTTAGAATATGCAGCACACTTCAGTCCACTGCTCTCCTCTGCTTGTGAAAGAGAGAACAGGAGCCGCCTGCTGCTGATATCCTATGTGTAACCTAGATGAGGAGGGCAGCAGGAAATTTCCACAATGGAATTCCATCTCTGGAATTTTTTCCTTTTATCAGACAGATTCTGAGTAGATCAGAATTTCCAAATATAACTATATAGTTTTTCAATGGTTGTAAAAAACAGTATTCTATATAGTTTTGGAAAGTAGTCGATGATTTCAGTAGGTACCTGGCATTAACTTTTTATTTAACTCACCATAAATCAAACATTCTGCTTCTAGTTAAAAACTGACCTCCCTCTTTTTTACTGGTGAGGAATTAGACCTTTAAAAATTCTGCTAAGCCAAGTGTGGTGCCTCACGCCTGTAATCCCAGCACTCGGAAGGGAGGATCACTACAAGTTTGAAGCCAGCCTAGGCTACCCAGTAAGTTCAAGGCCAGCCTGAATTACATAGCAAGACTCTGCCTCAAAAAACAAAAGATAAACAAAAAGTCTACCATTAACATAGTATTAGAATAAGCCAATACAAAGATAGAACTTACTTAGGGCACACCCTAATGCAGTGGTGGCGAACCTATGGCATGCATGCTGCAGTGGGCACACAGAGCCCTCTGTTGGCACATGGGCCAAGTCATTCCCGAAGCTGAGCTCTGGGTAACAACTGTTTTTTTCTAAACTAAAACTTCAGTATTCAGGTTTAGTTGCAGTATTTGTAGTAAGTGGGTTTTGGGTTGCAGTTCAGGTACTTGGTCTCAAAAAGTGGTCTTTACTGAGGATTGAACCCAGGGCTTTTGCACTGAGCTCTATCCCCAGCTCTTTATTTTTTTACTTTGAGATAGGGTTTGCTAAGTTGCTCAGGTTGGGGTCAAATTTGTCCTAATGTATACCTAGGGTAAGTTTCAACAAATGAATGTAATCACGTAGCCACTGCCATAATCAAGACATAGAACACTTCTACCACTCCCAAAGCTCCTTACTGCCCTCTCTACTGCTTCTATGAAAGAAATAAAATCTCAAATCTTAGACACAGGAAAGATTTCTGTAAGATAATCTTGGAAAGTAATCAAGTGAGAAACTAGTAAGCACACTAAAACAGATACAAGCATTCCTTACAGTATTAATAGTGAATATCAGATACAACATCAATGTCCAGAAATAGGGGACTGACTAACTAAATTTATTGAGGTATCCAGACAATGGGCTACACCGGAGTCATTAAAAATATATCTAACAGTCACATTTAAAATGAGGAACATTTAATGGCACATAAGGATCATAGTGCACTACTAACTGCAAAAGGGAGGCCATATATAAAGTGTACAAAGCCATCTGTGTATTTTTGTACATGCACTTCACCATGGTTTCCTAGTGCTCTTTTCAGAACTACAACATTGGGGCCGGGGATATAGCTCCGCAGCACAAGTGCCTGCCTGGCAAGCGCAAGGTCCTGAGTTCGATCCCCAGTACAAACAGAAAAGGAACAGAACTACAACACTGTTGCTTAGGATGTAGCTCAATGGTAGAGCACTTGTGTGGAAGCCCTGGCTTTGATTCCCAGCATCACAAAAATGAACAAAGTTGCAGAACACACACTCAAAAGGCATTTGTTGTTCCCTTCCATAGGAAGGGCCCAGAGAAGCAAAAGCTAGGCACAAGGAGGGCCTCTGGAATTACCTGCACTCAGAAGTACGTTGCGTGCTGTCGGATGCCAGGCCACGATACCAACTCTCTTTGAATGGCCTTCTAAGATCACCACAGGTTCAGTCAGGGAAAGGGTGAGTCCATTTTCTGGAATCTGCCATACCTGTTGGAAAAGGAAGGAAGAGGATCCATATGAAACCTATTACTTTTCATTATCACATCTGCTGTGACCATCTAGTTTGAAGACTTGCGCTGCCTAATCAGAACATACAATGATGTTTAGTGAAAAGCCCTTCACATTTCATTATGAAATGGCTATACAGTAAGATGTGGCATGAAATCAAAGATCAGAGTATCAGTAAGGCACTAGGCATGGTGGTGTACATATGTAATCCCAGCACTGTGGGAGATTGGGCAGCAGGATCACAAGTTTGACCCCAAGCTGAGCAACTTAGCAAACCCTATCTCAAAAGAAGAAAGAAAGAGCTGGGGATAGAGCTCAGTGCAAAAGCCCTGGGTTCAATCCTCAGTAAAGACGCTTGACATTAGTGAAGATATGAATCAAAACCGCAAGATATCTTTCACATACCTAGGATAGACAGAAACAAAAAGACAGGTAACAAGAGCTGGCATGGATGAAAATAAATGAGAGCCTTCACACATAAAGTGTGAACAACACATAAAGTGTGAACAACACATAAAGTGTGAACAACCTCCACTGTTGGTGGGGCTGCTATATGGTGCGGCTATCTGGGGAATAGCCTGGCAGTTCCTCCAATGGTTAATCATGTAGTTACCGTACGACCCAGCAATGCTATTTCTACAGATACATCCATGAGGAATGAAAATGAATGTCACACAAAAATTTGCATAAGGGCCAGGTATGGTAGCATATGCCTGTAACCCTAGCACTCAGGAGGATGAAGCAGGAGGACTGCCATGAGTTTGAGGCCAGCTTCAACTACACAGTGAGTTCAAGGCCAGCCTGAACTGCATAGTGAGGCCCTATCTCAAAAATCAGAACAAAAATTTGCACAAAGAATGCTCACAGCAGTGTTATTTATAATAGCCAAGAGGTGAAAACAACCCAAGTGTCCATCTATGGAAGTGGCTAAATAAAATGACATGCTTGTACAGTGTAATATTATTGGGCCACAAAGAATGAAGCACTGGTACCTGCTACAACACAGATGAACCCTGAAAGTGGGCTAAGTAGAGGAAGTCAGATGCAAAAGGCTACACATTATAGGGCTCTATGTATGTAAAAATGTCTGGAATAGGGAAAAAATAGAGGGACAAGTGGTGGCTCACTGCTGGATAGCAGGGGAAGAGGTGATAGGTAGGGACATAAGGTTTCATTCATTCATTCACTCATTCTGGGCTTTTTCAGAGTCTCACTATGCAGTTCAGGCTGGCCTTGAGCTAGTGGCATCCTCCTGCCTCAGCCTCCCAGGTGCTAGGACTACAGGCATGTGCCACCATAGCTGACTTAGGGCTTCTTTTAGAAATGATAAAAATATTCAAAAATTGTGGGGATGGGGCCGTGGATATAGCTCAGAGGCACAAGTGCCTGCCTGGCAAGCTCAAGGTCCTGAGTTCAATTCCCAGTACCAAAGGAAAGAAAAAAATTGTGGGGATGGTTGTACTTACTGTGAATATCCTAAAAATCTGTGAATTGTTAATTTTAAATGGGTAGATTCTGCATGAACTACATCTCAGTAACACTGTTTTTAGAAAATGCTCTTGAGTGGTAAGGACACGCGGAGGAGTCACCACACCCTAACCGGGACCCACAGGGGAAGGAAGGGACAGAGACAGTATCCAGACAGAAGGAACAAGGGGTGTCGGCCTAATAATGGAAAATCACAATTTTAAAGGTTGAGAAGCAGACACCCCCTGAGAAGAAGACTGAGTTACAGGTGAGCTGAACAGCAGCAACCCTTCCCACCACATATTAAATAATATTTAAGTCTGTAAAAAGGCTGAGGTTGAAAATGATTAGCCTCTCATGTATGAGGATTAAAATAAGTAAATTTACCATCACCAAAGGATTTTAAAGGATTACTTCACAAAAAGTTTTAAACGTGCCAGTGAAAAATCCCTTCAACAGTGGAACAAGTAAGAAACAGAATTTCCCTCTGTGGGGATTTTTAAGGAAAGAAACAACTGTGTTCAACTGCTCAGTGGAGGGCAGAGCTCTGGACGAGGACAGTATTTAAAGTTCAGTTGTTCTAGTGTCCTGTGAAAAATGAGAACAAAAAGTCTGCAGTCTGAAGAGTGGGGAAAAACCATGAGTTGAGTGGTGAGCGTATTGTTCTATCAGGCTAAATACAACCTCTTATGGAAATCATGGCAAAATAAACTTGTCTTTTGAGGGCCCGAGTCTAGACTTCACCTGACTGCCCTGGAACCAGCACAGATTTTACACAATGCAGGTGTGAGCAAGCACGGAAGGCAAAAGGACAACTTCCCCGCCTCTGCTTCCCCCTCACCCAGACCCATTCCCTCCTGCCGCGCAGACTCTGAACCAGCCCCTCCCCCGAGTGGGCAGCTGCTTCCCCTTCAGCACAAGCATCTGCTTTCACCCTCACATGCACTGTTTTATTCAAGGGTTTACGATTGGCAAAACAGCCCTGAATTGAACTTGACGATTTAAATATAAAGCAGGATTGAAACTCTGAACAGAACAAATAGAAAACAATGGCTACTGATGTGATCAAAGCATGAGGTGGACAAGGAAACAGCTATGGAATGGGACTTCAGTGACTCAACAGGAAATGCATTTTGCAAGATGATTCTGACTCAGGCTTAGAACTGAAAGAGTGGTAATACCACCTGCCGTCTCCAGATGGCACCCTAACCACAGGATGCTGGGACTCTTTCAAGGACCACAAAAAACAGCTGCTTAAATTTGACTGGGGACTAAGTACGGTACTAAGCTTTCCAAATTCTCAAGCAGGTGTGAAGTGATGGAACTTTGTTATAATCAACCTTCCTGTCCTTAAATATGAGGACAGAAGCAGAACTCATAGTGGGACCTCACTTTTTCCTTTCTCTAGCTTCTCTTCTAGCCATTTATTACTTGAACTGATGGAAAATCTTAATGATAGAGCAAAACATTTATTATACAATTTTAGAATAACAACAAACTATTCCTTTTTATCATAGTCTCTGGATTTAATCATTTCCTCCAGTAGGTTTAGGAAGACACACATTCAGGTAGCACACTTATCGAGCAGCCACTATAAGGCAGGTTTGGCAGTGGGTGACTAAACAAAGACCCTGCTCTGGAGGAGTTAATGGTCTAACAGAAAGCAGAAGGCTTCCCTTCGATTGAAAAGTAAAGGCAGCAAATAGGAGTCGTGTGAACAGTTAAAGAGTAGACCCTGGACATAGGAGATCCCTGCTTCAAATCCTGCCTGGGCAACTTACTGTGATGATCCTGAAAGTAACTAAAACATAAGCCCCAGCTAAGTTGCTAAAAGGATTAAGTGAGTTAATAAAGCCCTAGAACACTGCTTTGCACCAAACAGCACTTCCAAATTGTAGACTAAGTATGCAGACCAAGCCTGTTAAGATGGGCTCTACCTAGACTGGCTACAAAGCCTGATTCTGCCACGTATTAGCAATGTAACCTTGGCACATTCATCTAACCTTTCTGGGCCTTAAATTTCCTCATCTACACAGTGGGGAGAATAATGAACGTGTCCTCAGTGGGGTGGCTGAGGATTAATGTGGTAACACAAATCTAACACACTTAGAACAGCTTGAGGCAGATACTCAGTATGCATTAGCTACTGTTGTTTCTTGTATTACTCATTAGGAGACCACAAAGTGTAAATAAACTAGATGAAGCCCATGTCAGGTGAGTGCTGAATGAAAATGCAAGTGTCACCAGTTACTTTCTTGCTGAGCAAGTGTGGTCCAGGCAGGTAGGCTCCATGAGGAGCAATGACCTCTAAGAATGAAAAGGAATTAAGGGACAGGAAAGAAGAAAATCAAAGAACCCATTTCAAAATAACAGCACAGATGAAAAAAACAATTTTCTAAAAAGTGTGTGCAGCCTCTAAACAATGCCTCAAAAAGGCTGGCCAAAGGGTCAGCAGGGAAAAGGCACCAGAGGCAAAAGATACCGCTGTAGGCTTGGAAACTGGAAGTGCACAAGGACGTGACTGGGGAAGTCTGTGAAACAAAAAAGAAAGACAGCAGAACCCTAGGGTCTGCTGGTAAATAAAGGTGGTGTTGTTCTCCACTGTGAACTATGGGAAAGAGCTGTCTTTCCACACTATGTACACACATCCTCTGGCTGGTGCCCACAGGCCTGTGTCCACTTGGCTCTCTGTCCTTGTTAGGACTGTATGCTACTTCTGGGTAATGGCCTGTCCATGTGGACTTAAGGGCCAGTGAAGAGCAGAAAGTGACACTTAGTACACATCTAGTTATATGCATAGTCTGGGACACTGGCCTGGGTGGCAGAAGATTCAAGCTCCTGTTAGAGCAGGGACATAATCAGCCATGCTAGCATGAAAAGGGACTGCACTTCTGGGATCCTCCACTACCTTGTCTGATACTGGGGGCTGCAACAACTGCCTTACTGGGAAGGTCAGATGAGCTAAACCATGTTGCACAATACTGCCCTAGTGGGAAATACTACCAACAGGAAGGAGCACAGGTTCTGGAGCAAGAAAAATCAGGTTGTGGATGTGCCCCTTATCAGCCATGTGACTCTTGACGGAACTGTCACTCTGTGAGCATTGTTTCTAAGTTATGATGGGCCATCCTCCTGCCTTTAACTGTGCCGCTGCAATGATTAAATACAAGCACACATATAAAGACATCGAACAATGCCTAGCAAAAGAAGCATCTATTCTGTGCTCATGATTACTCTTCTTGCTGTTACTATGACCACTATGACCCTGCATGTATTGTTAGGTCTGAACATCAGCAACTCTTAGAATGAGCCTTGTCTTCAAATTAATTCAGCACTGTGCTCAACTAATTAATACTAATTTACATCCAAGATATCCTATGTGTGAAAGCTCTAGTTTATACCTAGGCCAATTAGCACAGTGAGGACACTCTGCACAGTCCTGTGAGCCCTTCTCTTTTCTGTGGCTGTGGACTCATACTCTAATACCAATCAGCTTTCTGAAAAACATGCCATGTTCAGGGAGGAAAAGTCACAAAAACCCTCCACCATGTCCAGAGTGGGCATCTCAGCATAGCACTGCTTCTCCCACTTCAAAAAAAAAATAAATAAATAAAAAAATACTGCTGTTTGTGTTCCTGAAATTTTCTATTTCGACAACACATTACTATGGCAATGTTCTGTTTTGTTTTGAAAGAAAGGACAAAAACACAATCAGTCCCAAGGGCTTCCAGATGAAAAAGTGAATCAATCACTGAAAACCTATCAAGGTTCTGGAAAAAAACAACTTCAAGCACATGTTCTCAACTACTGTACCACTGGCATCGTTCTCACATGTGAAACTCTGGAAAAAGGACAGTTCTAACGGAGAAAAGGAACAGTAAGAAACAGGGTCCTCTCAAGTAGCAAAGTGCAGTAAGTTTAATGGTTTTATTTTTTCAACACAGTACAAATTGAAAGCATGCACGAAATGTTTTAGACCCTGCTTTCCTATTTTACTCACCCATGATGAACTCACTACTGGGCTAGGAGCTGGAGTAACAGGCATAAAAAAGGATATTCTCCAAGAAAACCACATCTTTTAAAAATTAAGAAAACTAATTCCTAAGGGAGAATGAAGGGATGACCCTGAAACAGGAAGAAGCGTACATATTTGGTAGCAACTGCAGGGCAGCACAATCCCCTCAGAAGCACGAGCCAGCAGCTCCGCTGCGCAGTGAGTACAGCACTAGGCTGTCCCCGAATGTACCACCACACTGCGTTTGGGAAAATCAGGGACCAAGTTCTGGGTTCTGATCCGCCACCGTCACAGTGCCCACTGGTAAACGGTCCACACCCAATCTGTACACAATGAAAATATGAAGCCCTGCTATATGACTGAGGGGAACCACAATACCATTTCCACTTCTATTTCGAGACATATTTATTGAGAAAAGTTATGACAGAAGCAAAAATGAACAAGATAGGTCATATTTGTTATCTCTGTAGGACAGTATGATTGATTTGAGAGAAGGGGTAAAGTGTTCATTTAAACTTAGTAATTTGGGACCATTCAGGATATATAAGTGAAGACAGTTAAGACTCATGCTTGCAAGACCTTTCCATCTCTCAGATGGAAGCAGCACTTATGCAATCCCATTGTCTGAATTTGCCATCCCCACATTTGTGTTTGATTACTACCCTACAAATAATGATAGTCAACAACATTCACTAAACATAATTTGGTTACTCTTTGTATTATCTGAAGGACTATCATTTTCTTGGAACTAAAATTTCTCAAAGTAGAATAATTAGAATCCACAACCTCAAGGACTCTCTATACGAAGATATTGTTGAAGAATGCACAGTACCAAAATTTGGAAAATCCAGAAGCAAACTGTACTTTCTGGGAGGAAGGTTTACCTAACTGCTGTTTGTGGACATCAAATATTGCTTCAAAGTAGTAATAAAGGTAAGCAGGGTCAATATAAGTTACGTTATGGCTGCTTAAGGGAGCCACCTTTAAAGGATGGAGAAACACCCATCAAGGCTGGCTTTCCCCCTTCTAGATCCGCAATTAAAGTTAACATCACTATCACTCAATCAGTGCTCACAAAATTAACACACAATGCTTAAATGCTTGAGGCCTAATGGACTTCATAATTCCAAAAGCAGTTTTTAAAATTAATTTTACCCTTTCACAGTTCATTTGATAAACTAGCTCTACTGCATTTCCTACCAAATGTCTGTTCAAGGTATTCTTGCTATTATGAATTGTACTATGAATAGGCACCCACTCACACTCATTACAAAAAATAACACATGCATAAATACCTTCCTTTTGATCTTCTCAGTAGGCATTATAATTATAATAACAAGAATTATGATTGTAAATCTATTTTATATGTAAAGCAACTGAGGCTGAGAGCGTTTGTGCAGCTGCCTGTGCTCCTAGTCTCTGGCTCCGTCCGTGGCTTCCTCACCTGGAACAAGCCCTTGTTACACTCCTTACCATTCGTCACCATTTGTACCGCAGGAGTCACTACCAATAGCCTACGGCTCAGAAACTACTGAGAGCTTTTCTGTTTAAAAAAGGGCACAGTATTACTTGAAACCACTTGATCTATTTTGCAGTGTTCTTTTACCTTTAGGAGAGCAAAGTGGAAAATGAGGTGTTAAGAAACAAGAGATCAAATATTTAATTTCATTTCAGCTGCAAAGCTATAAAAGCTTCAGTTTACACCAATAATAACGCATGATTTGGGGGACATTATGTGACTAAAGAGTGATTTAGATATCAGTTCTATACTTAAGGGTTTAAAAAAATTAGTAAGATTTATCCCAAAGCATTATTTAATTTACAAAATGTTTACGTGGCAATACCCATAAAGGGTAACATGAGAGGATCCTGGGGAAATGGTGGCCTCACTGGTAACATAATTTTCAGATTTTCCCAAGTCTCCCCGTAAAACCAGCAGCAGATAACAAAACAAAACAAAACCCTCAGAGATACTATTTACTCAAAACTAGGTCATAAGCTAAGCGTGGCGGCACATGCCTGTAATCCCAGCACTTGGGAGGCTGAGGCAAGAGGATAGCCAACAGTCTGAAGTCAGGCTGAACTACATAACAAGACCCATCTCAAAACAATAAAAACACACAAACAACAACAACAACAAGAATAACAGAAAAACTAAACCTAAATTCATCCCAAAATACAAGTGATTATAGGCAAACCACCCAAGAGCCATATGACCTGGAAGTTATCAGACCAGAGTGTACGTGCAGCTGACCTGTCACACCTGAGACCAACAGGCCAGACTGAGACCAGCAATACTAAACTAGCCAAAGACAAATAAGAGAAGCAAGAGAGACTTGGCTTGGACTAGAAAGCAAACTGCCAGTAAAAGGGAAGTCTCCACTAAGAAATCACCTGTTGTTTGAGCAGAGGTTAATAGTGTCATCACCCTGGTAGAAAACAGGGCTTAGCCAGTGTGATAGCACATGATGTGGATCCCACTAGTCTGGTTTGTCTTCCTGTCTGACCTGCATTGTAAGATGGGTGTTTCCCAACTACTGTATCAAGGGGAAGGCTGATTGGTCCACAAGAAGACTCACACCACAGCTACCTTCATGAGGTCAACCTGGAAGACAAGGAAGCCCTGGCTAAGCTCCTGGAAATTACCAGGACCAGAGATCTACCATCGTGGGGAGGCAATGCTCCTATTCCCAGATTTGTGTCTATTTACTGAAAGAGCACACCACATACCCAGGAGTATCAACTCAAAATCGCCAATAGTATTCTGATAAAATCAACTACATTTTAACAACAACAGCAAACCTATGAGTATTTAGGTATAGAGTTATATAATATATGATTAGAAGGGAAAGAAAACTAGATTACTATTTGGCTTTAATAGTAACACTTGCCAAAAGAAAAATCAAACAACACCTAGTTGGCCCTTTATATGGCATGAGTTCTATATCCAAGGCCTCAATCAACTACAAATCAGAAAGTTAAGGGAAAAATTTGCATCTGTGCTGAACAATGCATCCTATTCTTTTTTTTGAGACAGGGTCTTGCTATGTAGTTCAATCCGGCCTTGAACTCATTATGTAGCCCAGGCTGGCCTTCAATTCATGGCAATCCTCCTGCCTCAGCCTCCTAAGTGCTGAGGTTATAGGCATGCACAGATATATATTTTTTATCTTGTCATTATTCCCTAAACAATCCAGTACAAGAATTACTTATATAGCATTTACATTGTATTAAGGATAAGTAATCTACAAGTGATTTAAAGACTTCCGAAACTGCTTCAGGAAGTGGCAATACCGGGATAAGTGGGTTCCAAAGGAAGGTGTGTATTCTGAGAGGGATTCATGGCAATGTATCTTTTACCATAACAAATTCTAGCCAGGCATGGTGGCTCGCGCCTGTAATACCAGCACTTAGGAGGCGGAAACAGGAGGATCACTGCAAGTTCAAGGCCAGCCTGAACTATACAGTGAGACCCTGTCTCAAAAAAAAAAAAAGAAAAGAAAGGGAAAAAAAAGAAAGGTGCCATAACAAATTCTCTAAATTTAAACATTAACCATATTTTTCAATCACACCTCATCTACATTCTCAAGCCACTTTACTTGATCATTAAAAACAATCACCACAGCCAGGTGTGGTGATATATATATCCCTGTGATCCCAGCATCCAGAGCCTGAGGCAGGAGGACCACAGTGAGTTGTGAGTTTAAGGCCAGCCTGGGCTACAGAACGAGACCCTGTCTCCAAACACACACATACACACACACACTCACAAGTAATGAAGATTAAACTTACCACTCAGACTATGATCTAGAAACACTATTTTCCAAAGAAACCATGGCTTCTGAAACAAATGGCTGATTCATCATGTCTAAGGTAAGCATGAAACACTCACATATCAGACAGCAAAGACCACAGGCTAGTTTCAAAAGGACTAAGGAATCTTGATGAGGTTCTCACTGGCAATCTGTGCTTTGAGAAATGTAATGGACTGTAATCCACTTATCAAACATGTTCAAATCCACAAGTTCAAAATGAAATAAAAGGTGAGGTTAACTGGTCACTTGAGGATGAGAGAAAACTAATTCATTATCTCAAAAACTGGGTAAGTAAAAAGGAAGGAATCAAGTATTTATCCTCCTTTTCTAATAGTAAGCAAGAGTGAATATTATCTTATAAAATTTTATCAGACGAAAAATTAAAAGCAAAATCAAAGACTTTAAGCCAGGTATGGCTGGCACACATCTGTACTCCCACCACTCTAGGAGGCTGAAGCAGGAGGATTACATGCCCAAGCCCAGCCCGGGCAACCTAATGACTTAGCAAGACCCTATCTCAAAAAAGAGGAGTGAGTATATAGCTCAGTGTGAAGGCATTGTGTTCAATTCCCAGTACCAAACAATGTATCAATAATTTCATATCACTATTTTTGACCCCTAATGAATTACTCCATCTGGAAATTAAGTACCAATAGGTGCAAGAAAACAGACACCTGATGGAAGAACCTAACACTAGCAATAGTCCTGTCTAAGAGACTGAAGCTGAATCTCCCACCTTGGGATCCAGCTGTCAGTTTGCAGGAAACTCAGACAGCACAGTGGACATATCAAGGGGTACAGACAGCTGAAAAGGCAGGCCAAGAGTCAGAACATTATAAGGACAGAAAAGGATGGAAAAGCAACTTAGAGAAACTTAAAAGAGGACACACCAGGGTTTTTTAACCATTAAGACTAAATTAATAGTGTTGGGGGATGCACCCCTGATTGATGAATACCTTACTGACAGGAAAGAAAGTGAGGGTTATAACAGCAGGGACAGCAGCTCCTTTGTTTTTGTTTTTGCTTTTAGTAGCTCCTTTTTGAGAGGAAGGGGCTATGATGGCGATGGGGCAGAGAGAGCAAGCACCTGAGTGCACAGGCTGGGGCAGTCCTAGGTCTTGACATGTGGGGTGTTACAGGGTGTCCACTCAGCTCACATGATTCACTTATCACCTGAGCCATGTAAGTCTTTCCTGTGCTTTTCTCTGTGTTTTACAGTATGAAGACTTATGTTTTATCTCCTGCAGTACTAGGGATTGAACAGAGTAGGGGGTGCTCCACCACTGAGCTATATCTCCAACCCTTTGCATTTTTTAATTTTGAGACAGGGTTTCACTAAGTTGACCAGGCAGGACTCAAACTTATAATAGGATCTGTCTCATCCTCCCTCAGTGCAGGGATTAGAGCATCACTGCCATTTTTGTGGCTGTTTTTTTTTTTTTTAAAGGCAGACTACAGTCAGGGACAGAACAAGATGAATTAAATCTGCATTTTCAGGAGCAGATAAGAAGCTGAGTGCGGTGGCACATGCCTCGAATTATACCACTTGGGAGGCTGAGGCAAGAGGATTTCCACGAGTTCAAGGCCACCCTGGGTTATATACAGAGTTCAATGCCAACTACTGAGTGAGATCCTATCTCAGAAAACCAAAAAAAAAAAAAAAGAAAAAAACAAAAAACCCCCAAAAAACCAAAGCAGCTAAGACTCTGAGTTGAAGATTCTGGTCTAAATGATCATCGGGTCTAAATGATGTTCCCCTTAGCAAAATGTGTCTGTAGCCTTAAAATGATCAGTTTAGCAGGGCACATTAAACAGAACAATTCCTTTCAGCAGCAGCAGCACATTTCTTTAATATGCTTTAGCTGCCAAATTATGAGATCATAGGAGGAGTCATGTTCAACCAAAAGAAGAAAAAATGAGTAGATGTTTAAATAACACAGTTAGGAATTAATTTATGTTGGGACCAGGGATATACAGCTCAGTGGCACAAGTGTCTGCCTGGCCAGGGCAAGGTCCTGAGTTCAATTCCTGATACCAAAAAGAAAAAAAAAAAAAAAGAGATGAATTAATTTATGTAAAATAATTTAATGAATAAAGCATTTCAAACAATGTGTCGGTCCACAGATTAAAAAAGGAATGTAAAAGTAATGTGGCTTACTACACGTGGTGATGCATGCCTATAATCCCAGTACTCTGGGAGGTTGAGGCAGGATAGCAAGTTATTCTGGGCAACTAGGGAGACCCTGTCTCCAATTAAAACATAAGGGGTTGGGAGTGTGGTTCAGCATGAATACGCTAGGTTCAACCTCCAGTAGCACCAAAAAACTCCTCTCAGAGCTCTATCCTTGTAATGCGGGAGAATGCTTATAAAATTAGGGGTGGTCTTCAGTTATCTCTGGGGCAGCAGTGCTTCCCTAAAATCATGTTTTTGTGTAACCATTACAACATAATTTTGGCAAGTATTACAAACCAATCCAAACTGATAATCACTATCTTAAGGTTAAAGATCACAGACAAGAACAAGTAGCATTATATTAAACAGCGCTCTTGAGCTGGGCACATTAGTGCCGACCTGTAGTTCCAGCTACTCAGGAGGCTGAGGCATGACGTTTGAGCCCAGGAGTTTGAGGCCAGCCTAGGTAACATAGCAAGAAACTGACTGAAAAAAAGAATTCCCAAGTCTGCCTTCATATATACTGTACTTTTGGAATCTAAATGAAGGAAGTTTTTTGTTTATCTTCATTTAAAAAAAAACTTTCACAAATGAGTCAACTGGACAGAAAACATCTTCTGACATTAGCTTGGAGGGAAGAACTTGCTAAAACTTTTATCATCTCAGTACCTATTACAATCCCATTTTATGTGCACAACTGTTGGCATCTTACTGCACTGTAACATGAAGTCTGGGATGGCAGTTCTTTTCTGTCCTTTTTGGGATATAAGAGGGCATGCAGTCAAACAGCATTCACAATATTATTAGAAAGTCATTTTAATTTCCCTTAAATCTTCGCATAGAACAGAGGTAAACTGTCAATAAGCATATACACATATACATTCACACAAAAGAAGAACAGACAATATAGTACAACCTGTTGATAAAGGGGCTGTAAAAGACTATCTACAGTTAAGCTTTTTTTGTTTGTTTGTTTATTTGTTTGTTTTTCTGGTACCAGAATTTGAACTCACGACCTCACGCTTGCCAGGCAGGTGCTGTTCCACTGAGCTAAATCCCCAGCCCCTACATTTGAGCTTTAATGTGGCTAAATCCTTGAATAATCCAACAAGCCAAACTGCTGGAGGGACGAGAGAGGGGGCTCTGGGCAAGTCTCACTCACTAGCCTGCATACATGCAATTCCCTGGGTGCTTACCATAACCGTGCAGTCCTCTGAACCACTGGCAATGACCTGATCATTGTGTGGGCACCAGTCTATATCCAGCACTGGTCCTGTGTGGCCACATACCGTAGGGTAGGATTTGTCAATTCGACCCGTCTGAAAAAAGAAACAAACAAACCTATTAGCCCATTTCTTCTTTACTATCTCCCCTTAAAACTCAACTGTCTACACAAGATGCCATTTATGTGTCAATGTGAGCTAGTAAGAATTGTAAACTTTCTTTTCTAGAAATAGCTCTTACCAAGAACACTTCATTAAATTCCAACGATCCAAACTTGCATTATAAACATTACAAAGAGAATTCATAAGTCCTTTTTATCAAAATACAACTCTACAAGAGCCAAACTGTCAATCATTGGTATGACTCTACTGAGGGGAGAAAAAGCCAAGCATGGTGACACACACCTGCAATCCCAGCTCTCTAGATGGCTGAGGAAGGAGGATTACAAATTCAATACCAATCTTGGCAATTTAGCAACTTAGTTAGACCTTATCTCAAAAAATTAAATAAGAGAGTTGGAAAGCGCCTGCCTGGCAAGCGCAAGGTCGTGAGTTCGGTTCCCGGTACCGGAGAAAAACCAAAAAAAAAAAGAGAGTTGGGGATATAGCTCAGTATGAAGGCCCGGGGCTCAATCTTCAATACACCCCCCCCAAAAAAGCTCTTTGGTATTACTCAAAATGTGAAAAATTTAAAAGAACTTTAGCTACTGCTTAGGGGATAAAGGGCACACATTTTTAATGTCTCAATCTCTCCACCGTCTTCAACCAACAGCAATGCCAGCAGACAGTTCAACAGTTCTGACCTTACCTGTTACTCAGTTCACACATCATGAAGGATGAAGTTCAGTGCTGGCCACAGTCACCACAATTTCCTCATGTTTCACATGCAAACCTAACACGCCAATCAGATTGTTTGAGACAGGGTTTCACTGTAATTCTGGCCTTGAACTCACTATGCAGCCCAGGTTGGCCTTGAACTTGCAGGGATCCTCCTGCCTCTGCCTCCTAAATACTGGGATTACAGGCGTGTGCCACCACACCTGGCTCACCCAGACTTATCACACCAATTTTGTGTCAACCAGGACAACTGCTGTAGTGACAGGTATATAATATATAAAAGTGGCTTTCTTTTCTTTAAAACAGGGTTAATGTCAATACACCCGTGACTGTATGTGCTCTAAAAGCAGGTGCACAAAATGGAATCACTGCACAGTGTAAACGAATCAATTGCTGTTGTTGCTCTCTTGCTATGCCAAGTTGTCCCAACACCGGGCCAGGCTTCTTAGCAATTTTTAAAGATCAGTAAACTATGATTTCTCCAATTTTACTTGACTGTGGAAATACCCAGAGAAGCAATGTGCTAAAATGCTACACCTTAGGCTCTGGAGTCAGACAGGTATGGTTCAAATCAGGCTCTAGGACTTAAAACACTGGTTGACCTTAGACAAGTCAATTTATCTCTTTAAACTCCAGCTCACCGTCTGTAAAACAGGTAACAATAATACTTAACTCCCAGGATTATGATGAAATTAAAGGAGAATGTGTTTAGGCAAATCATAACTCAATATTATAACCGGCTGTGTGAAGTATGTAAAAAACTTAATTATAGTATCAAATATAATAAATACTCAATAAAAAACTGTCACATTATGAGTTCTTCTTACATAATATCTATATTATTCCATCAAGAAATAATGGATACATATGATTTATGAACTCTTATGGGTCACACACATTGCTGAATGCTGAAAACACAGATGTGAACAGGACAGAGACATTTAAATAGCTATTTACTGGCTGGGGAGATAGCTCAGCAGCATAGGCGCCTGCCTGGCAAGCGCAAGGTCCTGAGTTTGATTCTCAGTACCGAAAAAACAAAAACAAAAACAAACAACAACAACAAAACCCCTAAATATATATATAAAAAAAAGAAAACTAAATAGCTATTTACAATGCAGCGTGAAACACGGTCCATGTGAACAGGCACAGGGGTAGGGAAACAAAGAACGTTCAGCCAGGCTTGCGGGAGAATCACAAGTCTTAGGAAATTTTCTACTAAGAAAGGCAAATTCTAATTGAGATTTGAAGATGGCTCTATTCACAGATCTAATAAGGCTTAGGGTTCTTCACATCTTCCCTTCAAAATTCATTAAACCCTGGGGTTGGGGATGTAGCTCAGTGGTACAGCATTTGCCTAGCTAGCATGCTTAAAGGCCCTCGATTTCATCTCCAGTACTGGGGTTGGGGAACGACTACAAGGAAATACCAATGAACACCATATTATATAGAATCTGACAGTTATAATAATATAACTATTTGGGTCATCAACAGGCAGCAAGCAAAATACAAAGAGCTGAAAACCACACTGCCCAGGCTTTGCCGTTTTCTGGCTGTGAGTTCTTGGCCAAGCTTTTACAGCCCACAAGTTCAGTTCCAAATCTGTAATACTAGAATGTTAAGAGTTCATTCTTTAAGAACTGATGTAGAGAGGCACGGTGGCTCATCATCCTATAATAGTAATCAGTACTTGTGGGGCATAAGCAACAGGAGGACGGACCCCAAGTTCAAGGCCTGCCTAGGCTACATAGTAAGTTCAAGGCCAGCTTGGACTTTACGGTGAGATCTGTCTCAAAAAAAAAACAGAAGGAAGTGATGTAAGGACTAAATGAGACAAAGTGCTTACTATCCCAGCACTTGACGCGCTTTACAAATGTTACCTGAAATTTACCAAAACAGTAGAATCCATTTTTTCGTATCTCTGATCATGTCTCTGCTTAAAGAAGGAACAATTATTAAGCACCTAAGCCAGGAAGTTTTACCAAATTCTTTCACTGTAGCCCCACAAAAGCCAATAGGAGACGATTATCTGACTTGCACCCCTGGTAATGTTCTTTGGCATAAGTGGATGGCAGCAGACTCACAGATGTTTGTTCTGTTTTATGTAATTATTTCAAAATTACAATTTTTTTTTTTTGGTCTTTATAGCCCAGGCTGGTCTTGAACTCATGACGATCCTCCTGCCTCAGCCTCCCAAGTGCTGGGATTACAGGTGTGTGCCACCACGCTCAGCCAAAATTATAACCTAAACTACAGATACAGTTATTCTTTTGAATGTATGATACTTCATAGTTTAAAACATTCTAAAAATCTAGTCTGACACTCATTTAAACAGATATTCCTAGCCAGGTGTGGTGGCACACACATGTAATCCCAGCACTGAGGGAGGCTGAGGCAGAAGGATTACAAACTCAAATCCTGCCTGGGCAATTCAGCAAGATCCTCTCTCACAGTAAAAAATAAATAAATAAATAAAAACGGATGGGGATGTAGCTCAGTGACAGAGAGCCCCTGGCTTCCATCCCTAATATCAATAAATTAAATTAAATAAAATTTTAAAAATTCCTCCAGGGTCCAGGGGTTTGGCTCTGTGGTGCAGCACCTGCCTGGAAAGCATGAGGTCCTGAGTTTGACTCCCAATATCTTCGCCCCAATATTCCTCCAGAACGAATAGAGACAACATTAAAAGAGGTAATGCCTAAGTGCAAGTCTTTAGATTCAAGAAGCATAAATCCCAAGTAGCATAAGTGAAAATTAATTTATATTCACACCTTCACACAATTTAAAACACTTACAATGGGCAAAGGATGTAGCTCAGTGGTAGAAGTCTTGCCCAGCATGCTTGAGGCCCTGGGTTCTACAACCTAACAGAATAACAGGCAGAAGTATGAGCAGAGAATTCATAAGGAAGGAAACCTGAAAACCAACAGGTGTATGAAAAGACAATCTTACTGGTTACTAGGGAAGGACAAATTAGAACAATAAGGTAACCTTTTATTTCAATTAAAAGCAGCAGAGGGACATGTACGGTGCAGTGTATCTATAACGTCAGCACTTGAGGGGGTTAGGCGGGAGGACTGCTGGGAATTTGAAGCCCGCCTTAGGGTACATAGTGAGTTCAAGCCCAGAATGCATAGTGAGACCCTGGGGTTTTTTTGGTCTTTTTGAGACAGTCTCGCTATGCAGTTTAGGCTGGCCTTGAACTCACTTTGTAACCCAGGCTGGTCTCAAACTCACAAAGATCCTCCTGCCTCAGCCTCCCGAGTGCTGGGATTACAGCCATGTGCCTGGGGAGACCCTGTTTTAACAAATAAGCAGCAGAAGAGCCGGGAATGTAGCTCAGTGGTAGAACACTTATGTAGAACACACAAGGCCCTGAGTTTAATCTCCAGTCGGGGTGGGAGGGGAACGTCTGGCAAAATGTAAAACTCTAAATATAAATGCCAGCAAGAATGTCAGAAAAGCTGGACATGGCAGCTCACACCTGTAATCCTAGCACTTGGGAGGCTGAGGCAGAAGGACTGCTGTGAGTTTGAGGCCAGCCTGTACTACATAGTGAGACCCTGTCTCAAAAAAAGAAAAAAAAAAACAGGATAGAGGAACTCATATAAAGTATTCATGGGAAAACACTCCGTTGTAATTCCTTTCATGAGCAATATGGTAACAAGATGATGTCCACCCCCCAGCAATACCACTTCTAGGAGGTATGGGTGAGAAAAATGCTCCCAAATTTTTCACAAGAATATTTATTGCAGCATTGCTAAAAATGGTGGCAAAGGTAGAAACACTTTCATTCTGCATTAGTATGCGAATAAATACTTGGACAAAGCTTCACACGCTGATTTTTTTTGTACTGGGAATCGAACTCATGACCCTGCGCTTACCCAGGCCACTGAGCTACATCCCCGGCCACACACATTGATCTTAGGCAGCACAAAAAACTTTTTTTACACATAAAAAATAAAAGTGTATGTTATAGATACATATGCATATAACAAAAATGATCATATTTGAGAAAATGAAAGTTGACATGAAGAAAAGGACATGGTATTTTAGCTACATTGTATATTTTGTTTTCCAGAAAAGAAAGCTATGAAACAAACAAAAATACTAACATCTGCTTAACTTTGTGGAGGAGAACATCAGTATCTTATTATTTTATTTGATGTTTCCTTCCTATTTTGAAAAAAACTTGAAATATAATAAAGGTGAGAAACATACCAATGTATTATTAATAACTTTATATTTTATGTTTTCCCCCAGTTTTTATATCTGAATTGTTCTATCTCAGGGTCTTTGCATTCTTAGGCTCTCCCCAGCATACCACATTTGCCATCCTTGATGGTAAAATACAGTTCTGAACTTGAATTTCCAACAACAAATGATTGTTTCCAATTTGGGACAGGTAGAACTTTTGGTTAGATACAAAGAAACCTGGAGGAGAATCTGTAAGTATTACCACTTCTTGTGTTCATTTAACATACTAAGAAGTTTACTGAAAGACACCCTCCCAAGCTACAATTAAACAACACTGGATAAAAATTAGTAGGTATTTACCAGTATTCTTCACTCAAGGAAGGTATCTGAGAATAATAAGTACTTCTATCATTCCCCTCTCAAGTCACAATAAGCCTATAATTTAAAGGTACTAGAATAAAACATTTTCTCAGGAACCTGAGCGTCACTGAAAGGGCAACTGCCACCTACTTCCACCTGAGGATGATGATGATGACAGCTAGTACTGAAAACCTTTTATCCTTGTTCTCACAAGACTGTTTGTAGTAAGGGAACTTTACTGTCCCCCCCTTTTAAATAAAGAAACTGAGGCACAGAGAAAGTTAAGCAGCAGACATTTATAAACTATCACTGACCATCCACAACAGATACCATCAGGCAAAGAAAATTTCCACTAAGCCATGGGTTGTGAAAAGGGACAAAAGCCAAAAATTATTGGCAGCTGGCCATGAGAAACACAGAGTTAATAAAAAATGATATTCTGCAAGCAGCTGCTTCCTCTGGTTATAATGTCATCACAAATCCTTACAACAAACAAAAAGGCAAGTAGCGTCATATTGCATTTCAAAGAAAGGGAATTGACTATCTGACAGTGATAAAAGAACAAAAGTGAAGAGAAAGTATGGAGGACACTGGCATTTTAAATGTACGTTGATCATTTGAATACTAATGTTCATAAAGTTATCAGCTAGCTTGTTTCAAGGGCTTATACTTCCAAATACCTTCTTACCTATAAAATAAAAACAAAAGCACAAAAATATATTTCACCAAATAAGTAAATATTATTAAAACTGCAGAGCTCAAGTGCATAGAAACCACACCAACGACTTGTAATAGGCAAAGATGAGGAGACATCATTCTGAGACGTTTTACACTCGGAGCTAATGAGAATGCAGTTCTCACTCATTCCCATGATACACGCTCATTTATCATCCAGTGAGTAAACCAAAGAATCCATGTCTAATTTGCTAGCCTGTGAGCACCCATTCAGAAAGACATCTACCACATGTCATAGTGACAGCACTGCTTACCTGCACAGCAAATTTACATGACTGGTGAGGCTGGAAGGAAGATTTGTAAGAATTTAACGCCAACTTTTAGATATCCTTTTTTGACTAAAAGGTGACTTATTTTAAGAGCTCTTCAATTTTCTGAGGCTTATATTTATAAAAATAATTTCATTTTACTAATTGATCTACTGTTTCACATTTAATGATAAATCATATCATTTATACCATCTAGAATATCACTATTTTTTTGGCATGAAAATTGAAGGTTTAGCTGAATATAATAGATTTTATAGCCCCAGTTTTTTTTTTTTTGTTTGTTTGTTTGTTTGTTTTGTCTTTTTGAGACAGGGTCTCACTATGCAGTTCAGGCTGGCCTTGAACTTACTTTGTAGCCCAGGCTGGTCTCCAACTTGCAACGATCCTCCTGCTTCAGCCTCCCAAGTGCTGGGATTACAGGTGTGCGCCACTATGCCCGGCCTATAGCTCCAGCTTTAAATACATTTTTTGATTCACTGATTACTTACTAGTCCAAACCACATGCCATAGGATGATTTTAACAGTGTCTGTCTAGCTAAAACCCCAAGGGGTTAGGATGACCTGGAAGTTAACAAGTTGCAAAAAATGACAAATATGATGGTTCCCAAAGGCTCTGGTCCAGAGCCAGTTCATGAAATCATGGGACATGGATGAAATAGGTGAGGACACTGGCTTACAGTCATTCTTAGTACCTGAAAGATCCAGTGTCCTACCTAGAGCCAAGCAACAGGAACACAATGAAAATTTAGCCTCCAAAGTACATGTACAGCTGGCATGAGGGAGAGGTGCAGCAGCACACTTTCCACGTGGCTGGTCCAAGCTGAGGGTGATGGCTTTGGGCACAGTCCAGCCTGCAGCCCTCGCTGCGGCAGACAACACCCTAGACACCAGCACTACTCGTTTGTTTTAGGTTTGAGGGAAGTCCTTAAAAGTTTCAAGAGTACGCAAAAAGATTCAGCAAAGCTAAAGGAGACTAGTGCTTCAACTACACCCACAATACCAGGCAACACTTTCCTCCCACTGGCATGGGGGAAGGGGACAAAAACGTAAGCACCAGTAAATATAAAATCATATCTAACATCTAAAAAGGAATGTTTGTTATTTAAGTAACTGCAAGAACATTCTTCTTTAGGCACACAAAGTTCAACATAATTCTTAAATAGTATTTTCTAGTTCTAAGTATATTTCAAGTCAACCTCAATGGAAAATCACCACCATCTAACAGTGTACCTTATTTATCCATCTCATATCTCATTCCAAAAAGAAATCCACATTTAATAAATACTGTACATCCTACATACTGAGGAAAATAGCAATACTATGTAATCAAAAAATCTTCAATGTATACGAACACACAAAAAGTTCTCAGAGATAATGTTTCAATAAAGGAGTTCCTCTCCCAGATAAACTGTTTTAAAGTGGCAAGCGGTGTATTATAGGTGTACACACAGCCATTGTCACCCTCCCAATATTCACCACTGGGATGCTTTTACTATGTCCTATGTAATACACAAAAGAACATGCAAAATGACTATTAATATAGAGTGATTCTTCACATAGTTGTTCTCAATTTGTATATTCACTTGTTCATTATAATATTAGGCTGAATATGCTCCTGCTGTATTAATAATCACTAAGCTCCCTCAACAATAGAGACACATTACATTTTGCTAGAGTCACACATTTTACCCAGCAGGCTTATTCTTACTCAGAACTAACATGTTTTTCACAAGGCTAATGAACTCCAATGGTGATGAAAAGTGACATACATCAGTCAAATCAAATGCTTCCCTTAAAATGTTCTGGGTATTCCAACACAGTCTCTCCAGTTTGAACTCTGGAGTTCAGCATGTAACTGCAAACCCATCGAGAGTGCTGGACTCACTGCTCTCCACCTTGTTTCCCTATCTAACCCAACACAGGCGGCTGCCTCACTTGCCAGTCCTTTTCCAATTTCTGAACCCCCCATGATGCACGTGGTTATACCGCCCCGGCGCGAGGGACCAAACAGCCTCCGCCTCTTCCTGAGGAAGGCAATCAAAGGCAGCTTACATGACCTGACTCAAGGAACAAGGGGAATAAGGGTTTTTGAAACCAAAGGAAAAGAGTCTTCCAAATCACTCCATGTGCCCAAATTTCAGTAATGACCCGCTTCTGGTTTGGGGTCAATACAGTGAGAATCCCTGAACTCTCAGCAAGGAGAATGGTAAATCAACCATGTGCTTGGAAGCAGAGGCAAAGTTTCCAACCAGACCATAAGGGCTCCATTCACACTGTGCAAAGTTCAAAGGAGTCAGAAAAGGATATCTATTGAAGTGGGTTTCCTTTTTTTTTCCAACTTCCTTTTTCTTATGACAGAATTATTTATGTGCATACATGTTCTCTTGGAATCTCTTAAACTCCTGCTGCTCCCCAGGGAGGAGCTATGGCAACTAGTCATGGGACAGGCAAGATTGGCAGGAATGACAAGACAGGGACCCGGCAGCGGACCAGAAAGACTGACATAGACAATATATGATTTGCTGACAGGCTGGTGACTGAGAGACAGCTCATGGCCCATGAATAAAACATTCTAAGTTGGTTTTACTTTAAGGGAACCAGAAACACCAACCTTGAGGGTAAGAGGAGGTGATCTGGAATAAAATGTGGAGATTGAGTTACCCCATAAGCAAGGTAAGCCAGCAACTAAAGAAGCCAGAGAGAAGCAGTACGGTTGGTGAAGATCTCACTTACTTGGTGAGGCAAAAAAATAGTCTTTATGGACAGAAGGGACAATGCCAAGCAAATAACTCTGCCATCACAGGTCTTCTGTAGAAACTAGGTTAACATTCAACAGATCATAATTAAAGTCTATTAAGAACTTGAGGAAAGTTACTGAAAGCTGTTAAATATTTTATTATTAGAAATCAAAAGAGTAGGAAAGTTAACATTTCCTTACTCAACTATGCTTAAATGTGCAATAACAATAAGAGAAACTGTATTGCCTAACTTTCTTTCTTTTTTTTTTTTTTTTTTTGGTACCAGGAATCAAACTCAGGACCTTGAGCTTGCCAGGCAGGCACTTGTGCCACTGAGCTATGTCCCCGGCTCTGCCTAACTTTCCAACTTAAAATATTTAAAAAGTGAAAACCTAGTATTTCCTGCTCATCACTGTACACAAATAATTCCATATGCTACTTCTGAGCTGAGAACAAACAAAATCAGGAAACTAAGATGAAGCAGAACCTAGTCAAATAAAATTCATCTTGAAAGCAAAAGCTAAAAAGCAAAAGAACAGTGGACATAAGTGTTATAAGCATATTTAGTTAAAGCATTCACTGAAGATCAGAAAGTAGAGTAATTGGCTGCTTAACCCCTAGTGAGTAGATGAGAATGGAGATGTCTCCACTGGGCCTCTCTGACTGAAGAGCAAGCCCCATCGCTAGCCAGCCCTTCTAATCACGGCTCTGCACTAGTTTATTCACCAGCATCAGAATGAAAATCCACCCTCCCTGAAGTGGGGATGAAAAACAAAACTTCTAACCTTTTTTAATGGAGAGAGGGGTGCCTTGGGCTCCTGGCCTGGCACTTCCTAACTTGCAGTGGCTGTAAACAACCCAGACTGGGGTACAGCCCTAATTCAGTATGCTGTATCATTACACGACTTAAAGCTCAGCCAGAAATGAAACCCAAGTCACCGTTCCTCAGAGAAAGTTGACATGTGCCCCATCACTCGCCTCCCAGCTCATTCTTCCCTGGACTCTTCTCAAGTCATACACCCAGCAAGCAGTTATTCAACTTGGCAGGACCAGACAATTTACTACATACAGTTACAAAGTAGCTTCTGGACAAGCTATGACTGCAGAAAGGCGTTCATTACACCTTGAGTCTATTTCAGAGTGACCTGTACTCAGGGCCCGTTCTTAGCTTGAGCCATTTGCCCAGGCAGTGGCTATCCCCGTCACACAGGAGGGCTTCTGCCAGCAGTTCTCGCTTGCAGGCTCAGCACACCCAGCTCTCCAGAAACCCAGGAAAGAGTTAAACATTCTTTGCACTTGACTCGGTGGCTTCTCTTCACCACACACTCTCAGATCCCACCATTCTCTGAGCTGCCATGCAGCCAATCAAAGCAAAGGAAGGAAATTATCCTGGCCGGCTGTCAGCCACAGAGCTCTGATGGCCATATATGGTAAAAACCACTGTCAGAGCTTGTCAGGCCTGCAGCCCGGCTGCTGTGGACATATCAGTGAACTGCAACAGCAGAAGCTGACCGGGGAAACACACAAAAGGACTGGCTGCCTGCTCATCTCTGGAGTAGGGGTGTAGAAACCATCATCTGCCAGGGGCATACTTACTCTCAGTGAGTCACAGCCACTCACTGTCATCAAAAATAGCCCCAGGGCGCATTGTGAGGTTCCTTCTGTCAGGACTTTGTGCTCCATTGTTAACTGAGAGTGAGCTCCCCCTCCCAGAGACTGGAAAACACAAGCACTGGGAGAAAATGAAAAGGCCCTTCTGTGGTACTTCATGTGGTAATGAGGCTGTGCTGAGCTCGTGTGGCTGGCAGCTCATGACATAATTTGGAAGTCATTGTTCTGCAGCTGGTGCCCTCCCCATGGCATCCCCCAGTCCTTCATGGCCCACACACGTGACAGTTTAATGTGTTCCTGGTATCACACAGAATCTATTTCAGTAGGAGTGAATGGGCAGTCCATAACACATCAGGATGTGGTAAAATCCTCTGCCCATAACACCAAGTGCCAAACATCCACATCTGTACAAAAGGCCACAGGCATTGTTACCCTTCTCCAAATCAGAGCACTGCTATTTGTACAAATGAAAACTGCCCATCAGCACGTACAGCAAGGCAGAGATGCAGCCAATGCAAATCCAGCAGGTGCTAGCTACGACTGCAGATCACACAGAAAAGCACCATCAGGAGACTGCCACTCCTTTTGAAGCAGTCCATGAAAGAAGGCATTTACTGGCACAGTGCCTAACACTTAGAGAAGCCCTAAGAAATGTGCACTGCTGTGATTTTTATCATCATTGCGGCTGTTTCCACACAAGACATGGCATAGACCAGTGGTGCTGAACACGAGCCACACCGGGCTGTTTGTATCACTGAAAGCTCCACAAGGTTTGCTATCACTGTAGACCAAGTCATTTCCAAAGCCCTAAGATGACAAAAATCAAAGCCCTGACCAGCTACTATTTTTAGTTCTATTTTTCAGATAGGGTCTCACTATGCAGCCCAGGCTGGCCTTGAACTCAGGTGATCCTTCTGCCCCTGCCTCCCAAATGTTGGGATTACAGGTGTGCACCACCATACCTGGCAATTTCGCTACTATTTTTATTATTAAGGTTTCTACTCAGAGAAAGAATGGCAAAAGATTAACTGCTGATTGTACCACAATGTTTTTTTTTTTTTTTCCTTTTGAGACAGGGTCCTGCTAAGTACTGCATGCTAGCCTTGAACTCCCTTATATAGCCCAGGCTGGCCTTCATCTCATGGCAATCCTCCTGCCTCAGCCTCCCAACCCCTGGGATTACAGCTGTGCAATGCCACCCCCAACTGTACCACAATTTCTTTTTTTTTTTTTTTGGTCATTTTGAGACAGGGTCTCGCTATGCAGTTCAGGCTGACCTTGAGCTTCACTTTGTAGCCCAGGCTGGTCTCAAACTTGCAACGATCCCCCTGCCTCAGCCTCCCGAGTGCTGGGATTACAGGCATGGTGCACTACCACACCCAACTTGTACCACAATTTCTATACCAAAAAAAAAAAAAAAAATCCTTTATACTCAGTATAAAAAGTTAAAAAGCATATGTGTAAAAACAAAGACTCAGAGATCCAAGTTCTCAATTCAAAAGACCCTACTGTCTTAAGACAATCACTCTATATGAGCTTCAGACTCTACAACTGCAGAACAGAAGAACAACAAACCTACCAAGTGCAAAAATTAACAGACTGTATAAGAAGGACACCCTCCAAATATAATCTGATCTCATTTTGGAGTGTCACTGTAGGAGTGTGACAGAAGCCACTGCTTCTTCCTGAAAATGACACCATGGTAAGATGCCCTATTTTATCTAGTTATAACGATGATCCTAAATGCTTGTGGTTCTTCTCCACATTATCAAGAAAAATACCATTTTGCACAACTCACACTGGACATGAAAGAAAAAATGAGCCAAGAAATGTGTAATCTCTACTAAAAAAGCTATCCTTCATCTCTTTTTGACTCACAGTATTAGTTCACACCATGCATAAATGATTCGATTCCGTCCCATCAAACATCCTGTTTCTCCAGTACCAGAAAACTCAACCTGAACTCCAAGATCCCAGAGTTTGGAAAAGCAACGTGGCTGCCATTACTTCTTTGCCCTCTTGGACACACAAACACCTCTCTTGACTTCTCAGTTCAGTGAACTAAGTAGGCTCCTCTTCTGCTTCACCTCTATCTCCTATACTCAGGAGAAACCCAAATTCAAACAGAATCTTCACTGAGATGTCTTCCATTTTCCAAGCTCAGGGGGGATTCATCCCTCTCACTGCCATGCCACAGCACTTTATGAATACACAAGGCTCCTCATTGGCAAGATCAAGGGCAGGTGCTATGTCCACACAATATGGTAGCTCCAAAACAGATACAGGGGAAGGTTTTATAACTTAGTCTCAAAAATCACACTCCATCAATTCCACCACATCCTGTGGTTACACAGTTCAGCTCGGTTCAATGTTGCAGAAACCACACAAAAGCATGAATACTAGGAGATGAGACTCGCTGGAGTCCGCTGTGGAGGCTGCCAACCACAGCACAGAAGGCGAGGTCTGGGGAACCAGTGTAAAAGCTACCACACAAACGGCCATCCAGTCTGCATCCTCCACTCAAGTGAGTCAAGAAATCAAGAGCAAGGAGCGGAAGGGGAAGAGAGGTGGAAAAGAGGGTAGGGGAATGGGGGAAAAAAAAAAGAATCAAGTCGTGTCATGTACACGTACAAATTCCCTATATGATGGATGTGATCATTATGTATACCTAAAACGTACCAATAAACATAATTTTTTAAAAAAACAAGAGCATACATTTCTAACCACTACCCCCAACTTTTAAGGGGATAAGAAATTATAATACAATGTTATGACACAGCCTGTGGTACTCATAAAGAAGCAACTAAGAGAATCCAAAGGATGACTTCCTCTGTCCCAGTAAACCACCAAGTAATATTTGAGTTGGATACTGAACAGTAGGAGATCACCATGTACTTATTAGGCACTCGGAATACTGACTGAAATGAACAAAAAGATTCTTCCTGAAAAAACATAGCAAACACCATAAAGTAACCCTTGTCAACTCAGGTCTTAGAAGATATTTAAATCCTAATACCTAAGGCATCAATTACAGGTAATCAATTAATTTCTCTACTAAGGACTGAGAAGGTACTATTTAAGTGATTTTCTATAGGACTGAATTATTTTACAAAATGCTTAGGAAGCAAAATGAGTTAAATGGAGTTCACAGACAATGGGGCAAGATCCTAAATATTCCTACACTCAGTTTACAAAGTAAATGAGAGAAACAACTACAAATAAAAAGGTACTGCACAGCCACACCAAAAAACAGAGAGAGGAAGTAGTAGTGATCCAAAAGTTAACAGACCTGGCCACAGCCATCCCCTCACGGACCAGACCAGAGATCCTTTCTGCAGCACATAAAGATGAAATGAGCCACCAGTCCAAGAAACAATAAATCCTCTGTAACATGACTTGCAAGGGAAGGAGGGAGCAGTCAGGAAAGACAGGAGTCATCCAGTCTAAACCCTCCAGCCTTGTGAACATCAAGAGATCAAGAGCATAGAAAGTAGTTCCAAACAACACCCCCACACTCATTTAAGGCAGGATTTACAGGTTTGCGGTTACATGAGAGTGAGGGTGCATGTGTGCCTAACCAGAAGCACCGCTGTTTGAATGGTTTACAACAAGGAGAGAATGTTCAGTCACACATCACAAGTGTGGGTCCTTCACAAAGGAAAAGTTTGTTGGTGCCAATATTATTGACTACGTAGGGGGTGCAAACCTTTGTGCTCTTAAGACAAGGCAGCCTGCTCAGTTGTAGCAAAGGAAGAAAAAAAAAGTATGCTCCATAGCCAAAACCACAAAGCTAACTTGTGTTTGGTAAGACTACTATTTATTATGCATCCCCAGAAAGACTAAAGAACATGAAAATGTACTAAGTCATACCTGGAAAAGTCATGCCAAAGTGACATGCCACAGCTTGATGGAAGCATTACAAAAGGGATCTGGACTCACGTGTGCTAATCTGAATCACCCCATGTCAGGGTTGAGTACTTTCCATATTCCCCAAGCAGTGAACCTTTACAATCCCACTTTCTCTAATAAACTTTCCTAACAAAATCTCATAGATCATATGCTTAAAATATACCTTCATTCATAAGTATCCTTATTGCTGTATATGTGCATGTACTTGTATGTGAGCACACACAAATACGTTAATGTATCTGTCCTGATTTTAGATTTTAAAACCTGGTATACCCTAATTTATTTTATACTCTCTCAGAATCTAACCACAAGCTTCATGAGGTTACAGTAACAAGCCCTACGGGGCTGGGGATTTAGCTCAGCAGCACAGCACCTGCCTGGCAAGCGCGAGGTCGTGAGTTCGATTCCCGGTACCAGAAAAAAAAAAGCCCTATGTACTACTGACACTAAGTAGCTTTCAAGAGAAATTCTTAGAAAACTATGTTTTTGAGAGCCTTCCAAGAAAGGTCTCATCCATCTTAAGATGAATACATATATATTCAACATTATTGTGTACAGAGCCTCCAACAAAACATCACCCAAACCATCTGCCTGCCTATAACCAGAAACAACAGGCGAAGCATTAGCAGAAGCTCCTGAAGTAGTTATTAAAAACCATACCCAGCTCTCAATGTTCATGCTTAGTAGCATAATCCTAGACTATCAACATAGCACAAAATTTCTTGCTACCCTGACTTTAATGTAACTTCGTATTACTCTTAAAGATTTGTTTTTTCTTTGCTTTTAAACAAAAGCACCACCTTGTTATAAAACTGCTTCAAGAAAGTGAAGTTGTAGGAATCTATTTTTTTTTTTTTTATCTTTTGAGATGGGGTTTTTCACTATGAAGCCCAAGCTGGCCTCGAACTCACAGTGATCCTCCTGCCTCACAGCTTCCTGAGTGCTGTGATTACACGTGTGTGCCACTATACTGGCAGAATCTATTTTCCAGGGCAGAGAGACCTACATTAGGATTTATGGGTTCTCCATGCACTTGGGAACCCCACCATATTTCTGCTTCAAGGCTACACTTCCAAAGGGAAGACAAACACCTAAACACCTGCCATGTGCTCAGATGCTCTTGGGGGGATTAGGAAAATGACCACAATGAAAACTAGAGGCAAGTGCTCCTGAGGGCAGATGCTGGCACACACCAGGCACTCAGCTGGTACACAATCGAGCCAACTCATCACATGTGATGGTCAAAAAAACACTTACTTGTATAAACAAGCAACTATCATCATCTATAAAAATGCAAAATTCATAATCCTTACTCAAATACTTCTGATCATACCAAATACTTATAAGGTAGGTATTAAGAGGATATCTAAGTTGTCCAATAAAGCACATAAAAATGTAGGTCTCCCAAAAACGTGGAAGATGGTTCTATTTTCTACAGCTACTGATGCCCCAGTACCCAGCCAGTATCTTAAGAAGAGGGAAGGCACCATTACCTGACACCCTCAGGCTCACGGCCAGGCCTTGCCACCACAGCAGATCTTTCTGAGAGCTCCACAGCACAGAACTGTCTAGAAGGACCACAAGACCATTCCTTTTCGCAGGGCTCAGCCTTGGCATTGGTGGAAAATCAACCAAAGTAAAAAAAAAGCACCTACTTTAACTAAGTCAGGTGCTGGACAAAATGAGAAAATAATGGAACAAGTGTTTTATTTGATGAGTTTGACTACCAAATTCAGCTGCATCAGAAATCATTTTATAACTGAGAACAAAAGGAGATAAGAACTGGGCACGGTGGCCCACACCTGTAATCCCGGCACTCAGGAGGCTGAGGCAGGAGGATTGTTGCAAGTTCGAGACAAGCCTGGTATACAAAGGGAGCTCAAGGCCAGTCTAAACTGCACAGCAAGACCCTGTCTCAAAAAAAAAAAAAAAAGTATATTTAAAAAAAAAAAAAAAAAAAAAGGAGATAAGAACTTCTGAGATCTCCTAGAATTTTCAAGGCAAAAAAATCACTTTTATATATAGTCCTTCATGTTGCAGAGACAAAAACGGAAGTGCAAAAGGTGTAACATAGCTAGTTGTGGTGGCACACACATGTAATCCAGCACTCAGGTGGCTAAGGCAGGAGGACTGCCATGAGTTTGAGGCCAGCTGAGCTACAAAGTTAGTTCAAGGCCAGTCTGAACCTAATAGTAAAACCCTGTCTCAAAAAGAAAAAAAAAAGAAAAGTGACACATCCATGTTTCCATGTTTCACTACAAGTAGGTGACCAAAATAGGACTGAATTTCACAGCTCCAATTTAATTCCAGACCTATGTGCTTTTCAGTACTCCATACTGACACTAGGGTTACGTACATGCTTCAATACACACAAAAAAATCACACATAATACATATAGGCCCATCAGTGATAGAATGCAACAGCCCTACGCAATGTAGCTTTGGATGGCCTACCTATTTGGAAGCTGAGGCAGGAGGATCACTGTGAATTCAAGACCACCCTGGGCTACAAAGTGAGCTCAAGGCCAGCCTGAACTGCACAGCGAGACCCTGTCGCAAAAAGACAAAAAAAAGTACATAAATAAAGTGACTTATTCTAGTCTAATTCCTCTAAGGCTAGTTAAAGAACAAAATAGTACTAACACTAACATTTATTAAATGTAAGCCACTTAATGCAGTGAAAACCAAGTCATAAGAGTCAGTTTATGAACTGCATACTCCCTTAAATGGTTACGTGAAATTCAAGTTTCTCATGGTTTGTAAAACTAAAGATGGGTTCACAGAACCTTTTGTGGATGTGGAAGTTGAAGGGAACTGTCTGAACTCAGTGGAAGATTAGCCATTCAAGGTTTATTTTGGGCTTCTTAATTGGTGTGTTCCATTTCTTTGAAGAAAAGAATGTCTTAAATTATCCCTCAGTTTATAAAAGGGGAAATAAAATCTCTTAACTCCAAAACAGATCATGATGCTCCAGTGCCTGACCTCAGCTGACAAACTGTGGCTGTCTTCTCAGCTGGACATTCTAAAACTCACAAATTTCTAAATGTTGCTTGTTGCTGTAGGAATAAACTAAAAAGCTGTAGAGACAAAATGCAACTGACATTTACTTCAAACTCCTACCCCAAACTCAGGTTAAGTATAGTTAGTGTAGTGTGTTGTTTGCCATTCAATAGAAATTTTCTGCATAAAAATAAAAGTAGAAATGTTTAATTGTTCAGCCCTATTTAGTGAGCATCAATGAAGAAATTTTCAGTTTCATGAAAAGTTTCTCCTTCAAGATTTTTCAGTTTTATGAAAAGAATCACATTCACCAATAAGAAAGTGCATTTAGGAACATGAATCAAATTTGTTCCCCAAAGGCATCCATCTCAGCTGGGCATGGTGGTGCACACCTGTAATTCCAGCACTTGGGAGGCTGAGGCAGGAGGATTGCCACAAATGTGAGACCAGCCTGGGCCACACACTGAGTTCAAGGCCAACCTGAACTACATAGTGAGACCTTGTCTCAAAAAAAAAAAAAAAAAAAAGGCATCCATCTCTCTATGTCTGGAGAAAGAGGTTTCTATTGTCACATTAACCCAGACACTAAAGTAAAAATCAGATACTAAAACAAGCTTGGCATGAGCAGCTCTGACAGAAAACTACAAGGAAATCAGAAGTTTTCCTAAGGGGAAAACATCAAAATATCATGGGCAAAATACAATATTTTGACAGAAAACCCACTTTACTGTGACCACTTTCAGAAACTCACAACTCATTATGATGAAATGTATCTCTAATATGCATTTGGGTCTGCTTCCCCCTCACCTTTTTTTTGGTTTTTTGAGACAGGTCTCACTATGCAGTTCAGTCTGCTCTTGAGCTCACTTTGTGATCTAAGCTGGCCTCGAGCTCACAGTGGATCCTCCTGCCTCAGCCTCCCAAGTGCTGGGATTACAGGCGCATGCCACCTCGCCCGGGTCCTCACTGTTTTGTAGCAGAGTAGAAACAGCTGTAATGTGACTATCATCTGTACCATCACTAGCACTCGGCCCTCATCCTCAGACCTCAGGGCTCACAAACTCATTTTCTTCCTAAGATAACCAGAAAACAACTGTTTCTAGGCCAGTGATTATGAACCTTTTAGAGTTTTCAATGACAACAAACTGCTGGCTACAGCATGCATGCCGCAGGTTCACTACCACTGTTCTACACTTTCATACCTTTTAAAAAATTTTTCATTTTCATCATTCTGAGGTTTGCTAATAAAGGACAGATTTTGATCTGCACTACATATGAATAATCGGCGCATCCACTCTTATTCCGAGCTTGGAGCTGACTCTCTGAGAAGATAATGTAAGGAGAAAGGAAGATTTGGAAGCCTTCTGAAGTTCAGGTACACACAGAACTACTTTCAGTCAAGATCCTCTTTTTCTACCACTTGTTATCACTGTTGAAGTGCTATGCTAAAACTTACTATTGTCGAGAATTGGAATTTGTATAGTTCTGGAATATTTTCTTGAGTTCTCATACATTCACTATTGAAAACCAGAAAGTCGGGCTGGGCGTGGTGGCGCACGCCTATAACCCTAGTACTTGGGAGGCTGAGGCAGGAGGATCATTGCAAGTTTGAGGCCAGCCTGGGCTACAAAGTGAGCTCAAGGCCAGCCTGAACTGCATAGCAAGACCCTGTCTCAAAAAGACCAAAAAAAAAAAAAAGAAAACTAAAAAGTCTTAGGCCTCCTGCCTTCATAAAAAAAAATTATCTTACAAGTATCTACCCATTTAAAAATGTAAATGTTTTAAAAACAATCCTAAAAAAAAAAATTTTTGTGAGTGGATGATTACAAACCAAATCATACAATTTCTATACCTGTTTGTGTTCACACATCATCATAATCTTTTTTTTTGGGGGGGGGGTTTCCAGTACTGGGACTCAAACTCACTACCTCGTGCTTGCCAGGTAGGCGCTGTGCCGCTGAGCTAAATCCCCGGCCTCCATAATCTTTTTTGAAGGCAAAAATGAGAAGGGGAAATGAAAATGATTAAAATGCAATATGTCTATGTACCAACTCCCTGAAAAGAATATAATTATTATTATAACAAAAATATACTCAAGAAAAAGTTTTTTTTTAAATTCACAAAGGACACGCCCAGGACAGAGGTCACCACTGTCTTTCATGATCCTGTTAAAGAAGAGCTGATGTGGTTAGAAAAGCATGCAGGAATTTAACTTCAATTTTACCAGTCTAATAATCTCTATAAACATACAGTTTATAGAAAGTTGTTAATTATTAGAAAAATACAGAGATTCCCAGAGGGTATCAAACAGCACAGGAGCTCCAATTACTCACCTTGTGCAGAGGAAGTACAAGGAAAGCTCCACCTCCACTTGCTTCTATGATTATGGCAACAAATCTGGGATTGACAGCACAAAAGGAACTATCCCAGGTCACACGAGAAACCCGGATGTCATCATAGCACTGGTCATTTTTCACTGCTTGTCCAAATACATGCCGAAACTTGCTCTGTCGTACCACTCGCCGCATTGTGTCTATAGAAGAGGAGCAAGAATTACATTAAAATTATGCACCCAATAGAAAGCTTTACTTTTACAAATAAAAGCTCTGAGTCAAAAAAACAGAACAGTATGGCATTTGTCTGCTCTTCTAAAAAGTAGCCAAGATGAAAATCCAAATTTCCTTTAGCAGCACATACCCAGAGAAAATTGTAAATGCGTCAGGGAAAAAATTAGAACAAAATAAAAAATCTCTAATTCAACATCCAAGAACAGCTCATCTATTTTAATTTCAGGAGAAAGACTAAAGCAAAGAACGAAGGAAAATTAGCTTCTCGGGGTTGGGTGGGAACTGCCAGATAATTTATTCCAACTCCTTCCCCTTTCAAAGATAAGAAAACTCTGAGGTGAAATTATCTGATACATGTGAAGCTGAGAAAGTCTAAAAACAAGCCATAATTTTGTGGCTCTCTCTTCAGCCTGCCAAGGTAATTCTTCACTTTTTAAGCATTTTCCCCCAACATCAGCACTCTGCTCTCTGAGAGCTCTGCCTGCTCCCCTGTGTTTCCACCAGACTAAGTGCACACAGTAGGGAAATCAAGAGAAAGAAGCCACTACTCTGTCTTCAAGAATCTTCTAACCTCTTAAGACAGGCATAATTATCAGAGAAACTCAGTACCAAACTCCCTAGTGCTAAATGGCACATAGGTAAAAACAGGAAAAACCAGCCCAAGGCCACAGAATGGATCAAGAGCCAAGACTTAGAAAAAGGAGAGGTATTTAAATGACTCAGAGGAATAAAGTGGTCAAAGCCCTCGTTAGGATGAGGGTAAGTCAGGCAGTAGCATATTGGAGAGATTAGCCAGGAAGAAGCCAAAAGCCAGGTATGGGGCCAGGAAGCGTGACAGGAAAACAGGCCTGGAATGACATGGCAACTGGACAGAGGAAAGGAAAAACCCAAGGACTATTCCAGAGGTGAAATGAAACCAGGATGGGCTTTCACATCAGAGTGATCAATCACAGCCACTTCAAAGTAATCAGGAAGTCTGAGGGGCAGTGTGGATGGCAAATGGCTAGCTAGGTCACTGGGCTTCCTCACAGGCCACTTTCAACTCCAAATTCCACTAGGCTTTCCAACAGGCACATGCACTGAAAGCTTTGAGCTTTAGGAGCACCAAGCCCCACCTGATTAAGGTTTGCTAGACTGCACTTGATGCAATTTTCCTATCTGCTACTGTAGGACATTCTTCAAATTGGTTAGGAGAGAAAGAACTTAGACAAAACCTAAGTGGAACTGGAACATGATCAAACCTCAACAACTCAGCTGAAAACCAGATCTCCATGTAGAGAGGAGAGCTAACACCTGTCCACTTGTGCTGTTTGGGACACATGGTGGGCTGTTGCTAATTCTTTCCCTCTAATTTCCTTCCTCATGGCCCTGAGCCCACTGCTAAATGCAGAGAAAATTTATTTTTGCCAGCGCCTTCCTTCTACCCTTCCAAGTCATGTGCAAAAGTGGCCTCTCTCCAATGCTGGGGCATGCGGCTGGGCTAAAGCAACAGACCCTTGGCAGGCAACTGAGCACCCGTGTTTCTCAGCACAGCTGTTGCCAGAACTTTCCAGCTGACTACAGGACCATACATATTGAATACTTAGTAAAGGAGATGGCAAATTATATGCTTACACTTAGCCAGGTCCCTCACTTGTGACACATTGAATTCTTCTCAAGTACGACTTAGGTAAGACAGCTTCCATGAAGTGGCAAAAACCAAAAGGAAAGCCAAGGTACAGCCAACTGGTCTCGGATACACCTCTCCACAGCCATCTACACAAGTTACAGAAGCTGGAATCTCCAACAGCATCTTCCACAATGTTTCAAAACTAAGTTAACAGCCAGGCACACTGGTGCAGGCCTGTCTTCCTAGCTACTTGAAAGGCTGAGGCAGGGGAATCACTTAAGCTTAAGAGCTCGAGACAAACCTGGGCAACATAGTTAAGACCTGATTTCAAAAAAATAGGTAAGTTAACATAAAAGAAAAAAATACTCTATCATATCAAAGAGTCAACATCCTTCAACTGGGTAAGGTGGCACCTGCCTATAATCCTAGCACTCTGGGAAGTTAAGGCAGAAAGATTACATGTTGGAGCCCAGCCTGGAAACCTAGTGATATAGCAAGACCCTGTCACAAAAAAAATAGAAAGTGCAAACGCCCTGGGTTCAATCCCTAGTACTATTTTTTTAAAAAAACACACACATATACATAAAAGAGAAAAAGTTTCATATATATAAAAAGTTCTTACAAACTCATTCAACTAAATAAAACCCAAGAAAAAATTAGGTAAAAGACATGAAGAGGTAATTTACAAAAGAAATACAAATGCCATTTATCAACATTCCTCCCTTGAAATTCTAACAAAAAGACAGTAAAGGAATAAAAGCAGACAGAAATATCAATGGACAACAGAATGGGAAAGGAGCCTGCAATGAGGCAAACGTGACCTCGAAATCTCAGGAGATGGAAAGCTGTGATGCACATGTAACTGACTGTGTGAGTTCCTTCCACTTAGGCAAGCATCTCAGAAGCATGCAAGAGCAATGCCAAGTCCACTGTGAATCCCCAGAACACTCAGAAGAGAAATTCTGTATAGCTAAAGAGGGACACAGGAGAGAGAGGTACAGACAAAATGGCCTGAATGCCTGAATTAAGTACAACCAGAGTCAGATTTTTCTTCCCCAGGGCTGCATAACCAGGGGACCAGCCTGTTTTTCTTCCAAGCAGAAGCCAGGATCGGCCAGACTGCCACACTGACAATCAGCTCCTATACCGCAGCCTCCAGCTCCCTGCTGCTCCCATGCTTTCTCTGGGGGCCACAATACCAAGATCCCACTGTATCCTGCAGAGATCAGAGTTCGCTGCACTTGATGAGGACCACCATTCAATAAGCCCCACCACCAACACAGGTATCATCCTGGCTTTTAAAGCTAATAATTCTTATTCTTCTCCCTTCCTACCCCCCCACCTGCCCTTCCCCTTTTGGTATTGGAGTTTAAACCCAGAGCTTCAGATTAAGCTATATCCCCCCCACCTTTTTTTTGTTTTGTTTTTGTCTTTTTTGAGACAGTCTCACTATGCCATTCAGGCTGGCCTTGAACTCACTTTGTAGTCCAAGCTGGCCTCAAACTCACAACCATCTTCCTGCCTTAGCCTCCTGATTGCTGGGATTACAGGCGTGGGCCACCACGCCCGGCTCCATCCATTATTTTTTATTTTGAGATAGGGTCTTGCTAATTTGCTAAATTGCCCAGACTGTGGTCAAACTTGTGATCCTCCTTCTCAGCCTCCCACAGTGCTGGGATTACAAGCATGCACCACTATCCCTGTCTTATTTTTCAACATGAATGGATTAAAGGAAAGCCTCTAATGTGAAAAGCAGGGACATTTTCCTCTTTATCTCCATAAGCTATATACCATCTAACCAGACAAAAATCCAAAGGTTAAAACAAATATGTAAAGTACTTTTTCTCCTTTGAAAGATACTATACAATTCTGCTGGCTGACCTAACTAAAATACCTTAAAAGGTCATACCCATATTATGCATAATTACTTCTTTTCATCCTAACTACATCTGGGCAGAAAAACATAGAGGTGTTTTGAGGGTTTTTTGGTTTTTGTTTTTCTAAAATCATGGAGTGAAATGTTAGCTGCAGAGCACAGTGAGGGGAAAAGCCGGGGCTTCCACAGTGCCATGCCGGATTGGGCATCTTGAAATGGAATTTGAAAGGTTGTGTGAGCCCATTCACATCCAAGGTCAAGCCTGACCTGGGCTCAAATGTCCACATACAGCACAGCTGCTTTTGCTGGGCAGACTATCTCAGGCCCTTCAGGCACACAATAGAGAATAGCAATTAGGAGCCCAAGCTCCAGAGTCAGCCCATGAGTGAAAAGCACAGCTGCATATTTACTTCTTGGCCATAGTTCACTAAGACAAGTTACTGAATTTTTATCAGATTCTCTATCTGAAAGTAGGTACAATGCATATAAAGTTGAAGTGATCATGAAGTAAGCACTTGGTTTGGGATAGTAGCATCAATGTACATGTTACAGCATTCCATATAGTTAGACACACAAAACTAAGCATTCAATAAATGCCAATTACTATTTTCCTAGTAATCAACATAAAATAATCTGCTTTCAAATCCTAGCTCTGTCATTTGTTACATATTACTTAATCTTACTGAGTTTCCTCATCTATAAAATGAACAGAATATTTAAAATAAGAATGAAAAACAGCAGGACGTGATGGTGCTTACCTGTAGTCCCAGCACTCGGGAGGCTGAGGCAGGAGGATTACTACAAGTTTGGCCAGCCTGAGCTACAAAGTGAGTTCAAGGGCAACCAGAACTGCATAGCAAAACCTTGTCTCAAAAAGACAAAAAAGAAAAAGAAAAGAAAAGAGAAGAATAAAAAAGAATGTAAGCCAGTATCTGGCAAACGAAGTCCAGGTCCAAATAGCTTTACCACTGAAGTCTATCAGCCATTTACAGAACTAATGCTAATCTTTCACAAAGTCTTCCAAAAATATGGCCAGGTATGGTGGCACACACTTGTAATTCTGAGACAATGGAGGCTGAGGCAGGAGATCATTAATTTGAGGACAACCTGGGCTACACAATTCAAGGACAGACTAAACTACATTGTGAGACCCTATCTCAAACAAATAAACAAACACCAAAAAAGGCAGGAACACTACCAAACTAATTATATGAGAACAGTACTATCCTGATGCCAAAACCCAACAAACATACCACAAGAAAACTAGAACAGTTCCTTTGAATATGGGTGCAAAAATTCTCAAAATGTTAGCAAACCAAATAGAGCAACATATAAAGGAACCAAACATGACTGAGGTCTATCCCAAGAATACAAGGTCAGATTAACATCTGAAAACCAATTAATGTAACATGTATCAACAGAGTAAGAAGAAAACTCAACTGACCATCTCAGACACAAAGTATCTGACAATAACATCCTGTTATAAAACACTCAATAAAAAGAGGATCAGAAGGAGTTTCTTCAATCAAATAAAGGGCATCCACGAAAATTTCACATCTAACACAATATTCAATGATAAACAATGCAGGGCTGGGGATACAGCTCAGCTGCACAAGCGCCTGCCCTGCAAGCACAAGATCCTGAGTTTAATCCCCAGTACCCCCCCCCAAAAGATGAACAATGCTTCCTCCCTAAGATTAAAAACAAGACAAAGATGTCCACTCATGCAACTTCTACTCAGAACTGTACTGAGTTCTAGCCAGGGCAATTAGGAAGAAAAAAAAGGTTTTCCAACTGGAAAGAAGTAATACTATCTCTAAATACAGATGACATGATCTTAGATTTAGAAAATTATAAGGAATCCACTAAAATAACTAATAGAAATAATAAATTCAGCAAAATTACCATGCAAGATCAATATTCAAAACTCAATTATGTTTCTATATGTTTATAACAAATAATCCAAAAATGAAAGAAAATTCCACTCATAGTAGCATCATAAAGTAAAATACTTAAGATTAAACCTAACTGAAGGCCAGGCGTGGTGGTGCACACCTATAATCCCAGCACTCAAGAGGCTGAGGCAGGAGGATTGTTGTGAGTCTGAAACCAGCCTGGGCTACAAAGAGAGCTCAAGGTCAGCCTGAACTGCATAGCAAGACCCTGTCTCAAAAAGAGAAAATAAATAAATAAATAAAAATAAAAAAATAAATCTAACTGAGTAAAACTTGAAAACTTATAAACTGAAACTTCAAACATAACTGAAAGAAATTAAGGTACAAATAAAAAGATATGTTTTGTTTATGCCTTTGTTTTTGTTATTTTCTCTGTAAAAGTAAAAAAAAAAAGAAAAAATATATATGTATATACAAGGATAGCTGGGATAAGTGTATTGCTGATGTCTATTGGTTTATTGAAAGGAACAGTTAATGCTTAAATTATTTTTTCTTAACCAATTTTGCATGCTTGTATCTGGTAATCGGAACAACTAATTTGAAGACAACAATAAGCAATATAACAAGCACTGCTGAATTCCTACCATCTTGTTTAGTGAAGCTCTGTTTCGTTTCTAATTTTTTTATTACTTGTTATTGTCTTTGTTTGATTAATCTTCCATTCTTACATCTGGTAATCTGAGCAACTTCACTGAAGACAATGTGTGATATAGTAACCATTGTTAATTCCTATCATCTTGTTTTGAAATCCTGTATCATTTCTATTGTTTTTGTATTGTTTTGTTTTTGTCTTCATTGTTGTTATTTTGTTAATTTTTTTCTCTTAAAAAAAAAAAAAAAAAGCCAGGCATGGTGGCCCACACCTATCATCCCAGCACTCGGAGGCTGAGGCAGGAGGATCGTTGTGAGTTCAAGACCAGCTTGGGCTACAAAGTGAGCTCAAGGCCAGCCTAAACTGCATAGGGAAACCCTCTCTCAAAAAAGACAATAATAAAAAATAAAAAATAAAAAGTAAAATAAAATAAAAATAAAACAAATGAACAGCATCTCATATTCATGGATCAAAAAACAATGCATATGGCAATATTCCCCAAACTGAGACACAGATCCAATGCAATGCCTATCAGAGTTCCAGCTGAATGCTACAAAGAAAATGATGAGCTGATTCTAAAATACAAACAGAATTTGCAAAGGACCAAAAAACAATCAAATGATGTTGAAAAAGAGCAAATTAGGAAGACTCAGATTTCCTGATTTCAGAACTTACTGGAAGCCAGGCATCATGGTGCATACCTCTAATCCCAGCACTCAGGAGGCTGAGGCAGGAGGATCTTGAGTTTGAAGCCAGCCCAGGCAACTTAAGAAGTTTAAGGCCAGACTGTATAGTGAAACCCTGTCTCATAAAAACCAAAAACAAACAAAAACAAAATCCTTACTACATAGCAATCAACACAGTTTGCTAATGGAATAAAGAAAGACTTATAGATCAATGGAACAGATTTCAAAGTCCTGAAGTAAATCCATACATCACTGCCCAACTGATTTTCAACGAGGGTGCTAAGCCCATTCAATGGGGGCAGAACAGGCTTTCAACAAAAGGTGCTAAGATAACTGGGCAGCCACATGCAAAAAAAGACAATAAACATTATCTCACACTACCTACAATAATTAACTCAAAATGAATCAAAGACCTACACATAAGAGCTAGAACTATAAAACTCTCAGGAGAAAACAGAAATAAATCTTCATGGCCTTAACTGTGGCAAAAGTTTTCTTAGATATGATACCAGAAGCACAAGCACAAAAAGAAAGACCAGGTATGCTGGACTCCATCACAATTTAAAACTTCTGCCATTCAAAGAACACCATAAGGAAAATTAAGACAATCCACAGACTGGTGACCTTTTTTGCATGTCTTATATTTGATAAGGCACTTATACCAAAAATATATGAAGAATTCTTACAGCTCAATAAAAAAGACATAAACCCAACTTAAAGATGGACAAAATGTTCTTCCAAAGATATATAAACGTCCAATAAGCACATAAGAAGATGCTGGACATCATTCGTCATTTGGGAAATGAAATTGAACCGCAGGGGCTGGGGATATACCTCAGTATAGAACATTTGCTCAGCATGTGCAAAGTCTGATTCCCAATACGGAGTGAAAGGAAGGGAGTGGAAGGGATTGTTAGCAATTATCAAAGAACCTACCAATAGGTTTCTCTAACCAAAGGAAAAGTCCAAATGAATTCCCTACTAAACCAGCATCTATTTGAAAGGACCCTTTACAATAATATTCTGTTTTTCTATCTCAGTCAGTTATTTATTGCACTTACATGTTTCTTCAAAAAAAGGAAAAAATGGGAACTAATCCAAACAAAAACTGCCTTAAAGAGGCTGTCTTCATTGTCAAATGGTATTACTGTTTCATCAAAAAAAGTTCAGCGATAAATTTCCAAATTAAGATGTCTTATCATCAAACTTAGGTGTTATTTTGTTAGATCTCTAGTCCCAAAGTAATCAAACCACAAATCAGAAAACCCAAATATCCCCTTTAAAAAAGCATATTATACGGGAACTGATTCTCAATTATATAAAAAAAAAAAATGAAAAAGCCATGAACTAACATAATAGCCCAAGAAAATACGAGGTACGATTTGAAATGTCTTGTCATAGAATAGTTCAACCTTGGAGAAGTTACTTGTTCATAAGGCCTTTCAAGGAACAAATTCTTAATATTGCACAAGACCTTTTCTTTGTAGTCACAGGATCATCCTATAAAGACAGACATTATGTGGCAGTAAGTCATTCACCAAATAAAGAAATGCTGAAAAGTTTCAAAATAAATTGATTTTAAATAGGAGACAATGAAAAAAAAAAATAGGAGACAATGAGATGTGCTCTTTAACTCCCACAAAATGTGGGAATCATAAACCTTACTTAAGGGGCCAAGGATATAGCTCAGCGGCACAAGTACCTGGTAAGTGCAAGGTCCTGAGTATGATTCCTGGTACCAAAAAAAAAAGAAGAAGAAAAAGAGAAACTAATACAAACCTTACTTAAACCCTTATAAAGCATAAAGTTATTTATCAAGCCAGGCCAGGTGGTGCACAACTGTAATTCCAGTACTAGGGAGGCTGAGGCAGGAGAGTAGCCATAAGTTCGAACCTAGCCTGAACTACATAGCAAGATCCTGTTTCAAACAACACCCCCAAAAGATGTAATTAATCATTCTACCCATATTTCCAATAAGATTGGCACTATTCTAGGACAGCTGTCATTAAAACAAAACTGAGATGCCTTTGAAGTGCAATGGAGAATAGATAGAAAGCACAGGCTCAATTATGAGAAGCTCTTTCTAAGGGTTGGATAAAACCTCTATCTTAGAAACATGGACAGTTGTCATTCTGTCCAAGTTATTCAGATAGCACTGGAGGCCAAAATAAGAACTAAGGGTTTGGGGGTTGGCTGTCAAGCAAGCAACTAATGAATCTTTAATGAGTAGATAATATGCTGCTGCTTTAGCTTCAAATTAAGAAAATCTAAAGGTTGAAACTGATATTCGTAACACCTGACATCTAAGGAAACTAAAAATAATCAAAAATGTATTTACATGTGAGATAAACAGCCTAACCAAAAGCATCCAGTAAAAATAAGGTCTAAAAGAAAACTACTGGTGGCCGGGCATGGTGGCGCACGCCTGTAATCCCAGCACTCGGGAGGATGAGGCAGGAGGATTGTTGCGAGTTCCAGGCCAGCATGGGCTACAAAGTGAGCTCAAGGCCAGCCTGAACTGCATAGTGAGACCCTGTATCAAAAAGACAAAAAGAAAAAAGAAAAAGAAAACTACTGGCTAATCTCCTTAATGAACATAAACGCAAAAATCTTCAAAAAGATACTGCCAGTTGAATGTGGTGCATGCCTGTAATCCCAGCACTTGGGAAGCTGAGACCAGGGGACTGACATTAAGTTGGAGGCCAGCCTGGGCTACATAATTCAAGTATGGCCTAACTACATAGCAAGACATGTCTCAAAAAAAAAGCTACTGCCAAACATCACAGGTTCCACTGCATGCTGATTGTCAGTAACTGCTGTTCAACCTTTGCTGGAGACCAGCTAGTCCAACATACCTTTAGAACAGAAGATCATCTTGTACAAATGACTTCTAATAATGCTGTAAGATTTACTGCTGGACCACTGAAAATAAATACTATTCAGGCCGGGCATAGTGGCCCATGCCCATAATCCCAGCACTTTGGAGCCTGAGGCAGGAAGATCACTTTGATTTCGAGGCTAGCCTAAGTTACACAGTGAATTCAAGGCCAGCCGGAATTGCAACTGAGGACCCTGTCTCAAAAAAACATAAATATATACACATACATGCATACATATACACGCATACATACATACTACTCAGCAGATATCAATCTACGTGTGGTGCCAATCAAATCCCGTCACCACCGACTGTCTTGGCATTTGTGGTGTATGTTGACGGCTCACAAACATCAAGGCTCAACAGTGTCTCCTCATGGCTTCCACTAGCAGAAGCATGGGCACCAGAAGTGATGACGTTGGTCTGTGATAAGGGTGTGTGAGGACAAAGTAAACCAAAAGAAAACTCAAGAATGGTACATCAAACATGGCTTTGAACTGGTCGAGCTTAGTACAGAGCAGCTGCCTGAGGAGGATAATGACTTCCCTGAATCTATAGGAGTCAAGCAAGTTGCACAAGCCTTGAATGCCAATGTCTGGTCCAACACAGTGATGAAGAATGATAGAAACCAAGGCTGCCGCCTTCTCAGTTCATGGGCTAGAACAAACTGCGGCACTGGATCAACCATGACCACCACTCAGAGCATCCCCTCTGCCAGCAGGAGACAGGACTGAACCTCTCCCAGACCATGAGGGTGGTGCATCTAACACAGCAGATCTCCAGGCTGACAGCACTGTGCATCTATGTTATATGATCTAGATATTCAAGAATTAGCCAGTCTTCTTATTGGAGAAGATTTGGAAAATTCTGAAGGACTACTTTCAAAGTTAAAGGCAATGAAGGCTGCAACAGGGCTGAGGATGTGTTCAGGGGCAGAGTTCTTGCCTTGCATCCACAAGGCCCTCAAAACAAGAGTCAACTGGGGGAGACAGAAATGAAACTGAAGGCCTTTCTCTGATGAAGAACACTGAATCACTCCCACTAGCTTTGACTAACACAGGTGCCAACTGTCTCTACCTGAGACACTTCCCTACTGGGTCCAATTTATACTGCTAAGATCCCCATTACCATGCTGGCCACTTGATTTGTTTTTAGGGTCCCCCTTAATGTCAGTCTTAGGTAGGGCGTTATGGAGCAAACTCTTCTTCCTTGGTGTAAAAGAGTAAGGGGTACAGTGACAACAAGGAGTGACAATTTCTCAAATCTGTTTTTTGTTCTAGGAATGTAAGTAGAATGAGACTCAGAAGTTTGTGCGATTTGCCCAAGTTACAGCAGAAGGAAAGCACACAGCCACTCCTGAGCGGCATTCGTCAGGTTCCCTGCACCCGCACCACATGAGCTTGTGCCCAGTTGCTGTGAATCTTCCCTACTCAAGGAGGCTCTGAGCTATGATGCTTTTTGCCTTTTTGGGTTTTTCGTTTTGTTTTGTTTTTGTCTGTTCATTTTTTCTTTTGGAAGAAAGGAGACAGCTCTAGATTTCATTAGTACTGTAGTATGACAGGCTAGGCTAAGTCAGTGGCCCCTGACTTTGTCTCTAAGAAAGTGCTTCTGGGTGTTTCTTTTGAAGTATAGTGTCTGAGCTCACACTAGGAAGAACTGGAAACCCTGTGTATACTTGTAGACTACAAAAACTAAAGCAAAGTTTTCCTACTCTGGTGCAGATGAAACAAACCCTCTACTGCAATGTTGTGGGGCATGTGTGTGAGACACAGAATCTTAAGGAAGCTTTGTGTGGGTCATGGAAACACTGTGCTCATGACTAGGGTGGCTGTGTGGGCACTGTGAAGACGCTCTTCTGCCTTGGCATTCTCCCATGCTACTTGAGATGCCAGCGCTATGCTGCCACCCTTCAAACCCTCAAAACAAGGCAAGTGTCCCCTTTGTGTTTGAAAGCTGAACAGATCACTGCCAAATTAGCAACACTGAGCAGGAGTGACGTGGGAGGCAGTGCACATCTGAGCACCTTGTTTCACTCTAAGCACTGACAGCTCCTGTGTCCTTCCAGAGCTGCAGCACTGAGGGACTACCCTTTGACCCCTACCCAGAGTCATGTTTGAGGCAGTCAGTCCCAGGAGAACAGACCATCCAAAGCAAAGTATCACAGGAAGACTTGAATGTACAACAAATAAAAATCCTTATTCATTTTTTGATAAAAATTTTAAAAATTCAAAGATCACACACATTATGACCAAGTTGACACCATTCCAAGGATACAAGGATGTTTCAATACATAAAAATCAGTATTGTAATACATCACATAAACAGAAGCAAAGACAAAAATCACATGATCATCTCAACAAGTACATGAAAAGCCTCTAACAAAATCCAATTCATGACAAAAAAAAAAAAAATAATAACAGGGGCTGGAGATTTAGCTCAGGGGCAAAGCTCCTGCCTGGCAAGCGCAAGGTTGTGAGTTCGATTCCCGGTACCGGAGAAAAAAAAACCACACACAAAAAAATAACAATAGGTACAGAAGAACCTTATCTCAAATTGAGAAAAGCCACTTATGACTGTCAACATCATACTAAATAGGGAAAAATCTAAAAGCTTTTCCTCTAAAATCAGGAACAGGACAAGGATGTCCAGTCTCACCTCTCCTGTTCAAAACAGTACTCAAAACTTTAGCCAGAACAATCAGGCAAGAGAAAGAAATAAAAGGGATACATACATAGATACACATATGTTTACTGGCAGATGACAAAATTCTGTACATTGAAGACTGAAAAGTTCCACCAAAAGACTCCTGAAACTAATAAATTCAGTAAAGTAGCAGAATACAAAATCAACACACAAAAATCAACAGTGTTCTTGTACACCAACAATGAACATAGTGAGAAAGAAATCAAAACAACAGTACCATTCACAATAGCTTTTTAAAAAATATTTAAAAACACAGGTATTAACCAAAGAAGGGAAAAGAGGTTAAAGTGGACATCAGAAAATAGAAACAAGCCGGGCATAGTGGCGCACCCCTGTAATCCTAGCATTCGGGAGGCTGAGGCAGGGGGATCGTTGTGAGTTCGAGACCAGCCGGGGCTACCAAGTGAGCTCAAGGCCAACCAGAACTGCATAGCAAGACCCTATCTCAAAAAAGGAAAAAAAAAAAAGAAAAGAAAATAGAAACACATCCCCTGTTCTAGGATAGGCAGAAAACAATATGATCAAACTAACTGTATCACCAAAACTGATGTACAGATTTAATGCAATCCTAATCAAAATATCAACAGCACTCTTCATAGAACTAGAAAAATCAATCTTAAAACTTATATGGAATCAAAAGAGACCCAGAACTGCCAAAACAATACTGAGTAAAAACAGCAAACCAGGAGGCATCACTATCTTAGATTTCAAGTGATACAACAAAGTGACAGTGGGGGGAAAAGCACGATATTGGCACAAAAACATACATGTTGATCAATGGAACAGAACTGAGGATGCAGAAACAAACGCAGGCACCTTCACTCACCTGATCTTTCACAAGGGGGGCCCAAAACAAACACTGGAGAAAAGATACCTTTAACAAACAGTGGTGGGAAACCTGGTTATCCACATGCAGAAGAATCAATCTAGACCCATCTCTCACCCTGTACTACAATCAAATCAAAATGAATCAAAGACCTAGATATAAAAACAGAAACACTGAATCTGTCAGAGGATAAATCAGGAAAAACTCTTGAAGAGATAGGTATAGGCAAGGACCTTCTGAACAGAACCTCAAATGCACAAGAAATACACTAACAATCAATAAATGGTATAACATCAAATTAAAAAGCTCTGCATAGCAAGGACAACAGAGTAAACAACATAGAGAACAGGAAAAAATTTTTGCCAGCTACTCCTCAGACGAAGAACTAGTATCTACATAAAGACTGATAAAGAACTAAAAAAAAAAAGGTCCCCCCTCAAATAAAAGACTCAACCAAAAAATAAGCAATTGAACAGACACTTCTCAAAAGAAGTATCAATGGGCATTAGGTACACGAAAAATGTTCAGCATTTTTGGCCACTAGAGACACACAAAAACAAATCTGAGATTCCATCTTACTCCAGATAGAATAGGTATCATCAAGAACTCAAAAAAACAACAGCTGCTGGTGAGGCTTTGGGGTGGAAGGACAACACAACGGGAACTTCTATTTGTTAGTGGGAATGTAAACTAGTACAACCACTATGGATATCAGTATGGAGATGCCTCAAAAAACTAAAAATAGATATACATTTGACCCAGATATACTTGTGTCTTCCTGAAATAGACAACATATTACACTGGTACATGTATACCTCTGTTTACAGCAGCACAATTCATAGTACAACATCTTGGAAGCTGCCTATATGCCCATCAACAAATGAATGGAAAAAGCCGGGCATGGTGGTGTACACCTGTAATCCCAGCACTTGGGAGGCTGAGGCAGGAGGATCATTGTGAGTTTGAGACCAGCCTGGGCTACAAAGTGAGCTCAAGGCCATCCTGAACTGCATAGCGAGACCCTGTCTCAAAAAGAAAAAAAAAAAAAAAAAAAAAAAGGGAAAAGAAAATGTGACATATATATACAATGGAATACTTCTCAATCAAAGAAAGATAAACTTGAGACATTTGTAGGTAAATGGATGCACCTTAAGACCATAATGTTAAGTGAAATAAATTAAACACAAAAGGTTAAATATCACAAGGCTAGCATGGTGGTGCCCACCTGTAATTCCAGCACTCAGGAGGCTGAGACAGGAGGATCACTATGAGTTTGAAAGCAACCTGGGTTACATAGTGAGATGAGCCTGTACTACAAAGTGAGACTCTGTGTCAGAAAAAAAAAAGAGGTTAAGTATCAACATGGTTTCTCTTATATGAGAAACTCAAAGTATAAATAATTTAAAGAGCAAAATAAAAGATAGATGATAGGAAACAGGGAGATAAGACTTTGTGAAAGGGAATCTGGTGATGGGGAAAGACAGGAAGGAGGAAAAGGGAAAGGGAAATAAAAAGGATCAAGTTAATGTATATATATAAATTACCCATGCTGAATATATTTATTATATACCACAAATGCACTAATAAAAACTTTAAGAAAATGAATAAAACAAAACTAAAAATTAAGGTCTAACTATGAGTTAAGGACTTAGTTGGTATGTCACAGTAAAGTCTGCTAAGATCACTTTTAAAATTTCCATTTTAAGGGGCTGGGGATTTAGCTCAGCAGCAAAGTGCCTGCCTGGCAAGCTCAAGGTCGTGAGTTCGGTTCCTGGTACCGGAGAAAAACGAAACAAAATAAAATAAAATAAAATTTCCATTTTACAGTCAGCTGACAATCATCAATGTCTAGGACAGTGTAAAGGCATGCTTCTTATGGTACTGCAAAGTCATACAGAGAAATTGTATTTCATTGGCCACACAAGAAAATTAGAAGGAAAAATACAGGTAAGACAGTGTTTATAGTGTAATGGCAACAAATAAAACATCCTCAAAACACCTGAATAAATGTTACTGTGTACTTCCATCAATCTCAAAAAATGACCACAATTTTGACATTTTCCTGTTTATTGAGAAGTTATCTGTTTAAAGATGCCAGCAGATGTGTTTCTATGGTTCCTATGAAAGGAAACACATCCTGCTAGGAGCACATACAGGAAAACCCCTACTAGTAGCAAAATCCTGCTCTGCACATTTGCTGAGACCATTCCAGAGTGCTGATTTCTTCTCCATGTTCAGTAGACTTAGAATGTTCCCTTGGCCAGCAACAACTACGGAAAGACTCCAAAATGTCCCTTTAAGGATAAGACATGTTCCCTCTAAAATGCTGCTTTTAAGGCAGGCTCCTTTTAATGCAGAAGAGTTTTTGTTTTGTCTTTTTTTGTTTCTTTTGTTTTGGTACTGGGAATTGAACTCAGGACCTTGCGCTTGCTAAGCAGGCGCTTGTGCCACTGAGCTATATCCCCAGCCCAAAGGTAAATTGATGAGTTTTTGGAGTTTTTATTTGTTTGTTTGTTTGTTAATGCAGAAGAGATTGGATGTGCTATTTAACAGAAAGCAAGTAGGATAAGAAATAAGAAGACAAAAGTCCTAATCTCAGCTATTTAAATGGTAATGCCAACAGTCAAAAATTGATTTTACAAAGTTAGAAATGTGGTAATATGTAAACCTACACAGAAAAATTCCAAGAACGGAAACCCAAAGCAAGTATGGGGAGCAGTCTAATACAAAAATTCAACATTCATCGTTTCTGGACACAAGATAGCGGAATTTTTCAAATTTTAAACAAAATCCACCAGTGAAAGAATTTCCTTAACAAATCACAAATTTTTACTCTAGCCAACTCTTTAGCTAACAGATTCATACATAGACATTCCAGGGAAAAACATGCTTTCTTTACCTACTTTAACAAAAGCTGTTTTAAAAAGAAAAAGGACCACAAACAACATTTACTATAAAACACAGAAAAAGGGTACACAACAGACCTCCTCATACACTGCAGCTACGCCTAAAAGAGACTTGCATTCCACTGCTAACATGAACTCATGAGTGGAAAATGTTCTTCCTACAAAAACTGCTGACCTCGTATGATGACGGACTGCAAGTATGGAATCGCCTTTATGTTGGTTCAGTTTATCATGATACCAACAACAGGAAGAGGTTTTCCAAGACCTTAATAAGAAATGAGAAGACAAATGTCCTAATCTTAGCTATTTAAATGGTAATGTCAACAGTCAAAAATTGATTTTACAAAGTTAGAAATGTGGTAATAGGTAAAGCTACACAGAAAAATTCCAAGAACGGACACCCAAAGCAAGTATGGGGAGAAGTCTAATACAAAATTCAACATTCATCATTTCTGGACACAAGAAATGGTCTTCCAAGTAGTTTCACTAAGGTCTTCCAAGTAGTTTCAACCAATTATTCAACCAGGCAATAGATAAAATGCCAAGAAAGAGGTATATTCATTATAGTGCATTATTTCAATACAATAACGCAATGTAATTCAGTTCTACAATGTTTCTAGTAACAGACTCAAGAAAATGAAAATAGGGTCCACCAGGTCTTCAGGTCTCACAGAAGCCTGGCATGGAGAGTGGCCCCAAGTTCATCGACTCCAGGCCCCTTATTCTTCAGCATGGAGACATGATGTGACTGGCCCAAAGGAGAAAGAACTTGTGAGAAAGACACAAGAGCCTGGCAGCGCAAAGTAAAGGACAGTGCAACTTCTACCCCATGAACTTTAATACTTTTTCAATGCTAAATCACACATCATAATAGAACTCGGCTTTTGCAAGTCAATACACAACAGTCCTTAGAGCTCTCTCATGGTGATGCAGCCTACAATCAACAGTTCCACTTAGCTGGTCTGTGTAATTTTTAAACATGAAATTGTAATTTGCCTACACTTTACAAATACGAGTAAAAATGCAAAGATCAAAATATAGAAACTGAATATTAGCGTTCAAGTATACTGAGACAACAGAGATACATCCAGGGGCTGGGGATTTAGCTCAGCGCCACAGTGCCCGCCTGGCAAGCGCAAGGTTGTGAGTTCAATTCCCACTACTGGAAAAACAAACAAACAAACAAACAGAGATCCATCCAAAGAAGCAAACCTCTATTTCTGACTAGAAATCTGTAAGCCTTAAACCAGACAATACGTTCAATGTCTGAGAGAACAAGAAAGAAAGAGAAAGAGAGACAGAGGGAGGGAGGGCTGGGCACAGTGGGGCATTCCTATAATCCCAGCACTCAGGAGGCTGAGGCAGGAGGACTGCTGCAAGTTTAAGGCCAGCCTGGGCTACAAAGTGAGTTGAAGCCCAACCTAAACTGCATAGCAAGATCCTGTCTCAAAAAGAAAGAAAATGACTGAAAATAGTCATGTGTGACAAGAAATGGGGTGAGCATATGAACAGCAAAACTGCAACACGACAGTCCTAGAAAGCCAGGCATAGTGGTGACACACCTACAATCCCAGCATTCAAGAGGCCGAGGTAGGATGATCATGAGTTCCAGGCCAGCCTGGGCAGCACAATGAATTCAGGGTCAGCCTGGGGTAAGACCCTATTTCAAAATAAAATATAAAAATTTAAAAAGGGCTGGAGATGTAGCTCAATGCAAAGGCCCCGGGTTCAATCCCCAGTACCACAAAAAAATTAATTAAAAATAAATTAAGAAAATTCCTGAAGGCAAGTTGAAAATCCTAAAATTACTCTCTTGCCTCTCACAGTCACTCTTCATGACAAAATGATGTCATATTCAGGCTTGTACTCATCTAAAATAAAACAAAAGAATGTTGCAATTACTAAGACACAAGATTATAAGGCTTTAGGAGACAACTCTATCTCTTTAATGTCAGAAATATCTGTTTTTATTACAGACACAATGCGCAAGGATGAGCAAGTTTATAATCCCTCATACCTCTCAATCTTCTCTTTATCACTGGCATCTCTGTAAACAGGACTACTTCTCTGCCCATCCCTGGGGCTTTGAAGGACTGCGGAAGAACCTCAACCTTAAAGACAGCAGTAGGCACTCCCTGCCCCAGAGACAGAACACTGTGGCACCACAGAAAACCTCCCTAAGGGGCACCATGGAGACAACACTCAGACACTGGGTTCTATGTCTCTCTTCAAAGAGCAGAACACAACTCAAAGAGCTAAATTAATCCCAAGAGTTTTCAAATCAACTGCACAAGTCTTACAGACATAAATGGCCCAGCAATCTCATTTAAAAATTAATCCCTGTGTTTCGAAATACTCTTGCATACTGATGACCTACTTTTCTTATCAACAACAGGTTAAAAAAACCAACCATGTATGACTGTACAAACTTGCTAAGTCTGTTTTCCACCACTTAGTCAGATGGGGTTTCTTTTGGAATAAAATGTTAATATGTAATTCTTTGGCAATCTCCTCACATCAGGGAATGAAATTACTGGATTCCCAGATCTCTTATAAAATAAAAAGTCATTTTTATGAAGAACTTCATAAGGGTAGTCACAGGCAAAACTAAGAATGCCGGAAAACAAAGTATCACCTTCTGTTTAAGAATTTTGGTCTTTTTTTTAGCACTTTGCATTCTAGGCAAGCAGGGATTAAATGAATTTAATGAACATATATTCCTGATACAGCTTCCAAGGAGTTATTACGAGAAAGAAGAACAATTCTAGGTGTCAGACACAATGTCAGACACAAGTTTATCCTGACACAGCCATCTACCCACCTAAATCATTCTGGTTGTCTGGTTATGGTTTTCTTCAACTATGTAAAGGGAGAACAGAAACAAACATTTTCTAGGATCCTATCATAACCTGAAGCCAAAGAATCTACACAGAAGCCTTTCAGTGGAACTATTACACTTTGGATTGGATCTGAAATGCCCCCCTACCCCTGCAAAGCCATGCCTCAAGGGTGTGGCTGCTAGCCTGTGGTGCTTCCGGGAGATGGGGTGACTGTTAGGAGATGGGGCCTAGTGAAAGGAAGTGAGGTCACTGGGGGCATGTCCATGAAAGGCCCCTCTTTTCAAAAGAAAACCATAACCTTTAACTCTGTGTTACCTAGTGCATAACAGTAACCTGAAAACAAACGAAATGCCTCAAGTGAAAGCAGGAAAAATCCCCTCCTTCCCTTCCCTGTCAGTACTGGGATTGAACCCAGGAACTAGCACATGCTAGGCAAGCATTCTACCACTGAACTACATCCTCAGCTGAAGGAAGAATCATTTTTAAATAATTTTAAGAAGACCAGCAGAAAGATCAGAAGCTTTCCATCTCTAATATTCTTCTAGACAACTACATTTATGGTTTGTAGAAATCTCTAAAATCTGCCAGAAATACTAAAAACACAAAAATATTATTATAAAACAATTCATTTTTGTTTCCATTTATGACATCACAGATATAATATGAACAAAAACCTAGCTAGGTGTGATGGCACACACCAGTAATCCCAGCACTCAGGAGGCTGAGGCAGAAAGACCACTGCAAGTTTGAGGCCAACCTGGACTACATAAGCAAGTTCAAGGCAAGCCAGCCTATACTACATACTAAGACCCTGTCTCAAAAGAAAACCAAAACCAAACCAAACCAAAACAAAACAAGACAGAAAAGGGAAACCCAACTTTTTCAACGGCTACCTTAACTCTAAATCCTCATCGTCATACTAAGTATGATTCTTTCCCATATCTTGATAAAGATTTTCAGCTGAAAACAAGCTCTCACTAGTAAGTTACATCACTCATTCTTTTCAGTCAAACTTGTTAAACAGAGCTACAAAACAAAGCTGTAAGCCCATGCTACCAATATTTTCACCTTACTCAAGGTGAAATTTAGCTCTATTTGTACTAATTTTTGATGCTGAAATCTTTAGTATGAACAGCTAATTTGTAGTAAAGCTCCAAAATGTATCATCACCTATCAGAATTTATGCTTTAACACAGCTAGAGAGGGTTGGGGATTTAGCTCAGCGGCACAGTGCCTGCCCGGCAAGCACAAGGTCGTGAGTTCGATCCCCAGTATTGGAAAAAAATAAAATAAAATAAAAAATAAAATAAAATATTAACATAGCTAGAGCACAATGCTGCATATATTTTAGAAAACTATACCACCTACAATTATTACTAAACCATCACTTTAATAAGGTTTAAGAAAAGAATTTATGGTCTCATTAGCCAAAACTCTAAAATTTGCTTTACAAATAAAACATGTTTCAGTATTTGATACACATTCTGTATTTGATACACACGTACCTTGCTAACATATTTATTCAAGATGACAATTAGGAGGTTAGCTAATCATAAGGTAACTTAGTAAACAAATGCTTGCAACTGGTACTACATCTACCCCATGCTCCCCACTCCCATCCCCAGTTCTGGAGCTTGAACCCAAGGCATTGTGCTTGCTAGACAAATGCTGTCACTAACCTACATGACCACCCCTCGTTTTTTTGTTTTAAGACAGTGTCTCACCAAGTTGCCCATACCTTATAGGCTAGCTTATAACTTGCAATCACGCCTCAGCCTCCCAAGTAGTTGGAATTACAGGCATGCAGAAAACTTCTTTATTCCTTTCAACTAGAAAAACAGAAACATTGACACTAACCCCTAAGTATATCACGCAAAAGTGAAATTCAACTAACGCTTATTGAGCACCAACAATAATGCTAGGAAACAGAGCCACAAAAACAAACAAAAATAAAAGTAAGACAATCTTTCCTTTTAAGGAATGCAGAATATAGCAGTACTGAGTTGACATTCACAAATTGAAAATAATTCATACTTTATTTAATTTCTATTCATTTAACCCAAAAAGTAATCAGTACTGGCACAGAAATCACTAACACTAGTAACACCCACAAATCAACATTTTCTATCTACAGTTCTAACTCCATATCTGAACAATATCTACATCTTATTCAAATATATTGCACAAATATCTATCCTGCTATCAGAATTTTCCACAATCTGTCCAGCCCTCCCACACATCTTGCACTGCTCCTCCCCAATTACACATGTTTGGGGTCAAACCAGTGCCATCTCTCAGACCGTCAGGCAGGGGCTCTTTCCCAGCATCCCACAGACACTGACTCTCCAACACCTGTCCATACTAAAGATTTCAGCATCAAAAATTAGTACATATAGGGCTAAATTTCTTCTATTAATTTTTAAACTTCTATACATTCTTAAAGTAAACCAAAACATTAAACTTGCTATAACAGACTCTGTGATAAGAATTGTTAATCTGACCAAAAAATGAATCTCTAATGCTTATTATTACACTTAGCATCCTAAAATGTTCAAGGCAGAAGAGTTCATGGATATCTACTAGTTCAAATCCTTCATAGAGGCAAAAACAAAAAGAAGTGGGTTATTTTTCCATTGTTTGACAAAATAAGTGGCTTTTTGGTCCCTGTTTGTAAAGAAATGTAGTAATCAGGCCTCAGCTCTGACTACTACAAGCTATTCCAACTTGTAACTTATCCTGCCTTGATCCACTTCTCAAAGATCACAGAAACCAAGTCACTTTACCTGTCAAACCATGGATTCCCAGAGGAAAAACGAAAGAAAAAAATCAGCCACATGCAGTAATTCACATCTATAATCCCAGCTGCTGGCAGGTTGAGGCAGGAGGATATGAAGTTCAAGGTCAACCTGGACAACTTAGTGAGACCCTATCTCAAAATAAGTAAAAAAATGTTGGGGTATAATCCAACGGAGGGATAGCCTAACAAGTAGGAAGCCCTAGGTTTAATCCCCAATACTACACACACACAGGATCATCAGTATTTTGAAAAAAACTTTAGTATACCCACTCTTCTACAGGTAATCCAAAGAACCTGTCAAGGGCATGCAGGGCTCTTTCCTGATTCCAGGTATCACAGCTAACCTTGCATGGCACAGTCTAATCCCACATGCCTTCATTCAGCTTTCGCCTTGACACCTTGTTACAGTGACTAAATGCAAAAATTTCTGAGATAATGTAAATTACTAAGGAACCTCCTTTTAAAAAATTAATAATGTACCTCAAAAAATAATAATGTACCTCTAAAAGGGTTAAAAGACATGAGTGAGACAATATAAAGGTCAGTCATTCTAACACTAAATAGCTGATAGTCTAGTAATAACTATCAGAAATGCGTTTGAGGTATTTGGTTGGCTACTACTATTTAAAGGTCAGTGAACAAGAGAGTAGGAGCTTCAAAGTGAGAGAGATGAAGCAAGATAAAGAACTCTGAGGATTACTGCAGATCCGGAGGACTGCTATAACAGAACTCCGGGTGCCACGTAGCCCACCGAGAGGCACTTGGGGGTTAAAGCGTGGCTCTTTTTCTTTCACACAATTCTCACCTCCCAAGATCCAAAATTCCACTGTCACCATTAACAATTTTTAAAACTATGCTATAAATTTTCTTTCAATGGAGGCTGGGAACACCACTTATGATGCTGAATTTATAGAAAAAATACCTGAGTTCCAAATAACTAAGTCTCTAGAACATAACTCAGTCCCAAGTTGAAACCAAATATACATATTGTCTCCAAAACAAAAACTCACAAGAGCTCTCAATCACTAACTTTCAGAGGACCCCATCATTAGCCACATGTGACAATGTAGTTCAGCCCAGTGCATTCAAAACATCTCTATACTACATAGTAAGATTAAACTTGCAGGGGCTGGGGATTTAGCTCAGCGGCAAAAGCGCCTGCCTGGCAAGCGCAAGGTCGTGAGTTCGGTTCCCGGTACCGGAGAAAAACAAAAACAAACAAAAAAAAAAAGATTAAACTTGCAGTCTTGGGGGTTAAAAAAAAAAGACTTCTAACTTACCTTCTGCTGCAATAACACTATAAACATCAGTGGCAGTGATGAGTGAGCCTACAGGATGGTCACTCTATTTTAAAGGATAGCACATATCCTATTAAAAGAGCTCTGGCCATCCCTTGCTAGCTTTAACCTCTCTCTTGCTTGCCATGAAAAACTAGAATGACAATGTTAAGCTAAAGATACTACTAACCATGAAATTAATTCAGCATCTAGCTTGCAAAGTAACTAGTCTCCTAATAAATTTTTCTGTTTAATGGGAATGATAGTTCCAGTTCACATGTGTTCCTTAGTCACTATGAGGCCAACAAGTGAGCTTTTACAGTGACAAATCAGTCTCAATTCTTTAAGTTCCTAAGAATGAAAGGAATTAGAATCTTTAACTAGAAAAGAATGCTTGACCATAATAAAAAGGAATTCAAGTATCTTTCATGTGAAGTAGGCAAATGATTAAGCATTTGTCATAAGGAGGAGGTGCTTGTGAATTCTGTCAGGTGCCCCTTCAATGTCAAGAGCGAAAAACAGCCCAAAGGCTTCAGTCTCCTGCATCCGGGATGAAGACCTCAGCAGCTGTTGGCAGCTAAGGAGAACAAGGAGCAAGAAAGGCTCTCACCAAACACCCTGTGGCCAGCTCTCTATCTTGCTTACCCAAAGACAGAATGACCTCACTGTGAAGCAATAATCAACTTCTGCTAATCCTACATGATTTTATTATGCTCAGAGGAATGTGTGTAGTTCCAGTTCTGGACTTGTATTATTCTTGTCTAAATTTAATGTTTTCATGAACAGATGGCCCACTGGTAAGGACTTTTCTAATAAGACACATACTACAAGGGCACCTTTGCAACATTAATTGTTCTTTGAAACACTCAGAACAAAGCTTCATGGCCACCACTTACTAATGGCCAGATTACAAAAACGAGGAAACAGGTGGGTTTGGTAGTCCCAGCACTGAGTGAGGATGAGGTAGAAGACTGTAAATTTTAGCCCAGCCAAGGCAAATTATCCATTTAGCAAGACTTTGTTTCAAAATAAAAAAAAAAAGCTGGGCACGGTGGCGCACGCCTATAATCCCAGCACTTGGGAAGTTGAGGCAGGACAATCATCATGAGTTCGAGGCCAGCCTGAGCTACAAAGTGAGCTGAAGGACAGACTGAACTGCATAGCAAGACCCTGTCTCAAAAAGACCAAAAAATAAAAAAAATAAATAATAAAAAGGGATGAGGAGAACTCAGGGAGAAGGCCCTGGGTTCAATCCCCAACACCAAAAAAAAAAAAAAAAACAGTCCAAGGAAATAAAAAATAGTTAACAAATTACTTTCAAGGAACTTTACATTAAACTAGAAAATCAAAACTGACTGTGATGGCACACACCTGTAATCCCAGCACTTGGAAGGCTAAGGCAGGAGGATTGCCATAAATTTGAGAATAGCCTGGGCTACCTAATGAGGTCAAGACCAGCCTGAACTACGCAATGACACTATGTCTCAAAAAACAATACAAAACAAACAACAAAAAAAAAAACCACATAACTAGAAAATCAAGTCTATCAAAATCTTTTTTTCCTATCAAAATCTTACTCAAGATTTATTTTTCAAGTTTTCAAAAACTGCTTCTAAAACCTGGACTGATCTTCCCAGTTTAATATAAGCACAACCTGAATGTATGGGAATGAACAACATGGGTAGTAGCTATCTGTTGTGAACTGAAGAGATAAACCCTGAAACCAGTCTGTTTGCAGACTTGTTAAAAGACCATGGGGGAAAGTCAAGAGAATGGAACTGTTGCCCTGGGCTAAATGCTAAAAAGTGGAAAGCCCTGACTGGGTCACACTGTAAAAAATTTTTAAATCTGAGTCATACTATTAAATCCACCCTACCAACTAGAAAAACAATGTATACTACACATACCATGAAGTGGAGGGCACTGGGCAAAAGGAAGGATAGAACAGTTAGGTTCCTGATCTTGGGCAAGCGCCTTAAGCTCCTGTCACCACAGACCAATCATCTGTAAAACTAGAAGACTAGATCAGTGTTTGCTGCTCTGCCTGTGAGTCAGTCACTAAGGAGCTCAAGCCCAGGCAGCTGTATGCATAAAGGTCTAGAGCCGAACCACATCAACCTAAGAATGAGGGCCTCTGGACCTCAGAAACAGTCTCTCAAATTTCCCAAAAGGATACACAGTCCCATGATGGCAAACCTATAGCATGTGTGCTGCAGCTAGTTGTTTGTATCACTGAAAGCTCTAAACACTTTGCCATCTCTGATACTCTTTTAAAGGTGGTGAGATACCAGTGTTAAATATGATCCTTCATTTGTTTTGCTTTGTTTTGATTTTTGAGACTCTCTATATAGTCCAGGTGGGCTTTAAACTTGCTATGTAACCCAAGCTGGCCTCCAGCTCATGATCTTTCTGCCTCAGTCTCCCAAGTGCAAGCAGTACTGACATATAACACCATACCTAGCTTCATATTTTAAGTAAGTAATTACATGACTAAAGGTTAAAACAAAATGTACTGTGAGGCTGGGTGTGGTGGCACATGCCTGTAATCCCAGCACTCAGGAGGCTGAGGCAGGAGGATCACTGCCAGTTCGAGACCAGCCTGGGCTACAAAGTGAGCTCAAGGCCAGCCTGAACTGCATAGCGAGAACCTGTCTCAAAAAGGCCAAAAAAAAAAAAATGTATTGTGAATTGCTGCCTTCAGTCATACAATATACAGGCTCTTCTACTCCTCTACTTATTCCAGTTTCTCACTCCGACTATTCCATCATCTTTAATTTCTCATCCATGCAGGAAGTAGGAGGAACTACTTTGTTATTAATATAAGATTTAAATTAACAGGCCCAGGGGCTGGGGATTTAGCTCAGCGGCTCAGCGCCTGGCAAGTTCAAGGTCATGAGTTCGATTCCCAGTACCGAAAGAAAAACAAAAAAAGAAAAAAAAAATTAACAGGCCGAATTTAACATCCTATGAAACTACAGAGGCTCTTTTGCCACACAGAATGTTACATTTTATACATTATAACCAAGTGACTATTAAGAGTGTATTGCAACCTCCTTCCAAACTCTGGAAAGATCAATCTTTTGCCAGAAACTAAACCTTTTTCCTTAAAATGAAGAGACAGGCAGACAAAATGAATATGCGCATAAAGCCTGGAATAAGGGAAGTTAGTTTGAGTAAGCATTTCCAATTCTGCTAGATGCAAAAATATTGCTTCATTTTTACCACCACCTTGCCCTGCTGAAATTGGACCTTTTTTTCCTCTTTCAATAATTCAACTTTGATTCAAAGTCTACAATATTTAGGTGAAAGTGGGAATCTATACCTTAACAGCTTAACATCAGAAATAAAATTATTAAATTTACTCTATTTCCTATCCATTAATAAATTCTTAAGAGCCAGGGAACACTGCATTAGGCATTTGACATACTTTTCCTTATTTAATAATAGCAATTTACATACTTTTCCTCATTTAATAATAGCAATAACCCTGCAAGGTAGTCATTAGCATCTCCACACACTACAGAAGAAGAAAGTGAGGCTCAGAGGTGAGGAAACTGGCAAAGTTATAATCAGTTAAGAAGTAGAGCCAAGGGCCGGGCGTGGTGGCCCAAGCCTATAATCCCAGCACTTGTGAGGCTGAGGCAAGAGGATCATTGTGAGTTCGAGACCAGCCTAGGCTACAAAGTGAGCTCAAGGTCAGCCTGAACTGCATAGGGAGACCCTATCTCAAAAAGACAGAAAAAAAAAAAAAGAAGAAGTAAAGCCAAGAGTGAAACCCACATCACTCTTTCTCTGATGGCCTCCTATACCTTTAGGGCCCAGGTTCTGCTAAGCACAAAACTCTTGAGACACTACATAACATACATACATAGCTCACTAATTAGTTAAAAAGAAATTTGGACTATTTTTTCTTCCTTACTATCCTGCCACTTTAGAGAATATGAAAAAAGAAAATGCACTCTCAATTCACCAACTGGTTTCTCTAGATTTTTGTTTCTTTGTTTTGTTTGTTTTTTGAAATAGGTCTAATTGTGTAGCTCAGGCTGGCATCGAACTCACAATCCTCCTGGCTCAGCCTCCCAAGTGCCAGAATTACAGGTGGTAACGTGTCTAGCTCTTATAAAATATTTTAAAGTATTAAAAATGAACATAAGAAAGCCAGGCATGGTAGCTAACCCCTGTAATTCCAAAACTCAAGAGGACCAGGCAGGAGGATTGCCCCATATTTGAGGCCAGCCTGTGCTACATAGTGAGTTCAAAGACACCCTGAACTACATAGTGAAACTGTCTCAAAAAAAGAAGTGCAAGATCCTGAGTTCAATTCCCAGTACAAAAAAACCAAGGGAATAATAACTCAAGTCAGATGCTCCAATAGAAGCTAAAGAATATCAACAGAATGTTTCTCCTTTTAAAATTCAATGTACACCCATTTTCATGAGTACACAGGGGTAGCTCCAATACTGATGAACCCAATACATCATGCTGGCCTATATGCATCTGGTGTGGCTAAACCACACCAAACTAAATGTGTTCCCTGGCCATCTGCCCTACTGAAGAGGCTGTAAGCCAGTAGTTCTTGTTATTAGGGGGAAAGAACCCGGACTAGAATGTTCTGCCCTCAGGAAAATGTCTCAAACGCTCATTTTACATTTGAGCACTTTTTTGGTAAGAAGTAGACTTGGATGCCAGAAATGCAGAAGGGAATCATGCCTGTTCTCCATGTTATTTTAATACCGGTAATAAAGATGTTAATAATGAGAGAAATGTGGTGGCACATACTGTACTCTCAGCACTTTGGGAGGCTGAGGCAGGAGGATGGCAAGTTTAAGCTCAGCCTAGGCAACTTAGCAAGACCGTCTCAAAAATAAAAACATTAGCCAGGTGTGGTGGCGCACACCTCTAATCCCAGCATTTAGGAGACTGAGGCAAGAGGATCGCTGTGAGTTCGAGGCCAGGATGGGCTACAAAGTGAGTTCAAGGCCAGCCTGAACTGCATAGTGAGACCCTGTCTCAAAAGGGCAAAATAAATAAATAAATAATTTTTAAAAATAAAATAAGGCTGAGAACATAGCTCAGGGTGAAGGCCCTGGGTTCAATCACCAGTACCAAAAAAAGAAGAAAAGAATGAATGAATGAATTAAATAAGAAAGAAAGAGAGAGAAAGAAACAAAGTAAAAAAGAACCAACCCACTGACCTGAGGATCTTCCCAGTTAACTTCAATAAATAATCACTTTCTCAGCAAATATCCAGTAGGCACAAATGAGCAAACTGTGAACAACAGAATCTCAGTGTGCCTTCCAAGTGAATCTCTCTGACATTTCCCCTTCTTTCGGAAGTCAGCTTTCATTCAGATCCAGTTCCTTGCAGGGAATAGTAGTGATGAATATGTTTCCTGAGGGCAGGCAGGAACAATGTCTGCCTGTGGGGAGAAGGAAGTTTTCAAGGAGGAAAACCTTATGACCTGGATCCCAAAGGGCAAGAGGAGGGAATACTAAGAAATGTATCACAAGATTTAAAAGATGACATGGTTCAAGGAGTGGATTGGAGAAGACACATGAATGGAAACACAAAAGGCAAAGCTGGCTGATAGCAGAAACCGCCTTGATCCACAATCAAAGAAGACTGAACTTTATTCTGTGGACAACAAGGAGGCCGGAGGAATGAGGAAGGCAACTGACTGATGCACACTTTTCGATCTATAGCACATCTTAAATTAATTCAAACCTTTCCCTAACCCTTTCACATTTGGCTTTTATTTTATAAATCATGTATCTCAAAAAGACCTTGTATCTAGAATATATAGGTGACTTAGCAATAAAAATGCCATCCATTAAAAAATACGCAATGCATCTGAAAAGACATTTCTTCAAATAAGGTATAGAAATGCCCACCAATCATATGAAATGATGTTAGCACTGATCATCTGGAAAATATGTCAAAATGACAATGGTTACCAATTTATACTCACTCGGATGGCTAGACTCAAAGACAGAGAATAACAAGTGCTGGTGAAAATGTAAAGAAATGGGAAACTTCATACACTGCGGGTAAAAATCTCAAACAGTGCAGCTGCTTTGGAAAAGTCTCGTAGTTCCTCCATGGTTAAATACTGAGGTACCATATGATCCAGCGATTCTACTCTTAGTAAATACTCAAGAAAAATGAAAACATATGTTCACACAGGAACTTGTACACAAATGTTCACAGCAGCATTACTCTTCAGAGCTAGAAAGGAAAAACACCCAAATGCCCACCAACTGATGAACAAGTAAAACAGGAGCATACTCACACAATGGGATATTACCCAATAATAATAAATATAATGAAGTACTATACATTTTACAACATTCACAAACCTTGAGAACAAGCTAAATAAAAGACACTAGATAAAAAAGATCACATATTGCATGATTTTATTTACATGTCCATAACAGGCAAATCTGAGAAGGTAGATTACTGGATGCTAGGACTGAGAAGTGAGAATGAAGACAGGAGATCAATAATAGGAATAACATTTCTTTCTTGGGGTGATGAAATGTTCTAAAATTGATTATGATAACTAATGGCTACACAACTCTGAATATACTAAAAGCCACTGTACTGCACACTTCAGTGAGTGAAGTGTAGGGCATGGTGACCCACACCTGTAATCCTAGCACTCTAAGAGGCTGAGGCAGAAGGATCAAAAGTTTGAACCCAACCTGAACTTTGCAAGACTGTCTCAATAAGGCTGGGGGTGTAGTTCAGTGCAAAGGCCCTGGGTTCAATCCTCAGCGCCCAAAATAAACAAACAAACAAACAAACCAGTGAACTGTATGGCATATGAATTACACCTCAATAAAACTGCTATAAAGCAAAATAAAACTTCATCACACATTATGGAAATACAAAGTGAGTGCTAAGAAAGGAGTATACAGTAGAATCTTGTTCACTCACTTTAAACTATCTGAACTAGGGCAATGAAAATCCAGAGAGATTCTATTACTTAACATTCTAGGTACTAGGTCACAGTGAAATATTCATGAAGAATTCCATGTTTTAATACTGAAAAGGCAGCTTAAGGTTAAAAAGATACACCCACCAAGTACCAGAAGAGTTTTCACGACTCCAAGAAATTCATTCAATGGAAAATAGGGCTAGAAGGTTTTATCACGTGGATTTGTACTCTGAATATAAAAGTGATATTCATACTTATTATTACTCTAGCCCTGAAAAAGGGGTCAAAGGTAAAAGATAGTCCAATTAATAATATCTGTTTTTAAAGTTTGTGACAAAATTATTAAGAAAGGAATACTCTGTCATCATAAAGAAATGAATCTTCCACATTCCTACTTATATAACTAAGAACTGATAATTCATCATTTTGAACATTCCATCTCAGAGACATTAGAATGACTCTCCTCATCGTTGGAGTGGGTCCCAGAAGTGACAGATGTGCTAAACATAAAACTTATATCAAAATAAAAAAACCTAAGTATTTAGAAAATGCTATTCATCAAATCTGAATCTAATTTGAAACTACAATGCTGATTAGAACAATTTGTGAAGTAACAAATTGTGAAAAAATTCTATTTTGTGTGCAATATGTGTCTGTTAAAATTCATCACGTTTTAATGTACCACCCACAAGCAATTCAAAATACAAGAAGCTGGGGCTGGGGATTTAGCTCAGCGGCAGAGAGCCTGCCTGGCAAGAGCAAGGTCCTGAGTTCGATTCCCCGTACCGGGGAAAAGCTAAAAAAAATAATAATAATAAAATAAAATACTAGAAGTCACTTTCTGTATTTGCCAAAAAGGTATGTACTTGGCCATATTTACACTAAATCTTTTTTTTCTTTCTTTCTTTTTTTGGATTTTGGAGACAGGGTCTCCCTATGCAATTTAGGCTGACCTTGAACTCACTATGTAGCCCAGGCTGGCCTCAAACTCATGGCAATCCTCCTGTCTCAGCCTCCCAAGTGCTGGATACACCAAACCTTTGTTCAATCCTCAGTACACATGACTATCATTTACAAGACACTGCACTTCCAGGCCTAACATACGACACAAGTCTCAATTTTCTTTCACTTTTCCCCCCTATTTATGTATGCACTCTCTCAGATCTAATGCTTAATGTTAGGCTTCTCCAAACACTATCACTATGAAACACACTTCCAAGCCTTAGCTCCCGCCAAAAAAAGTTTTCTTAAATCAGTTTTCTGAAATGTACAGCATCAAGTCCAAAATAGCTTACGCATTTCTTCAGCTACCTACTTCTTCAGCTTTACAAGGAATGCATTAAGTGAATTGACATTATACAGATACTGTACCTATTTGCCCTCACAACTGAACAGACGATACAAAGCAACTGCTTATACTTAATCATGTTTCTGTTTATTCTAGCAGGTCCTGGTGTAAAGACTGAGTTCCGCTAGATAAAGACAATGAGATCCATATTTATATAGAGTGACTAAGAGTCCTATAAGTACACTGTTTTAGAATGTAACCCTAGCCAGCAGCGCTGTGCCAAGAGGGCCTAATATTCTGTGACAACTATTTCCAAAAGTAGATATATGCACCACCTAGTACACACGATTCGATTCCTTTTAAATGCTTTACAGAAAGGGAAAGCCTTTGTACTTTGCTATCCCGGGGGAAATGAACAACTTGCAATTTGCTTCTCACTCTGAAGCCCACGTTGCAACATGTAGAGCAAGCGCTTCAGACACCACAAAACAAGGGCAGCCTACATTAAGGCCAAATATAGGATGTGATTCTAAACCATGATGCCGAAAAGCCTACATTTCCTTTTCCAGCGATCAAAACCCTTTGAACACTCCCAAAAAAGGACGGCAGGGACAGCGCCTCCCTCCGAGAGGAAGCCCCTTTCTTCTGGACTCTCCCCACAGCCTGCCACTTCCCCCTACACGTTCGAATCGCTTGAGGGACCGGGAGCTGCTGTGCGTGCGCCTGTGGGGACAGGCGGGAGAGCTTGGTTCCTGCATTTCCACCCTCGCCGTCTGATCTCATCCTCAGTATTCCGGCGCGGCGGAGCCCCACCTGCACCTCGCTCCTTCTCACTGCATCCTTCGCTAGCTGCCCCGCTATTAGGAGAGCACCTCTCTGAATCATCCCGTTCAGTCGGACGCCCCAGACCCCCCGCGCTCCCCGGCTCTTCCTCTCCCAACCCCTCGCCAGTCCCAGCCGCACCCCCGCCCCGCTCCCTCCGCCCGGCTCAGCCTCTTCCGAGCTCACCCACCCACATACTCTAGTTTGAGCCCTGCCCCGACCTGCCGCGCCCCCAACCCCGGTCTTCCGGACCCGGTGAGGACTCGCACCCAAGGCCCGGCCACCGCTAGGCCAGGCGGCCGCCCCCGCCGCCCACGCAGGGCCCAGCCCGCCTG
>NW_004955455.1:9985622-10004099 GCF_000276665.1 Chinchilla lanigera
ACGCCCCGCCCACTTCCGGGAGTGCCAGCCGGCTTCCAACCCTGACTTCCACGCCCCCTCCTCCCTAGCGCCACTTCTGGTCGCACAGAGGGATGCAAGGAGCCGCAGAGGAAGGCGAGCCCGAGCGCAAGCCCGGCTCTCCAGTCCCTCGAGTGGCTGGGGCCACGCCCACAGGCGCCTCCGAGCCACGCCCAGCACATTTTAGAACCCGAAATAGGGTTCCTAGAGCTCCACCCACTGGTCCTCTTGGCTCTGCAAGGCCCAGATCCACGGCTGCTCAAAGATTTCCCCGGACCACCTCAAGCCCCGCCCACTGTCCATGCAAGCCCTGAAGCCAGCCTCCTGGTTCCCTAAGCCCGGCTCCCCTCCCTCTGCTTCAGAACTGGCGCCCTAAAACCCCGCCCCGACTTCCACAAGCCCTGGGGTCCGTTATCCTATTTGCCGCAGCTCGGGCCGGGCCACTCCCAGTGTAAATGCTTAGACTGTCGGCCCCGCCCGGAATTCTCGAATCCCGGCCTCTGGCGTCCAAAGCATACCCCCCTCTCCCCTCACACGCGCCCACCGCCGCCTCCGGGGGCGACCAGCTCATGCCCTCCCCGTACCGTGCGCGGTCGCATTCCTAGCCCGAGTCGGCCGCCGTTGGGCCGGGCCACACCCGCCCAGCCCCTATCCAAAAAGGGCTTGTAATTGACACAATAATGCAGGTGAAAAAGCGGAGATTTTGCCCTTCCCTTTCTTTTCCCTGAGCAAAGTCCCTTAATGAGCGGGCAACCTAAGCCTAAAAGTTGGAGCACCAGGATAGAATTTCCAGTCCTGCTGCTGTCAGACCTGTGACCTGGAGGCAGTTTGGGCCAGAAGGTCCCAATCTTTAGCGTGAAGAAGTTGACCAGTGAATACAGTTAATAACCAAGGGCTCTTTCTGAAATACAGTATCAAGCTCTAAAATACCAAGATTTGGGGAGACTGACAGAGCAGGAGTGCTGAGAGCTAGAGCTATCTCGGTATATTACAAAACAAGGCATCTTTGCAGTTCACAGGGGGAATTTTTCACTTACAAGTATCAGCCCCAGAAATGTATGTTAAAAGGGTTGGAGATGGAGCTCAGTAGCAGAGCAGGTGCATAGCATGCAAGAGGTCCTAGGTTCAATCCCTGTCTTGTGTGTACACACACACACACACACACACACACACACAAACGCACGCACACACCCGAAAGGAAAGAAGGAAGGAAATACAGAAGAGAAGGAGGGAGAAAAACAGAAAAAGAAGATCTGGACAGGATAATTCTTGCCCATAATCCTAGCACTGAAGGAGACTGAAGCAAAAGGATGACAAACTTGAGTACCACTTGTGTGATTTAGCCAGACTTTGTCTTAAAAAAGAAAAAGGGTGGCGGGCATGGTGGCGCATACCTGTAATCCCAACACTTGGGAGGCTGAGGCGGGAGGATCATTGAGAGTTTGAGACCAGCCTGGCCTGCAAAGTGAGCTCAAGGCCAGCCTGAACTGCATAGCAAGATCATGTCTCAAAAAGACCAAAAGAAAAAAAAAGAAAAGAAAAGAAAAGAAAAAGATCTGGAAGTGTAACTCAGTGGTAGAGCACCCCTTGGTTCCATCCTCAGTATGGCGGCGGAGGGGGGGGGTGGCTAGGGATTGGGGTGTGTGGATGTTGTGTAAGCCAAGGTCCCCCTGACCCAAAACAGCTTCCACAGCAAGTTACATGCTCTTTCTAAGGCTCAGTTTATCTGTGAAAGGGGGATAATAGCAGCCCCACCTTCACGGTGCTCCATGAGCTCAGTTAGCAGTGCCCCTCCAACAGGGTCTGGCTGGAGATAAAACAACTGGTACCTGCTGCTGCTGCTGCTCCGCTGCGCTTCTATTGCTGCTGCTGAGACTGACAGTATGAAGGGAAGAATTTTAGCTTGTCCTCCAGCAGCCACTGCGGATAGGAGGGACTCAGTACCTTTTTCCAGAGCAAGATTTGCCACTCAATTCACGTGCATGAGATACGATGGTGTAGTCACTAACACATGGTGATACTGAAAAACAATTTGCAATGACTATGATTTCTGTCTTAAATTAAACAACAGCATTGATAGCAGTGGCTTCTGAGTGGTTTTGGGAAAATGAAGATTGAAAAAGTACAGACCACTGAGTACACTAACTTTTTGGTTTATCTTTTTTTGTGTGTGTTTTTGAGACAGGGTCTCACTATGCAGTTCAGGCTGAACTGGAGCTCACTTTGTAGCCCAGGCTGGCCTTGAACTCACAATGATCCTCCTGCCTCAGCCTCCTGAGTGCTGGGATCACAGGCGTGGGCAACCACGCCTGGCTACACTGACTTTTTGTTCTGTTTTTTTTGTTGTTGTTGTTGTTGTTGTTTTTGTTTTGTTTTTTTTTTCTGGTACCGGGAATCAGACTCATGACCTTGCACTTGCCAGGCAGGCGCTGTGCCGCTGAGCTAAATACCCAGCCCCTTACACTGACTTTTTGGAAACAGGTTATAGGTGACATTTAACCACCATTTCCATATGCCAAGTGCTACTTACCTAAGTGCCTTCCACACAACAATCATCCATAGTCCTTTTTTTTTTGGTACTGGGAATCAAACTCAAGACCTTGTGCTTGCCAGGCAGGCACTTATGCCACTGAGCTAAACCCCCAGCCCTACAGTCTTTTTTGTTTTTTCTACAATCCTTCCAATAGCCCTGTGGCCATAGGAAGAATTCTTAATCCCTAGTGAGAAAGAAACAGAGTCAGAAAAGTGAAATTACCCTAGGCCACAGGGCTTGAACTAGGTAGAATCCACACACATCAAATTGCCGAGTCTGCACTCTTCACCAGTTAGTCATTACACTAAGCTGCCTTGGAGGCAGTGTGACAGCGTACAGTACCATGGACTTTGGATTCTGACACTCATGGGTGTATATGCAGGCTGAACTGAGTCAATGTGTCACGTTGGGCAAGACAGTTTCCCTCTCTGGGCCCTCCTTAGCTCCTGCGTATAGTGTGATTGGGTAAACACTTACTTCAGGGAGATTCAGGAGGTTGGGAGAGGGGTTGTTTGGTTTGTGGTACTGGGGATGGAACCCAGGGCCTCCAACATACTATGCAAGCACTTTACCACTAAATATCTCTGGCCCCAGGAGTTTTTATTTAATAAATTAAGGTAGCACAAAATGTCCAGCTCATAATAGATCTTTACAACATGTTCGTGCCCTTCTCCCAGTTTTGTTGGTGGTGGTGTTGTTTGTTTCACTACCTGAGTCTGATCCCAAGACCTTTGCACTGAACACCACACCTCCAGCCCTTTCTATTTTTTATTTTGAGCAGGGTTTCCCTAAATTGCTAAGTTTCTCAGGCTGGGCTCAAACTTGTAGTCCTCCTGCCTCAGCCTCCCAGAGTTCTGGGATTCCGAATTTACACAACCACACGCAGCTTCTCTCAATTTTCTATGTGATTAAATTAAGGTTTACAATGACATCAATTCCCCCAGGTGACCCCACGATAAAGCCCAGATGGAATATGCTGAAATAGGAAGGTCTCAAGGACTTTGCTTTCAGTTGCCTGTTCTGGTTCCTAGTTTTCTTCCTGAGTTGGGGGAAGAGATGCTGGTACAGGAAGCATTCAAACTTGAAGCAACTCTTCCCTCCACACCAACTCAAAGTGTGGCTCCCTGGGCTGGTGATTTAGCTCAGCGGCACAGCACCTGCCTGGCAAGTGCAAGACCATGAGTTCGATTTCAGGTACCAGGAAAAAAAAAAATGTGTCTACCTAAAGCCGGGTATGGTGGCACATGCTTGTAATCCCAGCACTTGGGAGGCTGAAGTAGAAGGATCCCTGAGAGTTTGAAGCCAGCCTGGGCCACCTGTAATACATAGCAAGATCCTGTCTAAAAACACAGTGGCTACCTGAGCCCTGCTATTCCCAGAAAGAGCCAGAAATTGAATTAACTCTTTGTTAGAAGAGGATCCTATCATGGTGCTGTTCTTGAATCTATAGCCACTCTTGTGGGAGCAAAGGAAACTGGCTCTGTACAAGCAGGAGGGATTTGCATCTGGGTAAAATGCTGTATTAAAGAATGCTTTTCTTCAGCAGCACAAGCGCTTGCCTGGCAAGTGCAAGGTCCAGCAACAAAAGCGTTTTACCCGTTCTCAAAAGCTGGTTATTCCTAAAGGGACAAATGCTACATAGAGAGGAACTTAATGATTAGGAAAAGTAAAGATGACGCCAGATCGCCCACACAGGTGTCAACCAGCTCATGTAGGAGAAAAGAATTGTGGTGCCTGAACCCAGAGACTCCTTGGTAAATAATTTTTCTGGTGTCTCTCACTACCTGTGTTTTAGGTTGCTAAGGCAACCTGGAAGCTGATGAATTAGTCCTATGGAAGCATTAACATATAATAATAATAATATTAAATAGATGAGCCTGCCTGGCAAGCACAAGATCCTGAGTTTGATTCCTGGTACCAAAAGAAAAAAGAAAAAAAGAAAACTGGGCTGGAAGGTAGCTCAGTGGCACAGTGGCTGCCTGGCAAGAGTGAGGTTCTGAGTTCGATTCCCCAGACCAAAAAAAAAAAAACCAGTCAGGCATGGTCGTGAACACCTGTAATCCCAGCACTCAGGAGGCTGAGGCAGGAGGATCTTCACAAGTTCGAGACCAGCTTGGGCTACAAACTGCATAGCGAGATCCTGTCTCAAAAAGACAATAAAATAAAATAAAATAAAATAAATAGATGAGAGACTAGAAGTCCCTAGAGTAATCTTGTTAGGACAGTTCTTTGACAGAAGAGGACAAAGCTTGGAGAATATTACAATTCACCTTACATTAATAAATCTTGCCTTCAGCAAAGTAGAAGCAGGAAAAGTGCTAAACAATAAATCAGGTCACATGGGAGACAGATGCTTTATTCCCCTAGTGCTGAGGAATGAACCCAGGGCCTTGAACACACAAAGCGCATGCTCTACCAAGTGAGCTACACCCTCAATCCTAGATGCATTTCTTAACAAAAATTTGTACTTTGGAAGCCCGGCATGATGGTGCACATCTGTAATCCCAGCACCTGTGAGGCTGAGGCTGGAAGATCACCATGAGTTGTTTTTTGTTTTTTTTTTTCCAGTACCAGGAACCGAACTCATGACCTCGCACTTGCCAGGCAGGTGCTGTGCTGCTGAGCTAAATCCCCAGCCCCAATCACCGTAAGTTTGAGGTCATCTTGGGGGTGCACAATGAGCTCAAGGCCAGCCTGAACTATAGAGTAAGACCTTGTCTCAAAAAAAAAAAAAGAAATTACAACCTAGATACTGGCATTGACACAGTCAAGATATAAAATACTTCTCTCTCACAAGGATCCCTCCTGTTGTCTTTTTGTAACCACATCCACTTCCATCCTGCATCCATCCCTTCCTCAAACCCTGGCCACCACTCATCGGTTCCACATTTCTTTAATTTTGTCATTTCAAGAACATTATATAAGTGCGGGGGAGGGGGTGGTACGCACCTGTAATCCCAGCACTTGGGAGGCTGAGGCAGGAGGATCATTTCAAGTTCAAGGCCAGCCTGGGTTACAAAGTGAGTTCAAGGCCAGCTTGAACTGCATAGCAAGATCCTGTCTCAAAAAGACAAAAAAATAACAAAGAATATTGTATAAACAGAATCATACAGCATACAGCCTTTCAAGATTGGCTTTTTCCACTTGGGATAAGTCTCTGGAGATGCATCTTTGTTGTGGCTGATATGAATAGTTCATTCCCTGTTATTGCTAAATAATGTCCCACAGTGTAGATGTACTACAGTTTGCTTAATTGTTCGTCCAGTGAAGGGCACATGGATTGTTAGTTTGGGGCTATAATGAATAAAGCTGCTATAAACATTATAAGTATTATAAACATTTGTGTACATGTTTTTTTTTTAATTTTTTTTTATTTTTTGTCCTTTTGAGACAAGGTCTCACTACGCAGTTCAAGCTGGCTTTGAGCTCACTTTGTAGCCCAGGTTGGTCTTGAACTCACAATGATCCTCCTGCCTCAGCCTCCTGAGTGCTGGGGTTACAGGCGTGCACCACCATGCCCGGCACTGTGTACAGGTTTTTAAGTGAACAGAAACCTTGATTTCTCTGTGAAATGAACCTAGGAGTACAATTGCTGGGTTATGTGACAGTTGTATGCCTGGTATTTTAAGAAACTGTCAAATTGTTCTCTAGGAATTATGTTTAATCTGTACATCAATCCAGGGAGAACTGGCATATTTACTATGCCGTCTTCTAATCTGCAAACATAATGTGTTCTTACTTTCTTTAGATCTTTGATTTCTTTCACTGTACTGTGACCTTTTCAGTATGCAGTATTTCAGTATTTCCCTGTGCATATTTTGTTACATTTGCAGCTAAGTATAATAATTTCAGTGTCTATGCATCTATTATTTTTATAATAATAATCACACCTGGGATAAGCCTCATCAGCTGTGATACTGCCACCATAAAAGCTTCATTGTTAATATATACATGATTGCTTTGTACCAGGAACCGAATAAAATAAAATAAAATAAAATAAATAGATGAGAGACTAGAAGTCCCTAGAGTAATCTTGTTAGGACAGTTCTTTGACAGAAGAGGACAAAGCTTGGAGAATATTACAATTCACCTTACATTAATAAATCTCGCCTTCACTATTTTTTTTGGGGGGGGGTTCCAGTGCCGGGAATCGAACTCATGACCTCACGCTTGCCAGGCAGCCGCTGTGCTGCTGAGCTAAATCCCCAGCCCTTCTTTTATTAATCCCATCTGTCAAGTTTTTAAAATTTATTACATTTTTCAGTTCTAAAATTTTCATCTGATTCTATTCATACCTTTCATTTCTTTGCAGAGGCATTTGTTTTTAAAAAATTTTTTTTGTTTTAACAATGTTACAGTTACTCACTACGACATTTCTAGGGTGCTTGCTTTACAATCATTGTCAGCTCCTTCTAACATCTCTGCGGTGCAGATGTTGACATCTGTTCATTGTCTTACTTCACTCAGTGTGATGGGAGTGAGTTTTAGTCAAAGCCTGAGTGTTTGGGGAATCGTGTTATGAGACTCTGGGTCACATTTAAACCTCCTTTGCTGGCTGGCACTCCCTCACACTCCTCCGATACTACCTAGGGAGGGAAAAGGGTGCTATCTAGTCACTACCAGGCAGGAGTCCAGTTCCCCACCAGCCTCAGTGACACCTGATGGCAGGGCGGGCAAGACCTCTCTTACTGCTGGGCCTCTGACAGTAGCAGCTGCCTGTCTTACCTCGCTGGCTAGGAGAGGCAGAGATGCCTCATAGCGCGTCCATCTGTCATCCTCCGGCACCTTGGGAAGGTGTCCTTGGGCCGTGGTGACAGTCCAGATTTTCCATGTGGCTCCTCTGACACCACCCTATAGAGGACAGGGAGAAGCAGGTCATCACTGACCCCACGGGCGGGGGGGCCCTCGGGAAAACCCGGTGGGGATAAAAGGCCGCACTCCCTACTCAGCCTTCTTGGACACCTCCTCGTGGTGCTGTGGGTACATCCATGAGAAAAAGGGCTGGCATGTGCTGGGGCTGGGCCCATGCATGGTGGTCATGGTAGACTGAGCTGGTGGCAGAGGACATAGGGTGATAACTGGCCCTGACATTTCCTGGCTTTGTTATCTTGGGCAAATGACATCACCTCCCCGTGCCTCAGTTTCCTCCTATCTGAGGAAGTAACAATACCCTCTTAGGTTATATATATGGGAACACCTGTCACAGATCCTTAACAGAGCTGGATACTACGATGAAGCTCATACTTCTCAAGCACTGTCTGTTCACCAAGCCTGTTCCAACTTGCCAGGCATTAATTCAGTGATGGGGTGGGAGGTCGCGCGCACGCGTGTATGTGTGTGAATGTGCGCATGCGCATGCGCCTGCACCTACTCTAACCTGAATCCAGGACCTTGCACATGCCAGACCGCTGCTTTACCCTCAGCCCTATACCTATTTTGTAAATCCCTATTTACAGGGAAGGAAGCTGAGCCTTGGAGAGGAAAGTCACCTGGCCATGGCCGCACTGCCGGCTGGCTACGTCAAGTCTACTTCCCGCTAGACTGTGTCATCTTCTCCATGTCCAGAAGCAAGTTGGAAACATTGATAGGCTTGGGAAAAGCTGATTTGTCAGAAGAAACCTCTGGGCCACAGATTCGCACAGCTCCTACCACAGAGTGGCAGGTAACGGGTCAGGGGAGTGGCCACGCTGAGGTAAAACCGAAGGGAAAGCCGTCTGTGAGGCGGCCTCCCAGGTCCCACGAGTAGGAAGAGAGGTGCTGTGGTTTAGATCTAAAATGTGGGCGGGGCGCGCCAAGGGCGAGGCCGTGAGGGCTGCAACCGGCAATGCCACAGGGCTGGGACTGCCAAGCCATTTGGCTCTCACATCCTGCCACAACTTTCCCCAGCTGCTGGACACGGAGCTATAGGATTTAATGTTCACCTTGTTGGATTGCGTTCTTGCTTTGGTCCCATTACTTTTTTGTTTGTACGGGAATCAAACTCGGGACCTCGTGCTTGCCAGGCAGGCATGAGTCCGCTGCGCTATAGCCCTGGCCCCTGGTCCCATTTCTTTCTATCCCCCTAATCTTGTCTTTCGGAATGGGAATGCTTACCCTTGTGCCATTTCGTATTGAAAGTATTTAAACTTCTTTTTTATTTTTATAGGCGCTCACAACTAAAAATTTGCCTTGTGTTTTAGTTCCTTTCTAATCGTTGCGACGCGTACCTGACACCCACAGCTCTAAGGAAGAAAGGTTTATTTGGCTCAAAGTTTGTAGAGGTGTCAGTCCATAGTCATTGTGCGCCAAGGCAGAGAGGAATCCCTCATGGCTTGGTGGCAGGAAGTAGAGAGAGAGAGAGATCAAGGGAGAAGGGGAGGAGACAGACCCTCCAGGCCACGCCCCCAATGACCCACCTCCAACCAGGCTTCGCCTCCCAGCATCCCATTTAGCCACAAACACAGAGTGGACAGATCCACTAATCATGTGACACCGCATGATCCAATGACCTCCCCAAAGCCTGTTATGAGCACATGAGGCTTTAGGGGGGCACCCAGATATAAACCCTAACACCTTGAGTCTCACAGGAGACTTTGGATTGGATTTTTCAGCAGTGCTGGAACTGTGAAGATTTTGACAACTCTTCGTGATGGACTGCATACCTTTAGTACAGTGAGATGGATGTGAGCCTTTGGGGAGCCAGGCGTGGGATATTATGGCTTAGATCTACTGCTCCCTAAAATTCTCACATTCAAAGGTGGGGCCTGGTTGGAAGGTGCAGGTCACTGGGGGCACGACCTGGAAGGGCGCGTTCTTGTCCCCGGCTCCTCCCTCCTCTTTCTGCTCCCTGACGGCCACGGGTTAAGCAGCCTTCTTCTGCCAAGCCTTCCCACTGTGCGGTTCCTGCACTGAAGCCGGTTGACCACAGACTCAAGATAAACTCTCCTCCTCTACGTTGTGGGTGTCTGTATTTTGTCCCGTTGATAAGGAAAGCGACTAAGACCAGAGACCAGTATTAATCCATTCACAGGTGATGCCCCCAGGACCTGAAGTTTCCATCACTGCCCAGCACAGCCACATTGGGCTCCAACTCTCCGCAGTATGAACTTTTGGGAGACACGCTCAACCCGTATCCAAACTGAAACGCCTCCAAAGGCGAAAGGTGAACTTTCAAGTATGGGCTCAAAACATGAACTCAGAATTATAATATATTGTGAATAGTGAGGCTCAAGTGTGTGTGTGTTACTGAGGATGGAACCCAGGGAGTACCCAGTTACATCCCTACCCCTTTCTTAAATTTTATTTTGAGACGGGGTCTTGCTAAATTGCCTACGCTAGCCTCAAACTTGCATTCCCCCTGTCTCAGCTTCCTGAATATCTGGGATTACAGGAATGGGTCACAGCACCCAGCCTGTATCTGTCCTATTTATAAGGCATGCACACATGCTATCACGGAAATTATCCCTGTGATAAAGTTAGAATTATGAATGTATTAGTCGAGCTCTCCAGAGAAACAGAACTAATAGGAGACAGACACATGATAGATAGATAGATAGACAGACAGATAGATTTTATAAAGTTTTGTCTTGTATGATTTTAGGGGCCAAGGAGCTCTACAGTCTGCCACTCCATATTTCTTGGCACCAGTGGTATAGTCTGAAGGCCTGACAGCCAGAAAGCCAGTGATGTTAGGTTACAGTTCAAGTCTAAAGGCCTGGGAACCAGGAGTTCCAAGGGCCGGCGAGGGACTCCGACCTTCCTCATCCTTTTTATTCTACACAGGCCCTTGTTGGGTTGGATGCCACCCACTGCAGTGGGAGGGCCTCCTGCTTTTCTTAGATTGCTGAGTCCAGTGCTCGTATCTCCAGAAACACCTTCACAGGCACGCCTGGAAATGACGTCTCATCAGACAGCTGGACATCCAGTGTCCCAGTCAAGTTGACACACAAAATTAACCATCATTATAGGCAAGCTTCCCTTTCACATTTCCTGTTCTATATTTTTCTGCAAAGTACATTCAGTAATAACCATAGTGGTTACTGTCTTTTGGCTATTTTGTTTTCTTTAAAAAAATTTTTTTTTTTTAAATTTTGAGATGAGGTCTTACTATGTAGCCCAGACTGGCCTTAAATTCATGTTGTCCTTGCCTCAGTCTCCCAAATGCTGGGATTATGGACATGGGTCACCACGCCTAGCTCATTATTGTCTTTCTTAGTGGTGAGGAGGAGTATTCTATAAATTCCAGGTATTATATTGGGACCCCAAGCCTAATGTCAGCAGAACCCCAGCTGGGAGGATTTGCAGAAAATGCACTCGTGCAGCTGTTTCAAAACTTAAACACGAATCTTGGCACCAAAAGTGCTCGCTCATCCATATAGATCTCATTATGGAGGTAATAAACCCTGCAAATGCTGTGCTTTCTGCAAAGCGGTGAGCTGCACCATCCCCTCGGCCAGCACATGGAAAGAGAATTACTGTTCATTAATACAGCAAAGGCTTACACCAGTCCTTCTCAATTGGGGGTCATTTGGTTTCCCATTCCCCGCTGCCCCCTGGGGAATCTGGCAGTGTCTGAAGACGTTTTGGGCTGTCACAATCAGAGGGTCCTCCTGGCACCTGGCGGGTCGTGGCCAGAGATGCTGTTAAACATCCTACAATGCACAGGGCGCCCCGCTGTGCCCCACAGCAGAGAGGTGTTAGGCCTCAGCGTTGAGAAGCGCTGGCTCCTGGGACGTACGGAGCCGCGCTGAGTTTGCCGGCTGTGTTTGTCACAGGCTCATTACTGAGGCACAACACCTGACACCTACAGATGAAAAGAGGAGAGGTTCATGTAGCTCACCGGCTTTAGGGAATTCAGTCTATTGTCTGCTCCAAGGCAGCAACGGCATGATGGGAGGGCCTGGGGGAGGAAAGCTGCTCAGGCCATGGCGGATAGGAAGCAGAACAAAGGGAGCCCAGGAGGGAGAGGCACCCTTCCAGGTCATGCCCCAGTGACTCACCTCCTCCCTAACCAGGCCCCACCTTCTAGCAGCATAGTGAACTGTGGATTAATCCATGGCAACCCCATGATCCAATCACCTTCCAAAAGCCTGGCCTCTGACACATGAGTCTTCCGGGAGACATTCCAGATTTAAACCGTAATACTAGGTTTGGAACTTTGTGAGACAGATGCTGTTAAATCCTCACAGTGATCCTAGGAGATGTTACCTATTATTGTGCCCATTTCACAGAGGAGGAAACTGAGGTTTCCAGAGTAGGTAGAACTTGAGAAAATAGAGCTATATCTTGCACAATCAAGAATCATGTCTTGCCGGGTGTGGTGGTGCACGCCTGTAATCCCAGCATTCGGGAGGCTGAGGCAGGAGGATTGTTGCGAGTTCAAGACCAGCCTGGGCTACAAAGTGAGCTCAAGGCCAGCCTGAACTGCACAGTGAGACCCTGTCTCAAAAAGACAAAAAAAAAAAAAAAAAAAAAGAATCATGTCTTAACAGTGATGTGTGCCTATAAGTCTACCTATTTGGAAGCTGAGGCAGGAAGATCATTGCGAGTTCGAGACCAGCCTGGGCTACAAAGTGAGCTAAAGGCCAGCCTGAACTGTATAGCAAGGCCCTGTCTCAAAAAGACTTTAAACTTCCAAAACTGTTTGATTCCACAAGTCCTGTTCATGGTTGTCCCTTCTGTTGCTTCCTAGCACATGTGACCCCGTTCTGTAGGGACCAGTAGAAGCCTCCAGGTGGGCTGCAAGTCCAACTCCTCCTATTGTACAGGGAAGGGCTGGCTTCATGTGAAAGGAGCCTGCTGACTGTTTTGCTTGTCATCTGTGTCCAGGGTTAAGCACAGTCAAGCTGGGCACAAAGTGGACACGAGAGAGCATTTGTTTGAATGAAAGATGTAGCCCCCTATTCCCGTAAGAATTCTCCATGCGCATGCACTGGTGTGGAGGGAGAGTTGTGCCTCAGTCTCTCTAGTGCTGGGATTACAGGTGTGCGCCACAACACACAGCCAAAAAAAAAAAGTTTTAAAATGAGACAAGGCCTTGCGTAATTGCTAAATTGCCCAACCTGGGCTCAAACTAAAGATTTCCCTGCCCACACCTGTAATCCCAGCTACCAGGAGGCTGAGGCAGGGGGCTGCAAGTCTGAGACCAACCTGGGCAACTAAATGAGACCCTGTCTCAAAAAGAAGAAAGAAGCAGGATATGGTGGTGGCGCACGCCTACAATCCCAGCACTGATGAGGCTAAAACTAGAGAGGATTGCCACAAATTCAAGGCCAGCCTGAACTAAACAAGGAGTTAAAAACCAGCTTAAACAACAGAGTGAGACCCCAAAAAAAAAAAAAAAACCAAAATTAAAAAAAAAAAAAAACAGGAGAGAGAAGAATGAGGAGGAGGAGGGGAAGGAAACTAAGGTTCAGAGCAGCCCAGAAGCCTGCCCGTGGTCACACAGCTTGTAGACGTATACCTGGGATTTGAACATAGTTCAAACCACAATTGCCTATGGACTTTTTACTCTGTTTCAGGAGAATGTTCCTAAGTAAAATTTGTCCGTAAGTCTGACAAAGGGAGTCTTACACACATTTGACTCAAACGCACAGCGTAAAAGCATAAAAAAAACAACTTCCACATCACCGCTTTTCCTCTTGCTTCCCGACATCCTGGGCTCTGAGTACCACTCACCATTGCCTTGTACAATAAGCACACTGCAGCACAGCTGTGACAATGTCCAGCAGACACACGAGCTGCCTCTGCGATTTGTTCGCATCTGCGAAATGTGAGATCCATTTTTATCTGTGAAAGTTCGCTGTGCAAATGGTCATACATCAGGGATTTACTGTTTTTGCTGCCTCTGTGAACAATCTCATGTACACAGATCATCATGAATCCCATACCTTTGGATTTTCCCAAAGCCTAAGGTGCTACGTTCACATTTTCTGAATATACTCATGATGCCTTGAAAGGCGGTTTAGGTGCATCCCCAAGTCCCCTGCAAGATCCCCAGGTCTGGGCTTCCTGTGGGGGTGGATATGTGAACCACAGAAATGACAGCCAACTTCCTTACCACAACGCTTATCACAGCTGGGCAGCCTCTAATTAAGGGTTCTTTCCTAAGCCAGACATTTTGCTTGTACTCCTTAAAACAGCTCTTGAGAATCCAGAGAAAGAAAAGAACAATTAACTTATAACAGGCCGGGCTTTCTCAGATGCCCGGCTCAGGCCATTAGATGGTTTAGCTGGGTACAAGTAAAAAACTGGGAACATCCTGCCCTGGAAGCGCTCATGACCACAAATCAAAACCCAGTCTGCATGTGGGAACAGTGTGGAAAGGCTGCTGGCTACACATGGGACTTTCCAAGTGCACCCCACATCCTGAGGGACAATAGATAGGAACTGCCATTGGGAGGTCATTGTAGATCACACATTAGATGACAGTTAGATATCAGAATCAGAACTGACAATCTAGTGATATGAAAGGAGAAGGAGAAACAATATTCTGGGTCATAAGACCTAAAAGTACTCTGGTTTTTTATCTAGTCTATTAGCAGATGACAAAAATATGGGTTTAAAACAGCAGTCATGGCCAGGTGTGATGGCACACGCCTATCATCCAAACACTAGGGAGGCTGAGGCAGGAGGATCAGGACAAGTTTGAGGCCAGCCTGGGCTACAAAGTGAGCTCAAGACCAGCCTGAACTGCATAGTGAGACCCTGTCTCAAAAAAGCAAATAAACAAACAAACAACAAAAACCTAGCAGTCATTTAGCATTTCTTAAGGGTCAGGGATCTGGGAGCAACCTAAGACCCGTGGTGGGGGCACCGTCTCCTGGGAGGTTGCAAGCAGAGGAAAGCGAGGCTGCAGCCAGCTAATGGCTTGTTGGGGACCCCATGTCCACTGCCAGGGCCATTAAACCACAGCGCAGATAAGCCCATGCTGGTGGTGGTGGGAGGCTCAGCTGCCTGCCGGACCGTGTCCTCATGACACGTGGCTGGCTCCCCTGACAGAGATTCGAGAGACCAAAGCAGGCCTGGGATGGTTAAGGGCTTGGCTAATAGATATGAGACTCTGGTTCCATCCCCAGCACCCTCCCACAGTGTCCCTCTGCCATTTATTTATTTATGACTTGGAACCAAACAACCTGGGGCTGAATCCTCTAAAAACCATGAGAAAAAATAGGCCACTCTTCCTTCAAGTTGTGGGTGTTGGGTGCTGTGTCCCAGCAAGGAGAAAAGACTAAGATGAGGAAAGACGGGGTCGGAGGGTGGGAGGGGGCGTGGAGCAGAAAACAGGACATTATGGCAGGATCCAGGCCCTCAGCTGGATTCTTGGTCTATAGTGTGTGGACAGATTTCCTGCACTCTTTTGTATATCGTTCTTTGGGTGATTATTATAAATACTCATATATATATGAAAAGAAAGGTGGGGGAGACAGAACTTTGCCTTGAGCAATGGCTTTTCCTGTGGACGGGCATGTGATTGAATACTATAAGTAGAAAATTAAAGCTCAGAGAGCCCAGGGTGGAACCAAACAAAGGAAAGAAAAGAAATAGATTTTTGTGTATCCATTTATGCCCTCATGGCTGCTTTCTCCTTGCTTCCTAAGAAAATTGAAGTTTTTTGTTCTTAGGGGTAGACTGCCTGTGTAGATGTCAGGGACTAGCGCTCCTCTGTCTGCCCCAAGCTCCGGTACTGGGGCCTTTGCACTGAGCTCTATCTCAAGCTCTATTTTTAAAATTTATTTATTTATCTACTTATTTATTTCTGAGTCAGGGTCTTGCAAAGTCACTAAGTTGCCCAGGCTGGGCTTGAAATTTTGATCTTCCTGTCTCAGTCTCCCAGTGTACTGGGATTACAGGCATGTGCCACCAGGCCTGGCTTTTTCTACCTCTCTAACCCTGACTGTCACCTACACTGATGAGGATCCTGAGGGCCCAGGGCAAGGAATGGCCACAGGATCCTCCTTCTTCTCTTGACCCCCTCTTTACACCCTGCTCCAGTTCAGTGGAAAGTGATCAGCCATTTTCTTAACCCCAACACATTAATTACCCAGGGATTTTAAAGAAAATGAGAGTGTTTCTGGAAGACATCTACGGTCCCATCTGTGCCTATTTCCCTAAGGCTCTCGGGTCTCAAAAAGCTTTTTGTGGATGCAAATCCAGGTTTCTTTCAGCCAGATTGCTGTTGTCTCCCTGCAGAGCAACCAGAACAATGTCCTTTGCTGGGGTCTGGGAAAATTACATCCCTAAAGGAGAAGAAGCTGATCAAGTAGGAGATTGGGATGCTAACTCTCCCCCACTTCAGTGGGCCAGCTAGATGTAACAGAAAAAGAGCAAGAGGGGCTGGGGATTTAGCTCAGTGGCACAGGGCCTGCCTGGCAAGCGCAAGGTCATGAGCTCGATTCCTGGTACCGGGAAAAAAAAAAGAAAAAGAAAAAGAGCAAGATTTTCTGCATCTGTTTTTGTTTGCTTGTTTTCCGATACTGGAGGATGAATCCAGGGCCTCACACACAGTAGCAAAGTGCTCTGCCACTGAGCTATAGCGCTAGCCCTACTTATTGTTTTATTTTTATTTTTAGAGATGGGATCTCACTAAGTTACCCAGGTTGGCCTTGAACTTGTGATCCTTCTGCCCCAATCTCACAAGTAGCTGGGATTACAGCCACGTGCCACTGTGCCCAGCATCTGCTGTAATGTTAACACTTATGAAGCGCTTCACCCGACAAGCACAGGCTTTGGTGACAAAAAAGCCCTATTTTAACTTCTACCTCTGGCAAAAATGTGCTTTGTGACCCCGGGCAAGTCACTTCACCTCTCTGTCCCTCCAGGTCCTAACCTCAAAAAGGGAGGCTGTTGTTGTCGTGAGATTTGATGAGAGAACATTTAAATGCTAAGCAAAGTATATGATGTTATCATTTAATGTTAGTGTGGTGCGTGCCTGTAATACCAGCTACTGTGGAGGATTGCAAGTTTAAGGCCAGTCTGGGCAAATTAGCAAAGCTCTGTCTCAAAAAAAAATTTTACAAGAGTTAGGCCTAGTGGCACATGCCTGTAATCTCAGCATTTTTGGAGGCTGGGACAAGAGGATCAAATGTTCAAGCCCAGCCTGGGCAATGTAGTGACTGAGATCTCTCAATACAAAAAAAGAAAAAAAGGGGGGCGGGGGTGGGGAGCTGAGGATTTAGCGCAGTGTGATGACCCTGAGTTCAATCCCCAGGGCAATAGGTAGAGTGCTTGTCTAGCACAAACAAGGCCCTGGATTCCATACCCAGTACCACACACATACACACACACACACACACACACACACACACACAAGCAAGCATAATAAATGGTTATGACAATTATTGTACCATCACAATCACAGGGCACCACATTAGGGACGAGGTGACTGCAGGATGTACCTGTTGATAATTTGGAAATACCCATAGGCCTGTGAGTAGCACCCCCTATTCTCTCTGGCTAAATTACTCCCACTTGGGAATTTTGGTACTTTTTAAAAATCATGTTGTAGCTTGTTTATCCAGAGAGGAGGAAAAGTGTGGGAGGCACAGTCTGGAACAGAGCCTAAGTAGTGGATTCAAAACCAGACACTGCAGGTGTAGACACAGAATTGGTGCACATTAGGAAAAGGTGCCCCATGTGACCCTGGGGAAACTGCCGGTCACTCCACACTTCAGGTTCCTCAATCTCTAAAATAGGCACAAAGAAATTGTCTTTTATAGCTGATGGTTAGGAGACTAGAATACAAAGTGGTATACATGCTCAAGCATATTATAAACACCCTTTGTTAACTTACTCCCTCCCCCATTTCCTGCTAACCTGTGAACAAATCTTTCCCATCTCAAGAAAATAATTCCTTCCCTGACCCTGTGTCTCTCTGCAGCCAATTCTACCCCCTATCCCACTATTAAGAATTGAACCCAGAGTCTTGATACTGAGCTACAGCTCTAGCCCTTTTAAAATTACATTTGTGTAACGGTTTTGGATATATAGCCATTTTGACTATTGGCTCTGGCTATCCAGGAACAGGGGAGGCCCAGATGCTTTTTCTGTGTCCACTGAGATGATCATGGGATTTTTGTCCTTGCTTCTGTCTATGTGGTGTATTACATTTATTGATTTGTATATATTGAGCCATCCTTGCCTCCCTAGAATGAAGCCTGCTTGCTCATGATGTATGATCTTTTCGATGATTTGCTGCTTTCTGTTTGGCAGTATCTGATTGAGGATCTTTGCATCCCTGCTCATTGAAAAGATTGGTCTGTAGTTCTCATTTTTGATTGCATCCTTTTCTGGTTTTGGATTCAGGGTAATGCTTGCTTCCAGGAATGGCTTTGGGAGTACTGCTTTCCTTTTGATTTCATTAAAGAGTTTGAGGCGTATAGCATTAGATCTTCCCTAAAGTTCTTGTAGAACTCAGCAGTGAATCTATCAGGACCTGAACTTTTCTTAGTTGGTAATCTTTTAAATTATTTCTTCAATTGTATTGATAGATAATGGATTATTCAGGATTTTTGTACCTTCTTGGTTCAGCTTTGGTAATTTATATATATCTAGTAATCCATTTATTCCAAATTTTTCTTCTTATTAGAGTATAGGTTCTCAGTGATCTCTTGGATTTCAGCAGAATCTGTTGTGATTTCACCTTTTTCATTTCTAATTGCATCGTTTCAGGTCTCTTTTTTTATTTTGGTAAAATTGGCTAAGAATTTGTCTGTTTTGTTTATTCTTTCAAAGAACCAACTCTTCAATTCACTGATTCTTTGTATTATTTTTTTAGCCTCAGTTTCATTCATTTCTGCTCCAATCTTTTTTTTTTTTTTTTTTAATCTTTTGGAAACAGGGTTTTACTATGCAGTTCAGGTTGGCCTTAAACTTAATTTGTAGTCCAGGCTGGCCTCAAATTTGCAGTGATCCTCCTGCCTCAGCCTCCCAAGTGCTGGGATTACAGG